>NC_064838.1:19672121-19975151 GCF_024166365.1 Elephas maximus indicus
TACTATTGCTGTTACTACCATTACTCCTACTTCTTCTCCTACCTCTACTACAACTAGGACTACTACAACTACTGCTGCTACTACGACTACTACTATTGTAATTACTACTACTTCTACAACTATCACTATTACTACTGCTGCTGCTGCTACCACCGCTACATGGAGTCCCTTGGTGGCACAGTTGGTTAAGGGCTTGACCACTGGCTGAAAGATCAGCGGTTCAAACCTACCCAGAGGCGCCTCAGAAGACAGACCTGGCAATCTGCTTCTCAAAGGTCACAGCCTCGGAAACCCTATGAAGCAGCTCTACACTGTGCACGAGAGGTCACCAAGGGTCAGAATCAACGGCAACAACAACAACGGCCGCTACTACTTCCCGGCCTTGTAGGGATTATATGAGATGTGAAGGGGAGTCGCCTGGCCCGCAGTAAATGCTCAGTAGATGCCACTTTTGCAGGCTTCTCCTCTGTCGCTTTGCCTGGCCGCTGCCCATCTGTCGACAGCAGGGTCTCAGGCTCTGGGCAGCCCAGGCAGCTCAGCACGAGGGAAAGTGTAACCCAGCAGGATGTCCTGCTCACAAGACAGCCCGACTCCTGCTGCCGACTCCCTGGCCTTTCCTCCCCTGGGATCCCCGCTGCCCCGTTCCCCGTCCAGCAGCCCGCTTTGTTCAATAACCACGTATCTTTATGCTCCTGATCGTACCTCAGCTCCCCAAATCATGTGCGTCCAAACGTTACAGAACTCAGGGGGAGGGAGGAGCTATTAACTCCCCATCTTGGCCCACTTCCTGGGCTCTGGCTGAAACTCTTAGGCAGATGAGGTCTTGGCGGAGCCCCACTGAAGATTAGTGTGTGAGTGGCCCCATAAAAATGAAACATTTCTGGGGAGGGCTTTATTTCCCTTTACCTTAGTTCCCCTCCTTTTAATGAGGCTGGTTCAACCATCGGAAGCCTGGGGGGAAGGGGGACACAAACCAACCCTAGTTTCATGCTGGTCGTGAGGAGTTAGAGAGGAGCTTTGTACCCCGTGGGGGCGACTATGGTACGAAAGGAGGGGCCAAGGACGATCTGGAACTGAGGGTTGGGGATTCTGAGGACTCTCGTCTCTTCCCTAGAGTCAGAAAGAGCTATTTTAAGGGGGAAACCAGCTCTAGTCAAGTTCATTTCAACTCCTGGTGACCACCTGTGTGTTGAGTAGAACTGTACTCATACGGTTTCCACTGGCCAATTTTTCAGAGGTAGATTGCTGGGCCTCTCTTTCAAGGCTCCTGTGGGTGGACTCGACCCTCCAGCCTTTTGGTTAGCAGCCAAGCACATTAACATTTTGTACCACCCTGTCACCTCTCTTAAAATCCTCTCTTGTCTTTACAGCAGTGTTGCTCAGAGCGTGGTTCACAGATCAGCGCTGGGCCCTAAACGGTTTGTTACCCATCGGCATCAATATAGAGAATTTGAGGGGACCATGGTCTCAAGAAACATCTAGCTCAGCTGGCATAACTAAGTTTCTAAAGAAAACATCCTACATTGTATCTGGTGAGTAGCGTCTGGGGTCTTAAAAGCTTGTGAGCAGCCATCTAAGATAATCTACTGGTCCCACTCCATCTGGAGAAAGTGAGCATGAAGTAAACCAAAGACAAAAGGAAAAGATTAGTGCAAAGGACTAACGGATCACAACTACCACAGCCTCCAGCACAACTAGATGGTACCCGGCTACTACCACCGACTGCTTTGACAGGGATCACAATAGAGGGTCCCAGACAGAGCTGGAAAAAAATGTAGAACAAAATTCTAACTCACAAAAAAAGACCAGACTTACTGGTCTGACGGAGACTGGAGAAACTCCAAGATTATGGCCTCCAGACACCCTTTTAACTCAGTACTGAAGTCACTCCTGAGGTTCACCCTTCAGTCAAAGATTAGACAGGCCCATAAAACAAACAATAATAAAAAATATATAGGGAATTTGAGAGTGTTTAGAAGCTTTTATTGCCATTTGACATCATTGTGACCTCCAAGCAAGTGAGCAGTGGGCTTGTCTCATTGAACAGGATTTAGACCAGCTCAAATATTGCCAAAATTGCATGGTGAGTTGTGTGTGGTGTGAACTACATGAGTCATACACAGCTGGACCACATATCGGTCTGTGATGGATGAAAAACGAAAAATCACTGGTCCTTGCCCACAAACATTAGAGAAGTACAGCTTCTTAGAAACAAATCATCAATAACCACATTGTAGTTTGTGAGAGGATATGTCTCTCCCCCAGGCTGAGTTTCATGATGGTTGTGACTGTTCTGCTCACGCTAACGCCCCTGATAGGTTGGGAGTCCCTGGGAGGTGCAACAGTTAACGCACTCGGTTGCTAGTCAGAAAGTTGGCAGTTCAAGTCCACCCAGAGGCACCATAGAAGAAAAGCCTGGCCATATACTTAAAAAAAAATCTGCCACCGAAAACCCTAGGGAGCACAGTTCTACTTTGACGCATGTGAGTCTACCAGGAGTCTGAGTCAACTTGACAGCAACACATTTGGTTTTGTGGGTTTTCTGCTTATGGATTGAATTGTGTTCCCCCAAAAGGAAATGCTGAAGTCCTAACCCCTGGTACCTGTGAATATGACTTTGTTTGGAATAGGGTCTCTGAAGATGTTACCTGTTAACCTGAGGTCATACATAGGATGGGTCCTAATCCAATGGCGGTGTCCGGTGTCCTTAGAGAAGAGACACAAAATGACAGACAGAGGCCAGCCTATGAAGATGCATCTACAGGCCAAAGAACACTTGGGGCTACCAGAAGCTGGGAGAGATGGGAAAGAACCTTCCCCTGGAGCCTTCGGAGACAGCATGGTCCTGCTGACAGTCCGAATTTGGACTTCTAGCCTCCAGAACTGTGAGACAGTCATTTTTCTTTTTTTTAATAAGCCACCCTCTTTGTGGAACTTTGTCACAGCAGCCCTAGGAAACTAAGACAGCGCCCAACCCAGAGGAGAAGCCTGATAAATATTTGATCAGTGAGTGAATGGGTAGGATTATGATAGGCAGGGTGCAGGGAGAACATTCCAGGTGGACCGAGGGCACGAAGCCAACACTGGAGCTGGGAAACCGCTCTGGCAAATGAAAGACTGCCTGCAATATTTTAAAAGCCCTATGACTTCACATTGAGGAATTCCTCAAATGTTAACATGGGGCACCACAGGACAGATGGAGAATTCTAGAGGAATGGATAGATTCTTTCGATCTTGGACTGCATTCTGTTTTCACAATTGTTTCTGGCAGACCCCTAAAGAAAAACGCAAACCAGATGTACAGGGAAATATTTTCTTTGTCGAGAAAAAAAGAAAAAGTTGCTTATCCTGCTCACACAATGCTGTCCGTCAAATACAGGCCAGATTCTCAACATTTACCTTGAACAACTTCAAGAGACTCTAACACCTTTTCCAGCCTCACGTGCTTGGGGGTAACTGGGAGGCCAGTGTTGTAGTGACCGCTGTCCTCTCCCTTAGGGTTCTTGGAGCTGGAGAAGCAGATGGAAATGTGATGTCTGCTTCTCCCCATGGAAGAGTGAGCACTATGGCTGCATAATGAGCCCAGAGCTTAATTGAAATAAATCAGAAAGCCTGTGCCAGCATTTTGGGAGGGCTGCAGGGAATTCATCCTTCCCTTGGATTCTTTGGAAGAGACTTTCCTCTGCTAGGGCCTTGTTAGTCCTCCTAGGGGCCTTGGACTCCTTACCCCGATGGCTGGTGACTCCCTCCCAGAAGAGCCAGCTTCTGCCAAAAAGAGGAAAGAAGCTAAGTTTGCCTTCAGCAGTTCCACCAAACCCTGAAGCGTCCTCGGTCCTCAACGTACCTCCTGCTGATTAGACTGCACCTGTCTGTCAGTTTGTTATGCTGTGGTGGCTTGTGTGTTGCTATGATACTGGAAGCTGTGCCACCGTATTTCAAATACCAGCAAGGTCAACCTATGGTGGACAGGTTTCAGTGGAGCTTCCAGGCTAAGAGGGACTAGGGAGAAAGGCCTGGTGATCTACTTCCAGTAATTAGCCAGTGAAAACACTACAGATCACAACAGAATATTTTCTGATACAACAGCCGCAACAGTGGACTCAAGCAGACCAACGACCGTGAAGATGGAACAGGACTGGGCAATGTTTTGTCCTGTTGTACTTGAGTCAATTTGAGGTCAGCTAACAATAAGAACAGGCAGGATCAGCTATCCCTTGGCCTCTACCCCCACAACAATGCATCCGTCTTACTAGCTCCTGTGAGAACCTCATCTGAGAGCCAGCTTCTCTGAGAAGCTCATTTGCCCTCATGTGAGGAATGCTAATGGGGATCACGTGCTCCTTCAGTGCTTCTCAAAATGGGGTCCCCAGACCAGCAGCAACAGCATCTCCTGAGATATTATTAGAAATACACATTCTCGGGCCCCACCCTGGACCTACAGAATCACTCTGGACATGGAGCGCAGCGACCCGTGCTTTCACAAGCCTCTGGGTGATTGGGATGCAAGTGCCCGCTTCAGAACCACCACGCTACTTATCACCCTTCCGAAGATTCTCACACCGAAATCTCCACCAGAGCCGGGCCAAAAAAGAAAAACCAATTGCCGTTGAGTTGATTCCAACTCATGGCGACCTCATGTGTTCCAGACTAGAGCTGCTCAGTAGGGTTTTCTTGGCTGTAATCTTTACAGAAGCAAGTTGTCAGGCTTTTCTTCCACAGCACCACTAGGTGGGTTCGAACCACCAACCTTTAGGTTAGTAGCCAAGCACCAGCCACAGGAGTACATGAGAAAGCACCCGCTCATCTAAGGGAGGTGCTGCCAGCCAGCACCGACAGATGGAAGCCAGGCTGAATGTGGCCTGATTTTGCCAGATCTTTCCATTTTCCAAGAGTGGCTGGAAATGTGGACTCTTTAAAATGTGAAGTCACATAAAACGTTGGCATAATGTTTTCTAAGCACAGTGGAGGCCAAGCAATCTCCATCAATGGCAACTCCATCCTTCCAGCTGCACAGGCTAGAAGCCATCCTTGACTTGACTCTTCCTCTCACTCCCCACATGCCCTCCATTACAACACCCTATTGGCTTCACCTTCAAAACATATCCAGCATCCAGCCACCTCTCCCCACCTCCTGTTGTCTACAGCCCTGGTCCAAGTCACTGTCATCTCTTCCTGGCTACTTGCAAAGCTTCCTGCCCTGTCTCCCTGCTTTCACCTCTGCTCCCAGCGTGCTAGTCTTAAACAGAGCAGCCACAGTGATGGTTTCAAAATGTTTGCGCCCTGCCTCTGCTCAAACCCTGCCATGGCTATTCGTTGTACTCCACATAAAAGTCAAAGTCCTACCAGGCTCTGCACTGCCTGGCCCCACAGGTACCTGGCTGGCCTGCCTCCTTGCTTCCTTGCTCATTCTGGTTCAGCTGCATGACCTCCTTGCTCTTCCTCCATCAGGCCAGGCATTCTCTCACCTTAAAGCTCTCACGCTGACATTGCCACTGCCTGGAATATTCCTCCCACCCATTCTCTCTCTTCCTTCATTCTTTGTTCCAGTGTCCCTTTTTCAATGAAGCCTAGCCTGGCAACTTTCTTAACAACCCCTCTGAATCCTCAGCCAGCTCTATTTTTTTCTTAGCACTTAATCACATAATATCCTATCTACATATATATCCACCACCTGTCAGTTTGCCATACTGTGGTGGCTTGCATGTTGCTATGATGCTGGAAGTTGTGCCCCTGGTACTTCAAATACCAGCAGGGTCACCCATAGTGGACAGATTTCAGCAAACCTTCCAGACTAAGTGACCAGGAAAAAAGATCTGGCAATCTGCTTCTGGAAATTAGCCAATGAAAACCTTATGGGTCATATTGTCCAGTCTGTGAATCATGGTTTCAGGGGACATCTAGGTCAACTGGCATAACAAAGTTTATTAAGAAAATGTCCTGCATCCCACTTTGGTGAGTGATGTCTGGGGTCTTAAAAGATTGCCAGCGGCCATGTAAGATGCATCAATTGGTCCCAACCCATTTGGAGCAAAGGGGAATGACGGATACCAAAGACACAAGGAAAATATTAGCCCAAGAGACAAAAGGGTACATAAACCAGCGACTCCATCAGCCTGAGACCAGAAGAACTAGATGGTGCCTGGCTATCCCCAATGACCTCCTTAACAGAGAATACAATTTAGAGTCCCTGACGGAGCAGGAGAAAGTGTGGACCAGAACTCAAATTCACGTAAAAAGACCAGACATGATGGTCTGACTGAGGCTGGAGGAACCCCCGAAGCCATGGCCCCCGTACGCTATGTTAACCCAGAACTAAAACCATTCCCGAGGACCACTCTTCAGACAAAGATTAGACTGGACTATAAAACATAAAATAATACTCGTGAAGAGTGTGCTTCTTAGTTGAAGCAGATACATGAGACCAAATGGGTGGCTCCTGTCCGGAGGCGGGATGGGAAGGCAGGGACAGGAGCTGGTTGAATGGACATAAGAAACCCAGGGTGGAAAGGGGGAGTGTGCTGTCACATTGTGGGGATTACAACTGGTGTCATATGACAATATGTGTATAAAATTTTGTATGAGAGATTAACTTCAGCTATAAACTTTCACCTAAATCACAATGTAAAAAAAAAAGTTGGGCCCCCTGATTTGGAAGGCATCACACAGTAGCTGCAAGTATGGACTCAAACATAGCAATGACCATGAAGATAGCACAACATTGGGCACTGTTTTGTTCTGTTACACATAATACCTCTATGAGTCAGAGCCTACTCAATATATATTTATTTATTCTCTGCCTTGGTCGGATAAAATTTAAGTTCCACAGGGGCAGGGATTTCTAGCTGATTGGATCCCTAACACCTGGAACAGTGCCTGGCACACAGTAGGTATTCAGTAAACATGTGTTGAAAGGATGAATGAGTACATATCTAGTACAGTACATATCTGAGTACATATCTGTACAATGTCTAGTACAGACTAGATATTGCAGCCAAGCAGCTCCGCATTTATAATTCAATAGGAGTTTCTTGATGATGTTGCTCCAAGCCCCAATCTTGTCTTTACTCACAGGGACTTCAGTCCTGTCATCGGCTAATCACAGGGAGACTGAAGGACAGGATGTTTTTCTGGAGTACTTCAGTCAAGAGCCAGCTGTCTTCCTGACATGTAACCCCATCCAGCCCACATCCAGACCACCACCCACACCTTCACAGAGTGTTTCATCCCGGAACGTGCCCTCTCTACAGCCTACAGGGTAACTGCCTTCTGAGCCAACGTTTCCCAAAATGTATTCTTTGGAATATTGGTCCCATGGGATGCTCCAAGAAAAATAAGTCTGGAAACACACACTCTCTTTCCTTCTTGGAGCCCACAATACGTGTTAGGATTTTAAAGACTTGGAGAGGTCTGATAGCAAAGAATTCTTTATCTCTATTAGCTCCTGTGTTTCTCAAATTCACTGGACCACACAACGCCTTCCCCAACAAAACACCTCTTAACACTCAAGGATAAGAATGTTCTGGGCAAGCAGTTTCATATTCTTCCTCCTTTTGAAAGACGAGGTAGAAATATTCTTTCCAGCTGGATACACACCATGGACTTACTGAGACACTGAGGTTTCCTCATGACCACACTTTCAAGCCAGTCTTGTGTTTCTCCCTGCACTGCTCTTCCCAGCCAGAACCACATCTCCATGCCAACCTTACCTATATCAATTAGGGCTCTTACCGTTACAAGTGACAGGAAACCAACTCAAGAAGACTTAAGGAAACAAAAAGGGAATCTAAGGGAGGTGCTGGATCACATAACTGAAAAGTTTAAAGGCAGGTCCAGGTCCAGGTGTGGCTGGACCAGGAATCAAACCATGATGTTAGGACTTAATTTCTATATTTCTTCAGTTCAACTTTCCCTTCATGGTGACAATATGGCCACCACAGCACCAGCTCTCACCTCTTCTCTGGTTCAAATCCAGCTGGAGAGAGCCCAAACCTTTTGTGATGGCTCCCTCAGAAGTCCTGAGCTCCATGCTGATTGGACTCATTTAGGACATGTGGCCATCCTTCAACCTATTACTGTAGCCGGAAGGGTGGACACGCTGACTGGCTTAGACTCGGGTCCTATATTCCACCCTGGAGCTGGGCTTAAAGTCCTGTGCAGATCACAATGGCTGATAATGGGTCAAGGGTGGATTCCCCTCCAAATCAGGCATTGTTGATGGAAGCAGGATGGATAGATGCTGAGAAAGCCAATATCCAATGCCCACTACACAATCCTTTGCACACACATCCAAAGACTGCACCACCTCCAGGAAGCCATCCCAGATCCCTCAAGCCAGAACTAAGCATTCCTTCTCAAAGACTTTGTGTGTACATACAGATATCTGTAGAACATGATAGGTTTCAGATGCATGCAAGAAAGCTGTAGGCAGTTCATAAGATCTGAAGTCAGACTTGAGTTGACATTCTGGGTGCATGACTTTGAACAAATTACTTAACCTCTCTGAGTTTCAGTGTCCTTATCTGTAAGGGTTTTAATTTTTCAATAATACTTGCTCATGGTAGAAAATGTCGATAACGAAGAAAAGTATAAAGAGTAAACTCAAGGCAATCATAATCCCAGAACCCCGTGGCTGCATCTTGCCCAATTCCTGCCTCCAGACCCTACTCAGCTCAAATCAGCCCTAAGCAACCAAGTCATCTCTCTCCCAAACCTCTGCACAGACAGCTGCTTCCTGGAAGCTTGGAGAAACGTCTCTTCATCTTACCACTCCACGCACAGGAAGACGTTTCTTGCACTCTAGCCTAAGGTCTGACCCATTATAATTTGTCAGCTCCTGTATTCTCAGCCTGCACATCCCCCGCTGAGATGGAAGACCAGAATCGGAGTATTTCCAGCAGCCTCCAGGACTCACATGAACCAGGCAAGCTCTGGGGATAAAACAACAGTAAATACAAGTATTCAGCTGCCCCATACAAAAGCCCTACTGACTTGAGATTAAAATGGAAGAAAAGAGACCCAGGCACCAAGCATGCATCGTCCTCCCCCCCCACCCCCCCACCCCCCCCACCCACCAGGAGACAACCAATCAAATTGGGAGGAAAACAGCAAAAAATCACTCTCCTTGTGGCAGAAATAAGCAGTGGGGATAGGAGGAGAGATAAAGAGGGAAAAGGAAAACAGGGGCCAATTTTGTCAGCCATGGTGCTCCTATTTTACGAGAAAGATTTAGGGCTTAGTGCTCCCAGAGATGGTGATCAACCCTGGGTCAGAGCCTCCAAACACTGAGCAAAGTGGATAAACCCCAGAATTCTCCTCAGAGGGGCTTATATATACACCTATTCATTTATTCATTCATTCCCTGTTCAGAAAATATTCATCAAGCACAACCCCCTTGCTGAGTGTACTGAGCGTTAGATGGACACAAAATGCCCCTGGCCCTGGCCCCCTGAACTTAAAACTAGAAGGAAAGACAGGTGATAAACAAGCAAACCCTTCCATAAATAATACATAACTGCAAGCTGTGACTAATGCTAGGGAGGAAGCTAAACCAGGGCAATAAGAGACACAGGTGAGCTGTGCTTGCTTGGGGTGGTCGGGGATGCTTCTCTGAGCAGACTTTTAGCCCAAGTCCCCTTTATGAAGAGTTGCTCCCTGCCCATGCTGAGGCCGGAAAGACACATGTTCAAGCATAGAAGGAAGCCTTCGGGGCCAGAGCTTAGTGTGTGAGGTGAGAGAGGAGCAAGCTGGGTTTGGAGGAGGAGGCAGGAGCCAGGGTACGTGGGCACAGCTGGGTCCTGACAGTTTAAATTTTAGCCAAAGGGGGAAATCTTCTTCTCTAAACGACTGCCCTCCATAGTGGCCTACTCATAGCCCCTGTATACATACATTTGAAAAATGCAATGTGCACTGCACAGACGGTGCCCACAGGGTCCAGGGGCCCTTACAGGAACTCCCCCAGACCTCCAAGGGCCCAAAAACTAGGACCCCTGACTTGGAACGTATCAAGAGACTCCCAAGAGATCTCGAATACTTCAGACACAGGGAGTAACAAGGGGACAGAGAGAAAACAGGACAAGCCACTGTCACCGAACAGCCTCCTCTCACCTCCAGGTTCTCATCCAGCCTGGGTGTGAGCCCCACATCTGGACAGTCTGAAGTGTTGCTACTCAAAGCATGGTCTAAGGGCCAACAGCATCAGCTTCACCTGGGAGCTTGTTTAAAATGTCAACCGCATGTGTTTCCTATCGCTGCTGTAATAAATTATCACAAACTTAGCGGCTCAGCTCAAAGGAAACCCTGGAGGCGTAGTGGTTAAGTGCTACGACTGCTAGGGTAGCAGTCCAAGTCCACCAGGTGCTCCTTGGAAACTCTATGGGGCAGTTCTACTTTGTCCTACAGGGTTGCTATGAGTCGGACTCGACGGCAGTGGGTTTTTGTTTAGCGTCTCAAAACAACACAAATTAATTTTGTTGCAGTTCTGTACTTCTAAAGTCAAAAATGGGTCTCACTGGGCTAAAATCAAGGCGTTGTCAGGATACGGTTTCTTCCTGGAGGTCTGAAGGGAGAATCTATCTCCTTGCTGAGACGGGCAGCAAGCGGACCGCAACTGGGCAGAGCTCAGCCCCCCTTTTCCCTCCTTCAAGGCCCCAGTGGGGCTGCACCAAACCGAAGAAGTCGGCATCACTACAGGAGCTGTCCACCAACCCTGGTGGACCACACCCCTGAACACACCCTGAACATGCTCTGAAGAGCCGACGCCTGCTCTGGTTCCTCCCCATACATAAACCCCTATACGTGTCCATCGAGGAGCCATCTTGGTAATGCAGGTCCTCGTGTGCTCCTTTGCTTGGCCAACCAAATAAAGTTTCTCTTGCTTTTGCTGGATTCGTGCCTCAGCTCTTGCCTCAATGTCCCTCTGAGAGAGACCTGGAGGCCTGGTAATATTGCCCTTCCCAGTTTCCAGAGGCAGCCCACATCCCTTGGCTCATGGCTCCCTCCCTCCATATTCAAAGCCAGTGACAGCTGGTCGGGTCCTTCCTCCACGGCATCACCCTGCCTTCCTCTGCCTCCCTCTTTCACCTGTAAGTACCATTGTGATTCCATTGGACTTAAGTGGATTGTCCAGAATAATCTTCCTATCTTAAAGTCAGTTGATTAGCAACCTTCGTTCCATCTGCTACCTTAATTCCCTTTTGCCCTGTAAGGTAACATATTCATATGTTCCAGGGATTAAGACATGGACTTCTTTGGAGGCCATTATTCCGCCTCCCAGAGACTCTCGTGCCCCACCCTGGACCGACTGAGTCAGAATCTGCATTTTAACAAAATCTGCAGGTGGCTCAGGTGCATTTGAAGCCTAGTGGCCCAGCCAGGGCAGACCCCTCTCCGGTTGCATCCAGGACTGCCAGACCAGCGTTTCCAGTTAGGCCACAAGGGCCGCTCCCTGACGCCTGATTTTCTCAGCGGCAACATCTCCTCTCTGTTCACGTGAAGCCCAGGCCTTTACAGAGAAGGGGCTCTTTTGTCTGGAAACACCAAAGTTTGAAACAGCGTGGAGGTAGTCCCTTGTAGGTGGTTTGGGAATTCTAAAATGCTTCCCAAAGGTGAGAAAATAGAATTCACATGTGGAGCATGAGATTGGCACCTGTCAGAACAGGGCTGGCTCGTACTGCACTGCAGGGCAGAGGATGGCTCGTCCTGGGGAAAGGTCAGCAGTGCCTGGTGAAGACTGTGATTCCCTATGGCTAATTGGAATCATGGGCTCCCAGAGCTGGGGCAGAGGGGCTGGAAGGCATTGCAGAGAAAGTGACTGAGGCTCAGGGAGACTGTGACTTGCTCAAGGTCACACAGCAAATTAGGAGACGGGGAGCCAGGTTGCTCAGGGCTTTGCCACACACACCCCTGTTTCCAGCTGATTGTCACTTGGAGGCTATGTCTCACCTAAGGGTCACCACCTCCCAGGAAGGAGGGAGCAGACTCCTGTTCAGAGGGAAAATGATCCTGACAGCTGCCTGGACTCAGCCTGATCTGGCCAGCTCCTCCCACTGGGCAGCCAGCCAGACCTGGAATTTTCCAGGCAACCAATTCAACTACAGAAGCCCTCTAGATGTCACCACCTGGGCCCCGCGATGCCAGGCGCCCAGCAGGATGATGGAGCACATGCCCTCCCGGGATGCTGACACAGGGCATTTCCTCCCCAAGGCAGCCTCTGTCCAGGCCAGCGTGGGTCATTAACAGTGTGCACTGCCATAGACCCCGGCAGGTGCCGGTCACTGTTCGCTCCATGGGGATATCCACTGCCGGCAGAGCCCTTCCTTCCCCTGTCTCAGAGCCCCCCAAGGAGCTGACATTTGGAAGCTTCCCCTCCACCCATGCTCAGCTTCCCTTTGCTGCTGAAAAACATCTGGCTGGCTTGGCACCTATGCTGGGTAAAAATAGCATGCCATCTTGTGAGCGGGCACCACGCCATCGTGGCAGATGGAGGCCAGCGCTGGCAGCCAAGAGACCTCCGAACACTATCAAGCGCATTTGCTAAGTTCAGGATTTGCAGATGGAAGGGTCACAGGCAGGCGTGGATTAACCAGTAAGCAAGGTACACAAGGGCTTAACTGTGTTTACTTACTAATCTGTGGTGCACGATTTCACATGAGTGAGATTTCATGGATGTGGTGAAAAACAGGTAAAATTATGCACTACAGATTAGTAAGCACAAGTAAGACCATGTGTACCTTGCTCATTGAGTAATGCAGCCCTGGTCACATGATGAGAGGGGCAGGAGGTAAAAGGGGGGGCCAGAGGGAGATGCAGGAACCGCCCCCCTACGGGTGTGGCAGGGCAGGGGAAGAGAAAAAACACACTGCAACACCAGAAGGTAGCAGAGTGCAAAAGTGAAGTCCTGGTTTTGAAGCCAGGACCCAAGTTCAAATCCAACTTCTACCCTTTACTAGCTGTGTGACCCTGAGCCAGGCACTTAGCCTCTCTGATCCTCAGTGTAAAATCTCCCTTGCAGTGTTGTGGTAAGGATATTCAAGCACTCTTTCACTCAGCAAACATTTTATGGAGCATCTACTCTGTGCCAGGCACTGTGAGCAGGAAGCATTAAGTTTTCTTCCAGCATGGGAAAGAGGCATGAGTTAGAAAATGACACAGATAAAAGGAAAATGCTAATTGTGATAGTGCCTCAAAGGGAAGGTTCGTGGTACAATTACGGCATATAACGAGGAGGGGGAGAGAGTGAGGGTGACCTAGTCAGGCAAGATGTACCCAAGGAAAGGACAATTAAACCTTCTGAAGGGTACACGTGGAAAAATATGAACAAAGGTACATGAAGCACTTGACACCAAAAAATCAAACCCGTTGCTGTTGAGTCGATTCTAACTCATAGCGACCTTATAGGACAGAGTAGAACTGCCCCATAAAGTTTCCAAGGAGCATCTGGTAGATTTGAACTGCCTATCTTTTGGTTAGCAGCCAAGCTCTTAACTGCTATGCCACCAGGGCCTCATCGCACTTGACAGAGTGCTGTTAGGTGACATAGGGTTGATCCTGGCTCATAGAGACCCCATGAGACAGAGTAGAACTGCCTATAGGGTTTTCTAGGCTGTAACAAATCTTTACGGAAGGAGCCCCGGTGGCACAATGGTTAAAGCACTTGACTGCTGACTGAAAAGTCAGGGGTTCAAACCCCCAGCTGCTCCACAGAAGAAAGATGTGGCAGTCTGCTTCTGTAAAGATTTACAGCCTTGGAAACCATGTAGGACCATTCTACTCTGCCCTATAGGGTTACTATGAGTTGGAATCAACTCAACAGCAATGAGTAATCTTCAAAGAAGATCCCTAGGTCTTTTTCCTGAAGAGCTGCTGGGTGGGCTCGAACCGCCAACTTTTTGGTTAGCAGCCAAGTGTGTAACCACCTGGCACCTAATAAATATTGCTAAGTATAATTGATTATTAAAACATACTGAAAATAAAATCTCAACAATAACAATCTTTTCTGTTGGGGAGTCAGGGGGCAGAGCTTTGGCTCCCAGGATGCTGAAGTCATGCCATAGGAGTCTGACCTCATGTCTCCACTCAGAGGAAAGCCGGAGCAAGTGGACTTTAAAAATAAAAACTCATAAAAATACCTCAAACCTCTGGTCAGGCCCATGTGGAGGTCCTGAGACACACAGAGTTCAAGCACCAAAGCTCCTGGGAGCCTCCTTTCCCTCTGAGCTTCAGCCAGCTTGGCAGGGCCCAAGCCAGGTTCAAGCCTAAGCTTTCTTCCTCTTTCTATAGGCAGTCTGAGGAGCCCTGGTAGTGAAATGGTTAAGCACTCGGCTGCCAACCAATAGGTAAGCTGTTCTAACCTACCCAACAGCACCTCAGAAGAAAGACCTGGCAATCTGCTCCTGTAACTTATTACTGCCAAGAAATGGGGCAGTTGTACTCTGTCACATGGAGTCCCTATGAGTCGAAATTGACTCGACGGCCCCAACAACAGCATAGGCACCTGAGCAAAAGCCAGAAGTCCCACTTGCTCAAGCCTTGGTTTACCTGGCCCGGGCATGGCACAGGATCTCTGGCTCCACCACTGCCAGCAGGCCCTTGGTTACAAGGCATTGGACCTTGCCCTCAGCTCAGAGCTTGCTTGTAGGTGTGCAGGATGCCAATTTCTTCTTCTGGACACAGTCTGCAAAAAACCGAAACCAAACCTGTTGCCATCTAATCGATTCTGATTCATAACAATCCCATAGGACAGAGTAGAACTGCCTCACAGGGTTTCCAAGGATTGGCTGGTGGATTTGAACTGCTGACTTTTTGGTTAGCAGCCAAGCTCTTAACTACTGCGCCACCAGAGCTCCTAGTCTGCAAAAGTGGTACCTTTTTAATGAATGTAAAGGCTCTAAGGAAAAGGCGTTGGGAACAGAAACACGGGTTGTCAAACTGTAAGATGTGCTGTGCAGATAGTCACAGGCTACACCCCCAACCAACCAATATGCAGACCACGCAGGAGCCCCACGCTGCCTTGGGATCAGGCATATCACGTGCATGTGTCCATGGGAAAGGAATGTGCAGAGGGAAGTGGCCAAGGAGGTTTTATCAGACACCTCTGGTAGCCGGCCCACGTCCTCTCCCCACACTGCGTGACTCCAGCTGTTGCTTCAGCAATCCTCTGCGCCCAGGTGTACCTGGCAGCACCTCGCCTCAGCTGCACCGCACACCTTTCCAGCTCAGGATTCCTCAGCTGCCATCTTGAGTTGGAAGCTGCTCAGCCATTCTGCTGCATCCACAAACCTGGCAGGACAAGTGAGCTAGCACACCAGGGGGCAGCCCTCCACCAAGGGGAGGCAGGAGCCAGTGTATAACTACTTCCCTCTACCCTCCTTCGGCAAGGCAAATCTGAGGCTCAGAGAGGCTGTGACTTGCTCAAAGCCACCACACAGCAAGTTAGGAGAACAGAGAGCCAGGACTCCTCAGAGGGTCCCAGAAGTACAGAGCCCCCAAGGCTCACAGTGCAGTCACCTCAATAATGCATTGCTTTCCCTCCTTGTCTGTTCCCCACTCCTTGGAGTCAATTCCCTAAGTAAGCTTCCTTCATGCAAGCTTTGTTCTCCAGCTCTGCTTTTTGGGGGGGAGCTCAAGCTAAGATAGTTGTCTTCCTGCCCTCCCCCACCAGCTCTCACAAAGGGTGGGCTGACAGTGGCAGGTGCAGCAGGTCTGTGGTCAAGAAACCAGAGACCTGCTGCTCTGGCCTCTCCCAGTTGGCACCTGAAGAGCTAAGCCACTGTTTATGGTTGTGCTGCAGGAAGAGCCCTTACCCCAGTGCCTGTCAAACATGTTCCCATTGGGACTATTTTGCAAACAAATTCATATGCACAGAGTGGACATTTGATTTGGGGGGCTGTCGGGCATCCATGCCTTCTTCTTAGAGAACCTGGTTTAGCTCTTGGAAATTATCCTGTGCTTATTTTTGAGGTCTTAGTTGGAATGTGTGACCGATGCCATTTTGGAAGCCCAAGGAGCCATATTGTCCATTCCTGTCCCAGAGGCAAGCTCAGTTAACTGAATGCCTTCTTCCTAGACCCAATCTTGAATAAAGAACTCAGGCCCAAGGGACTGGCTGAAAGGCTGTCTTTGTGATGGTGATATGTGCACCAGGCTGGGGATTCCAACTCAACCTTCCAGAGCTCCCTTGGTGCTGCATCCTCCCCTCCCCGCTCTCAAGCCTGGTCCTCTAGCCTCTTATTGAGTCTTTGAATAACTGCCCCTAGCTCTAATATTATTTTAATAAATTTCCTCCCTTTAGCTAGGAGAGTCAGTTCCTGTAGCTTGGAACAAGTTATGCTTATGAATACTCATGGAATTCCAATCCTTCAAATGGCTGAAAGCAGAGATGCTCTGTTGAAATGGGGAAGAGTGGGCAGGAGCATCTCTCTCTCAAGATGGATGGATGGATGGATGGATGGATGGATGGATGGATGGATGGATGGATGGATGGATGGATGGATGGATGGATGGATGGATGGATGGATGGATGGATGGATGGATGGATGGATGGATGGATGGATGGATGGATGGATGGATGGATGGATGGATGGATGGATGGATGGATGGATGGATGGATGGATGGATGGATGGATGGATGGATGGATGGATGGATGGATGGATGGATGGATGGATGGATGGATGGATGGATGGATGGATGGATGGATGGATGGATGGATGGATGGATGGATGGATGGATGGATGGATGGATGGATGGATGGATGGATGGATGGATGGATGGATATCAAATTGGCCCCAACTCATGGATACCTTATGTACAGCAGAATGAAACATTGCCTGGTCCTCCATCATCCTCACAATCACCAGCATGTTTGAATCCATCGTTGTGGCTATTATGTCAATCCATCTCACTAAAGGTGTTCCTTGCCCTCACTGGCCCTTTACTTCATCAGACATGATATGCTCCTCCAACAATTGATTCCTCATGATGATGTGTCTAAAGCAAGTGAGTTGGACAATATTATGTTGTGATCCATAAGGTTTTCATTGTCTAATTTTTGGAAGTAGATCTCCAGGCCTTTCTTCCTAGTCTATCTTCATCTAGAAGCTCCACTGAAACCTGTCTACCACAGGTGATTCTGCTGGTGTTTCAAATAGCTTCACAGCAACATGCAAGCCACCACAGTCAGACGAACTGACAGAGGTGGTGGCCCTCCCATCATACCCTCTAACAATAGCTTCTTTGTTTTCTCCCAGGTGCTACTAGGGCCCCAAAGAGCTCAGTTTGAAAACCCTTGATCACATCTGATCCTCTTTGTACAAATGAGGAAAGCAAGGCAAGAGAAGCTCACTGACGTGCCACATTCCAATGCTGCTTCACGATGGACTGAACCTCAGGCCTCCTACCTCCCAGGGCAAGGGCCTTCCTACCAGGCCATTGTGGTTGCCTCCTTAGAATTTGAGAGACAGGGAGACAATAGAGTTAAGCTAAGAGGCCATTTATCTAGTGGATGCATCTTCTCCTCCACACTTCCCCAAGGCCACAATAAACAGCAGCAGCTGGATGGTCGTGGAGGACTACTTTATGGCTTCAGTCTCATTCTCCATCTCTGCTCCTCCTGTCCACCCATGGTAGCAGGGTCCGTGCAGGGAAAGGATGATCAACTCTGCCTTGGGTTGCACACCTCTACCAGCACTTTTTGAAGTCATACCAACAGAAATACATTAGACACAAAAGGGCAAATATCATATGAGACCACTATTATAAGAACTCAAGAAAAGATTTAAATGCAGAAGAAAACATTCTTTGATGGTTATGAGGGTGGGGAGGGAGGGAAAGGAGGATTCACCAACTAGATAGTAGATAAGAATCATCTTAGGTGAAGGGAAGAACAACACACAATATAGGGGAAGTCAGCACAACTGGACTAAACCAAAAACTAAAAAGTTTCCTGAACACAACCAAACACTTTGAGGGACAGAGCAGCTGGGCCTGAGGTCTCAGGACCATGGTTTCAGGGTACATCTAGGTCAATTGACACAACAAAGTTTATTAACAAAATGTTCCACATCCCACTTTGATGACTGGTGTTTGGGGTCTTAAAAAAGCTTGCGAGCAGCTATCTAAGACGCATCAATTGGTTTCAACCCACTGGGAGCAATGGAGAATGAAGAACACCGAAAACCCAGGGAACTACTAGCCCAAGAGACAAAAGGGTCACATAAACCAGAGACTCCATCAGCCGGAGACCAGAAGAACTAGATGCTGCCTGACTACCACCACTGCCCTCTCTGACAGGGAACACAACAGAGAGTCCCTAACAGAGCAGGAGAAAAGTGTAGGCCAGAACTCAAATTCATGTAAAAAGACCAGACTTAACGGTCTGACTAAGACTAGAGGAACCCCCAAAGCCATGGTCCCTGGGTGCTCTGGTAGCTCGGAACCAAAATCATTTCCAAAGCCCATTCTTCAGATAAAGATTAGACTGGACTATAAAACATAAAATAATACTCTTGAAGAGTGTGCTTGTTAGTTCAAGCAGATACATGAGACCAAATGGGTAGCTCCTGTTCGGAGACAGGATGAGAAGGCAGGAAGGGATAGGAGCTGGCTGAATGGGCACGGGAAACTGGGGTGAAAAGGGGAGCGTGCTGTCATATTATAAGGATTGCAACTAATGTCACATAGCAATATGTGCATACATTTTTCTATGAGAAATTAACTTGAGCTGTAAACTTCCACCTAAAGCACAATAAAAATAAATAAATAAATCAGAAATACTTTGCAAAGCACTCCACCAAGGTTTCCCAAGACACAACCCTAGTTCTACAAGATGCTCTGCGAGCAATGGGTCCTGAGATCAAATACCTAAATTTTCAGAGCATAAACTGCTCTTTTTTTTCATGTATTAATATTAAATGATCCATCAACTGATGAATGGATAAACAATATATGGTATATACATACAATGGAATAACATGCAGTCGTAAAGAGAAGTGAAACTCTGATGCTTGCCACAGCCTGGATAAACCTAGAAAACATCATGATGAGACAAAATAAGTCAATCACAAAAGGACAAATATTATATGATCTCACTTATATGAAATAAGCAAAAATATAGAAACCAAAAATTATTAGTGGTTACCAGAGGTCGGCTGGAGGGGGAAAGGGGGGTTTTTGGCTTAGGGGGCATTGAATGTATGTTAATGGTAGTGGAATAATTTGGAAAAAGATAGCAAGAAAGTTTGTACATCTTGAAGAATGTAATCAATGTTACTGAATTACACATGTAGAAATTATTGCATTCCTGTATGTTTCGTCGTGTATATTTTTACCACAATATGTATGCATTAAATGAGAGGTTGTTTAGTAAGGTGGCTACAAGCATGTATCTGAATCCTAACTACTTGGATTTGATTCTCAGCTGTGCTACTTACTAGCTGGGTGGCCTTGGGAAAGTTACTTAACCATTCTGGGCTTCGGTTTTCTCATTCACAAACTGGAATGAAATAATAGACCCAATTGTGTTAGTTTGGGCTCTGCAAAAAGCAGATGCCAAAATGAGCCCAGATGTGTAGGAGATTTCCTGGAGATAACACCAGTGAGGGAATATGGGGAGAAGCCAGAGGAGGCTGGAAACATCGTACAACCTCGGTGCAGATCTAATTTCTGTGAAAAAGAGTGGGCAGGAAGAAAGGTGGGGTAGAAAAAGCTTTCGATTGCAGTGCAGTTCTAAGAAAATTTTGGCAGAGTTTTGAGTCCTTGAGCCAACATCAGCCGTCAGAGGAGTTCTACGTCACCCAGGAAGGGGCCCGCGTCAGTGTCCCTGCTGTGCACAGTCATTGGCTGGGAGCAGCCTGTGTAAAATGAGGCCTCTGCCCAAGGTGGTGGTGAATCAGAACGTAGCTGCTGCTCCTGGCAGTGGGAGACCTAAGAAGTGAATTCTCAGGGATTTCACTGCCCCGTGTTGTTGCTGGGTGCCATTGAGTCAATTCAAACTCATAACAACCCCACATGACAGAGTAGAACTGCCCTTAGGGTTTCCAAGGCTGCAATCTTTATGGAAGCAGATGGCCACATCTTTCTCCCACAGAGCCACTGGGTGGGTTCGAACCACTGACCTTTCAGGTAGCGGCAGAACCCTTAAGCATTGCGCTGTTGTGTGCCGTCAAGTCGATTCTGACTCACTTCCACGCTATAGGGCAGAGTAGAACTGCCCCAAAGGGTTTCATAGGCCGTAATCTTTTTGGGAGCAGATCACCAGGTCTTTTCTCCCCCAGAGCTGCTGGTGAGTTTGAAGCACCAACCTTTTGGTGAGCAACTGAGCACTTAATCATTGAAACTTCTGATACATCTTACAATCGGCACATCTTGGAATTGAGGAAAGAGTTTGGAACACTTTGCAAACCGTACGCCCCACTCGGAGGCTTGCATTAACATACTAAAGATTCTGAGAAGTCTATAATAAATAGGCCTATTTGACTTTAACTCCTATTTCCCAAACTTCTTTAACCACAGACCTCTTGCAAGAGATTCTTGTTCTCTTTAGTTAGGGAAGTTGATTTCTGTTGCTTGTACCCAAATCCCAGTGAATACACATGGAATCTCAATATGTAAGGCAGATAAAAATGGAACTGCTCTGTTGGAGTATGGCAGTAGGAGACAGGATTAGAGTTCCCTGGAATACATTTTGGCAAACACCACACTTTGCAAATGTTAGTTGCTGTTGTTTCAGATGATTCACAGGAATTAGGTTCAGAGTAAATGGAGCTCAGGAAGCAATGGAAGGGTAGAAGATGAAGAAGGAATGTTTCCTGATTTGTCCAGGCCACACCACCTCATCATGCACAATTTTCCCCCACTTTTTTTTTTTTTTAAGGTGAGCTTCCCTGTTGAAGTGGGCAGGGGTGCTCGAAGGCATGCCTGTACTCCACCATGCGGGTCCCTGGAGGACAGAGTTGGAAAAGCACCTATTCAAACCAACTCCATCCAGGCATATTCAACCAACCTCACCCAATGAGCAGAACACCTTCTCCACCCAGTCTCCAGAGGGAATCAATACACCACGGAATAGGAAAGGGAAGAGGATAAGCTTCCCCCCACCATGACCAGAGGCTGAGAACAAATTCAACTGGAGAGTTTTGCTCCATTCCTCCATCTACCACGTGGTTTTAATGTCCACTCTGTGCCAGTCACCGCGCTGGGAGTGGGGATCCAAACATGAAAAGTGCAGCCTTCACTATTGGGTGGGACACATTCGATGCATCATCTCCCACTCTTGCAGCCCACCACTTCGCCCTGTCTGGAGCTGTGGCACCCTGAGGGCGTCTCACTTCAGTTACTCTGGATGTCTCTTGCTCTCTACAGGGCTTCTCTGCTGCAGAGCAGGTGTCACAGGAGTCTGAGCAACCATTCAGACCATGTCAAATCTTTAAACGCAAGGGATTTAACATCGCCAGGAGCAACTCTTAACCTGTGCCAGGACCCAACCCTCTTCTGTGTCTTGGATCCCTGGGTAGCACAAATGGTTTGCACTCAGCTACTAACCGGAAGGTTGACAGTTCAAATCCACCCAGCAGCACCACAGAAGAAAGGCTTCATGATCTGCTTCCATAAAGCTTATAGCCAAGAAAACCCTATGCAGTAGTTCTGCTCTGTAACACATGGGGTCGCCATGAATTGGAATCAACTCAAAGGCAACAGGTTTGGCTTGGTTTTCGGTTCCTGGGTCTTGGGTGAGCCATGCTGAATATATTCTACTCTGGTCCTGGGAGGTTTCTGTGCTCACAGCAGTGGCCCACTCACTAGTACACCCTGCATGGGCCTGCCCACCTCCCCTGATGTACTCTCCCACCTTCCCCATGCCCTTCCCAAGCATCATTTCCTCAAAATAAATTCTCTGCACATAAGCCCTTGTCTCATCCTCTGCCTTTTGGGGGAACACAAGCTAGGACTTTAATTTTTTTTTTTAATAACAAGAATGCTTTGCAGTTAAAACGATATGTACTTCTATTATTCATTCGAACACAAGAGCAACTAGGAATGATGCAGGAGCCTGGCACCTACTTCATTTTAGAGAAGAGAAAAACTTGGGGCTCAGAGAGGCGAGTTGACTTGCCAAATGTCACACAGCTCAGAAAAAGCAAGAACCAGGACTCCCACATCTCAGCCCAATGTGGAGCACAGGGCCTGGGAATTTCAATCTAGCCTCACAGGTGAACCTCAGGCTGGATTTTGAAGGACATTTATAAGTGAGCTAGATGAAGAATGAGAGGAATAAAGAGTGAGGGCAGGATTCCAGAGAGAGGGAATAGCATATACAGAAGCCCAGAAGTGGGCATCATTCCACTGGGCTTCAAGAAACTGTAGGGAGCACAGTTTGGCAGAAACATAGGACCAAGGAGGTGTGTGAGGCGTTGGTAAGAGAAGAAGTGAAAAACTACAGAGGACCTCGTGGACAACACGTTTGACTGTTGACTTATGAATACTAGAAAGCCATGGGGTGATGGGGTGGGGAGAAGGGGTAGGGTATGCAGGAGATAACTTCAGATTTGCGGGCTTTGGCCAAAGACACCTGGTCCATATACAGAGCCACGCTCCCTGGCAACCAGGGACAGGGATGCTTGTTTCCCCAAGGGCTAAGGACTCCATTTCCAAACTGACTCTCCCATTGCATTGCTCCTGATGGTCTTAAAAATTTTTTTGTTTTTTTTTCTCTTGGGAAGAGGAGCATCTTGAATCTCTGATAAGTAACTAATTAAGACCCGTGAAAGGCCAGAAAGCAAAGCAGTGCACTTAGATAAACCCAGAACCAGCAGTCTAGGAACAAGGCCCCTCCTTGGCATCTCCCTAGAAGCCGTGGTCATTCCTGTGGAGGAAGGTTGAAGAGTAGTAGCTCTTTGCTAAGCAGGCCACCGAGGACCATGGGCCTTGTCTGTACCAGGTATAAATAATAGTTTTAACAAATGATCGCATATGTACACGGACACTCTAGCAGACACCCTAGCAGTGTACACACACAAAGAGTGTGCATACAGAAAGAGTGTACACACACACACAGGGTGTACACACACAAAGAGACACACACAGAGATAGGTATGGTCCTCGTACCTTATTGGTGGGAGCATAAGCCACTGTGATCTCTCTGGAGAGAAATTCTGGCAATGTGTATCAAGAACCTTCATAATACTTATACCTTCTGTTGCTGCAATTTCCCTCCTAGGAATTGCTTCTAAGGAAAGACTCACGCACAAGCCCGAGGGTCCTCATTTTAGCCTCATTTACATTAGAAGGAAATAAGAAACAAGCTCAATGTCCAGCACTTGGGGCTGGAGTAAATTATGCCATGTCCATTTAATGGAAAATAACGCAGCCATTGAACAAAGCATGTGGTAGATTGAGTGCAAAATCGCCACAATTATTCTGCTCCCTCTGTCCATGGCCTTTGCAAAGTGACTTTGCAGCAACTCCCATCAAAAGGTGGAGTCTGTTTTGCATACCCTGGCCATGTGACTTACTTTGACCGATAGGATACAGAGGAAGTGACAGTGTACCTTGAGCATTCCTACTCTTGCTCCAGAGAGCCCGTTCTTGCTCTCCCTTTCTCTCCCTGCCTTAGAATCCTGCCACCACCAGGAGAACAAGCCCAAACTAGCCTGCTGGAGGATAAGACATTATGTGGAGGAGTGCCCAGTTGTCTCAGCTGAGTCCATCCTGGATTAGCCTATATCCGGCTGACCCTCAGACATGTGAGAGAGTCCAATCAAGATCAGCAGAGCCACCTACCTGGCCATAGTTAGTTGTAGGCACATGAGTGAGCCCAGCCAGGAACTGAAGAACCATTCAGCTGACCTGAGGACTTATAAGCACAACGATTTTTTTTTTTCAAGTCCACAGTCCTCAGAGTGTGGTCTGTGGAGATTTATGACTTCCTGAGACCCTTTTAGAGGGTCTGCAAGATCAAAACTATTTCTGTAAAAATCTCCACCAGTTGCCATTGAGTTGAGTCTGACTCATGGCGACCCTATGGTGTCAGAGTTTAACTGCGCTCCATAGGGTTTTCAGTGGCTGTTTTTTTCACAAGTAGAATGCCAGGCCTTTTCTCCAAGGTGCCCCTGGGTTAACAGCCGAGCGTGCTAATCATTTGCACCACCCAGGGACTCCTTAGTAATAATACTAAGGCATTATTTCTCTTTTCCACTCTCACCCTCTTGTGACTGTACAGTGGAGTTTTTCAGAGGCTACGTGATGAGTGATGACATCATCATTTCGATAGCTGGTAGAACACATGCTTGTGTAGTCTTAATTTTAAAATGTTCTCGGTTTCAACCTCCACAGGAAACATTGGTAGATATAACTGACATAAACAAAATCTCCTTGAAGTTCTTAATGACCTTAAAAGTGTTAAAGAGGTCCTGAGACCAAAAATTGAGAACCACTCTTTTAAAGCACAGAGTTTGGTGGAATTTGTCATGCTGCAATAGATACCTGATATAATAAGGTTGCCTGCCATTGACTTTGACAGAGGGTTACACTAATGTACATTTTAAAGCAATGTGTGAGTCTTGCTTTTGTTTAAAACTTCTCGTACCAGTGTATATACCCACCCAACCTACTGTCGTCGAGTGGATTCCGACTCATAGCAACCCTGTGTAAACAAATTGCGCAGCGTGATTACCTCCAGGTGATGGGATTATGGGTGATTTGGATGGAGAGTCTTCCTCTTCTTTTGTTCTTATCTGTATTATCTAATTTTTGGAAGGAAAGTCCTTACTTATGTAAAAAATAGCTTTGAAATAAACAAAAAGTTAGAAAAAGAAAGAAAAGCTGGCTTGTCTATATAGCCTTTGGGGGAAAAAAAAAAAAAAACATTGCCATCAAGTTGATTCTGACTCATAGTGACCCTGTAGGACAGCGTAGAACTGCCCCATAGGGTTTCCAAAGAGCGGCTGGTAGATTCAAACCGCCAGCATTCTGGCTAGCAGCCGAGTTAGAGAACCCTTCCTTTAGTCCCATGGGGAAGACCTGGTGAAAGGTGTCGAGGTGATCATTCTCTGTAACCCCTCACACCTCACCCACCCTCTTGACTTCTGGCAGACAGTTGGGTCAGATTTCTCTCGCTACCCTCTTTTCAAATAAGAAATAAGGACATTAATTCCCAATGTAAGGGTCCCACTCAGAGAAGCCCCCAAACAAGAAGTGAACAAGAACCCTTTTATATTCCTGTGTGTTGAGATCCTCTGGAAGTCGACTCCATTCCAGCAGCCGTTGCCTAGGGAACATCTGTGCTATAAAGGAGCCGTGAGGACACACTAAACAACTTTAGCAACTATTTGCATTTGGCAGCTGCAGCCAGGGGCAGAGCCCTGCCTGCCTCCCCATAGAAAAGCCACAGGAACCCCAGAAGGGAGGGGAGCCAGCTAAAGTAGTAACAGAGAAGATGGTAAACAAGGGAGGGAGGGGCTCTCTTAACTCTTTTCTTGCCCCTCCCCAAAGCCAGCTGGGGCCAGGGATCAGTCACAGTGAGTTCCAGAGGGGTCCCCAGGGCTTTGTGCATTCTGGGTGATTTGACCACAGGCCAGGAAACCCCAGGGGAGGGGGGACTCTCACTGCCTGGAACTGACTCCTCCCACACGCCCCCTCCAGCCCTCAGTGTCTTGCTTCAGCTTCTTCAGCCCCAGAAGGCAGGTGACAGGTTGGGCTGTGAGGCCAGGCTCCGTATCGCTGAGGCAGTTAATTGGGATCCGTTTTACCTGACAGGTGAAAAGTCTGAGCGGTGCGGGGGCGGGAGGGGGGAGTCAGCCCTCTGTCAAGGCTGCTCCCGCTTTCATGTGTCTCTTGTCGTTAGGGCTAAGGCGGTCCCACAGAGAAGAGCAGGCAAATGAGCCAGGCCTTTTCCCTGTGGCCTGAAATCTGTGCAGCTTCGAGCTCCATCTAAGCTGATAGGTGGGGTTCTGCAAGGCTCTAACTTCATAGATGAGTCCTGAGAGCCCGGGGGCTTCCCACTCCCTGGGTGGGATGGAGACACAGTGACAGCACAGACCCCAAATCAGAACAGCAGGCACCCAGGCCAAGCCTGGCTTTTTTCACTGCCCACTTCAGACAGTTCTGGTCAGCTCAGATTATGGCAGAAATGATTGGCTCCTTTATTCCCCCCTTTGTGGCCAGGAGCCCAACCCCCTTTCCAGATTGACCACATCTGTAGGTGCTCTTGAAGCAGAGCCAGCATAAACAAAAACAAACCAAACCCGGCAGCTGGGGAGGGCGGTAGTGTGCCATCCATCTGGGCAGGCCACGTGTAGTGACGGGGATGCCAAGAAATACCTCCCGCCGGTACAAGGTGCTGCATGCAGTAATTAACAAGTCTGGGGTTGGACAGGCCTGTGACTGAGAAGTACTGTGGAACTGTGGGGAGGTAACTGAAGAGAGGAGGGCTTTCCTAAGCAAGCATTAAAATGTGTGCACGTTGTACTACCCTCCCGAGCAGGGTGGCAGTTGGTGGGCAATGTCCCACTATGTGGCTGCCGTCATTTATCTTCTAAATTGTTTCCCAATCAGAATGGCTTCTGGACACGTCAACTTCTGTGTACGCATGTTGTTGTTGTTGGGTGCGGTCAAGTCAATTCCAACTCACAGCGACCCCACGTGACAGAGTTGGACTGCCCCCATAGGGTTTGCTAGGCTGTAATCTTCATAGAAGCAGTTCACCAGGCCTCTCTCCCAAGGAGCCACTGGTGGGTTCAACCCACTCACCTTTCGGTTAGCAGCTGAGCACTTAACCATTGCACAACTAAGGCTTTTTAGACTCCACTTAAAGCCATCCCAGTTTTTTGTTTTTTTTAATGATAATGTCTAGCACTGGCAAGAGCAAAAGAGAATAGACATTCTTGTAGATTGCTCATGAGAATGACAATTGGCCAACGTTTCCAAACTGGCTTCCAAGACTGCTTGACTATGTCCTTGAATGAGGCCAGGGTACCGCAGTGCTAGGAGGGCTGAGACTCTGCAGTCTCGGGTGGGCTCAATCCCCTAAAACTGTGCTCCCATGCTGGCGGTGCCCACGCAGCTAACAATCCACCATCCACCCAAGGCACCAGGTCCAAGTGGCCAGCAATTCAAATCTTCATCTGGGTGAAAGGAGTGGAATGCCCTGTGCCACATGCACTTGGAAGGGTCACACAGCAAGGTTACTTAAGCCCCCAAAGCACTGGAGTTTGGAGATATCTCTCATTCAGACGGCAGCAATAGCTCTTTTCTTCCAGAAGACACACATGCAGTATGAGTCAGGGCAAGGGCTGGTATTAACTATACGTTACTGTCATGGACTGAATTGTGTCCCTCAAAATTTATATTGAAGTCTTAAGCCCTAGTACCTGTGAAAGTGAACTTGTTTGGAAATAGGGTTACCAGTTACCAGTTAACATGAGGTTGCACCCGAGTAGAGTGGGTTTTAATCCAGTCTAAGCGGTATCCTAGAAAGGAGGAAAAGAGAAACAGAGGGAAGACGGCCGTGTGACAGAGCTCTGCTGCAGCTGCAAGCCAGGGAACACCTGAGGCTACCAGAGGCTGCGAGAGACAAGAAAAGGTCTTCCTTAGAGCCTTTGGAGGGGGCATGGACCTGCACACTCCCTGAATTCATACTGCTAACCTCCAGAACTGTGAGACAATAACTTTGTGGTCCTTTATCGCAGCCGCCCTGGGAAACTAATGTTGTTGTTGTTGTTGGATGCCGTCAAGTTGATTCAATTCGTAGTGACCCTATGGGACAGAGTAGAACTGCCCCATGGGGTTTTCTTGTCTGTAATGTTTATGAAAGTAGATCACCAGGTCTTTTGCCCACAGGGCCACTGGGTGGGTTTGAACTACCAACCTTTAGGTTAGCAGCCGAGCACTTAGCTGTTATGCCACCAGAGCTCCTTAGGAATCTAATACATGTATCCAAAACTCCTTTTTTGCTTTGGTGTTTATACTCTGTGGGGCATCTGCTTTGCCGTGCTAGTCTCTATCCCTTTGAGGAGGGCCTCTGAAACTGGGCCACCTTCTAAATTCACTAGTCATACCAGTATATGCCCAAACCCAAAGGTGGACAACATTGTTTTGTCAGGAGACTTTTCAGACTTCTTTGAGTTGGCAAAGAGACAACCAGAAAAAGGGCTATCATGTCATTCTGTTCATCTCACCATTCAAACTCTGGCTCTACTCAGCCCAAACACTGTTACATGAGCTTAGAACACACTGAGTTGTACGTGGACAAAGATATCAGCAGTGCATCCTTCTGGGTGGTAGAATTAATTGATTTTCTGCTCTTTGCATCTTTCTTTACACTGTGAAGGACTTTCTGCTCTTCCAAGTGATTTTTGAATTTATTATTTCATGGGTGTAGCCGACTATTTGCAAAAATGCCTGAGACGACTCACTTCCCTGTATCCGGTCTCTTTGCAATGTGACTGTGCGGCTCCTCCCATCAAGAGATAGAGTTAATCTCTCCATCCCTTGAGTCTGGGCTGCTCTTATGATCTGCTCTGAGAAATAAATATGACAGCAGTGACAATATGACAGTTCTAAATTGAAGCATCAAGGGCCTTGCGTGTTTTTGGTTTCTCTCGTGGACTACAGAGTTCTCCTGGAATAGCCTGTTGGAAAATGATAGACCACATGGATCAGAGACGTACTTTCCAGCTGAGCCACGTTAGGCCTGCCAGCTCCCAGCTGACCTGAGAGCTAACACCAGATGCACAAAAGGGCCCACCAAAAACTGAAGAACCACCCCACTAAACCCAGCCCAAACTGCAGACTCACAGACTCATGAGCTAAGTCTGCAGTTGTTGTTATCAGCCACTAGGTTGGGAGTTCTTTCTATGCAGCGAATACTGATACAATGATCTCCCCATCTGAATGGAGGACGTATGATTTTAACCAGTTTGTTGTTGTTGTTGTCGGGTGCCACTGAGTCGATTCCAACCCATAGCAACCCGGTGTGACCGAGTAGAACTGCCCCGCAGGGTTTCCTAGGCTGTGGTCTTTATGGGAACAGATCACCAGGCTTTCTCCCACAGAGCTGCTGGTGAGTTCAAACAGCCAGCCTTTCCCTCAGCAGCAGAGCGTTTAACTGTTGCGTCACCAGGGCTTGTTTTAGCCAGTTTAGGAGTTAGAAAATGCCGGCACAAAAAGACTTCGTGTTTCATGCCAGTTTCCACAGTCAAGTAGTAACAGATTCAAACCTTGAACTTGAGGGTCCTACCAACTTATTTTCTCATTTGGTTTTCCTCCTGAATGGCAAGTACATGGGAGGCAGCTGGACAGCAGCCCCTACAAATCCCCCCTTATTGAGACTGGAGCACTTTCTTGGTGATTTGGAAGGCTGTCCTATTCACCTGCTGCCCACCCCACCTCACCACCCCGCCCTGCTGCAAACCCTCAGGAGGCAGCAAGCCCGCAACCACAACCATGCACCAGCCATCGGCTTCCTAATAACAAGTCCAGCCAACAGGGTCAGCTCTTTCAGTTTGCAAGGCTCAAGCTGCTCCCATGCCAGCCACATTCCTCTCTTCTGCAGGCAGTGGGAGCGGCGGCCCCAGCACAGGCAAACACTCCTTTTCAACCTCACTGAATGGGACCGGTGGGTGGGCCTGTCCACTTGTCCGAATCAGTTGGAGATCAAAGCAAACACAAGAGGGAACGGGCCCAAAAAGACGGAGGAAGGAAGAGCCCCCCTCCACACACTACAAACCCAGCCAGAGTTTCTCGGGGGTAGATGTGGGAACGACCCTGACCAAAATGCTGCCCCTTCCCACCGCCCCCCCCCCCCCACCAAGGAAGCCAGAGAGAGAAAGGATGATGAAGAAATAGGAAGGTTGGGGGTGGGCTTTGGGAAGAGGAAGCAACAGAAAAATACACAGGAAGGGAGGAGGACGACCTGAGGAAGCCGCTCCACCCTCTTGCATCTCCCGTAAAGAGCCTGTCTCTGTCTGCAGGGACGTCAGAGACACAACAGCGGACAAGGAGACACCACGTGCAGGTCCTGGCTGCACATGCTGGCACTGGGGGCTGCCAGCTGGAGACAGCACAGGCTGTCCTGACAACGGAAGCATGAAGGCTGGTGCTTTCTGCTTTTCTCTGAAGACTTGGAGAAAACAGAGCTCAGCCCACGTACCAGGCCAGGCCCAACTTCCTCCCACAAGGCAAATTTTTCCTGTGCTTGGGAAACACACCTGGCGAGAATTCTCATGTCACGGGCCTGGAGCACAGTGTTCTGTGCCCAGTGGATGGTCCCTGGGGGAAATAAAATGCTGGACTAACGCAAAACACTTTGATGTCAGAAATCACTGATGGAGGCAGCAAATGCTGAAAGGCCGTTCAATTTGCTCTAAGTCAGTAGTGGTCACAGAAACGGTAATAGCTATAATACTAACAAGTCTTAGTCACCTAGTGCTGCCGTGACACAAGTACCATGAGTAAAATATAAATAAATAAACCCACTGCTGTTGAGTTAATTCTGACTCATAGCGATCCTGTAGGACAGAGTAGAACTGCCCCATAGAGTTTCCAAGGAGCACCTGGTGGATTCGAACTGCTGACCTTTTGGTTAGCAGCCGTAGCACTTTAACCACTACGCCACCAGAGTCTCCTTAAAGGTACCACAAGTAGGTGGCTTTAAAGAATGGAAATTTATCTTCTCACACTTCTGGAGGTAAGAAGTCCAAATTAGGGCCTTGGCCGTGTTGATTCCTTCTGGGGGTCTCTCTGAATTTCTGGTGGCTGCTGGAGATTCTTGGCATTCTTTGGAGTTCCTTGGTGTCCGTCTTCCCCCTGTGTGTCTCCGTGTCTATTCTGGTCTCTTTACGGCATGAATGATTAGGTTTAGTGCCCACCCTACTTTGGTATGGTCTCATTAATATAACAAAAGAAAGTGTTCTATTCAAACAGGATCACATCCACAGGCTAAAGGCCAAGAATTCAACACACACTTCGAGGGAATGCAATTTGACCTGTAATAATAATAGTGGCCATCATTTGGTGAGTGCTTAGTAGGTGCTGGGCATCACTTAACTGTCATCACACAATGCTCGGGGTTTTATCAGAGACACTGCCAATGCCCCCCACCCCCACCCCACTGCCCTTACATGCAGTGCTCCCTGGCCTGACGTCAACTTCAACACCTGCATCCCTGCCTGAACACTTCCTCTGGCCCCAAGTTGGCTCTGCCCACTCACCAGCTGACCTGAAGTGCCAGGGAATTAATGACCCCACCCCAGAGCAGTCCTCAACCAACGAATGATGGCAGTTGGTGGATAAACACCCCAGCTCCTTTGCTCTTCGAATGGGATAAATCCGTGCATGGTCTACAATGGCTTCCAGTTTCCTTTCAACAGAATTAAGCTCCAGTTACCCAGGATGGTAACGGGCTCCGATGCTAATTGAAAGGTTGGAGGTTTGAGACAGCCTGGAGGCACTTCAGGAGGAAGCCTGGCGATCTGCTTCTGAAAAATCAGCCATTGAAAACCCCTATGGAGCACAACTGTACTCTGACACATACATGGTCACCATGAGTCGGGGTCAACGCGGCAACTGGGTGTTTTTAGCCCAGGGTGGTAACTTGCTTGATAATACACCCTGTATGTATTGGCCACTTCGTTTCCTGTCTCACTCCCCCACTCCTCTACTAATGCTTCCTGGTTCACCTCCCAGATAATCTACTTTCACTAGAATCCTTGTCTCAGGTCTGCTTCTGGGGGCAGCAGCCTAAAAGAGTTCTATCTGCAAACCGCAGATGAGAAAATGGAGACTCAGAGGGTTTGGAGAACTCTCCCTGGTCTGTCTGACTCCAAGTGCTCTCATGACTATCTGCTGCACTTGCTAAAGTTTTTGCTGATCCTTTCGGTGGGAAGGAAGCTTCCCTACAGACCAGAAACTGTCCACGCGACGCACCTCCATCGAGAGCAGCTTCTGTCACAGGGACTGGGGGCTCCTGAGGAGACTGGACCGAAGCACAACTGCTTAAGAAGATGAGCGTTGGCATCAGACGACCCCAGTTTTCCTTCAGGAGATGCCACTCAGGAGTTCTGTAGCCTTGGGCTAGTCACTTAAGCTCTCTGAGCCTGAGTTGTCTTCTCTGTAAAGTGAGGTGCCACCACTTGTCTGTCAGTTTGTCTTACTGTGATGCCTTGTGTGTTCTGTGATGCTAGAAGCAATGCCACTGGTGTTTCAAATACCAGCAGGGTCACCCACGGTGGACTGGTTAGAGGAGCTTCCAGAGTAAGACAGACTAGGAAGAAAGGCCTGGCAATCTACTTCCTAAAATTAGTCGATGAAAACACTATGAGTCACAACAGAGCATTGTCTTATTTTAGTGCTGGAAGCTGAGCCCCCTAGGCTGGAAGGCACTCAAAATACACAGCAGCCACAACAATGGACCGGAGCATACCAATGATAGTGACGATGGTGCCGGACTGGGCAATATTTCATTCTGCTGTACATTGGGTAGCCATGACAGCAACTAACAAAAGTGTGGTTTACCATGGCTACCTCATGAGGTAAAAATTCAAAGCAGTGAATGCCCAGTATGAGCCCAATAACAAGAGCCCCTGAGGGAGGAGAGCAGTGTGGTGAGGGGCGGCACAAGCCTTGGTGATGTGTGCGGACCCAGGTTCAATGCCTCACTCCGCCACTCACAGCTTCAAGTCTGGGGCAAATTGTTTCCCTCTGGAACCTCCCTTATAGCCTCGGTAAAGTGTGGATGCATAGTGTGGGTTACATGAGATCATGAGTGTGAGGCACTTGGCAGGGGTCCTGATACAGAGGACAGTAGTTCTTCCTTTCTTGACTTCTAATGCTAAGAATTTGTGTTAGATTCAGAGTTAAAACATTTTTTTTATTTGATTGCAGAACACTCCCACAGCCACCTGGTGCCTGATTAGCATTCTGAATTGCACAAGGGGCCCAGCCCCAGGGCTCCAGAGATGAGCAGGTGGTACAAAGAGCTTCCCAAGCCTGAGGCCAATCAGAGCGGGAGGCACAGCCACAGCCGCAGGCAGAAACCTGAATGCCACTTCTTTCTGGAGAGAAGGCACAGATCAGAGTCTTCAGAGTTTCAGGGGAAGGTCTCCCAAGTGGTTCTCCAGTGGTGGAGCACGGCTCCCTGGAATGCCTGTGAGCTTTCATGGGTGAGCCCCTGGGCCAGAGGCCTCCCGTTGGCCCTTCCCCTCTGCTCTGTGTCCTGGAAGTTGCCCTGCATGGGGCTTATCCACTGGCTCCCTTGCCCTTTGGCCTCCTGTTAGTACAGGCAGGAGACTGTAGGCAGAGGTGAATTATCCAATAGGCATAGTAAGCACGGTACTTACTGTGCTTCCCAGATCAACTGTAGTGAAAAATTTCCCTACAGATTAGTAAGTAAACACAAGTAAGCCCAGGCTTACTTGTGCTTACTGGGTCATTCCCCCCTCCGTCAGGGACTGTAAATTCGAAAAGAGGTTTTAATGCTATAGGAAGGTGCTGTGGGATTGGGAGAGAGACAGAAACCAGCCTGGAAGCAGAATCTTTGATGTAGTGAAAAAATGTGAAATTGTTTACTACAGACGATCTGGTAAGCAAGGTAAGCACCATGCTTACCTTGCCTATTGGACAATCCGCGCCTGCTGGAGGGTGAGAGGAGAAAGAGGCCGGGGTATTCATTCCCCTGCTGGGACATGGCAAGATGGAAATGTCCCAATACCCCAGGTCACAGCAGCCTTCTCCATTCAGCTACTCTCCTGGCTTCAGGTAACCACTCACTCCCCGGCCCCTTCAGGCCCAGCAGTAGTAACAGCTTCGTGCTGTTGGCCCTGGGGTACTGACTATCCCTTGTGAGTTCCCTAAACTCTCAGACACTTTGGAAATGGTCCCTTCGTTACACCCTCCTTGATTACTCAGTTTGAGTAGACTATCAGTTCCCTGCTAAGACCCAGACACAGGCGCCAAATTTGGAACATTACGTAAAGTTTATTTTTGCCACAACTAAGCTTACGTACCGTCATCATGACACGCACCTCCTCAACACTGAGCTGAGCGGGTCACGCAGTGATCTGCTAAAATGCTATTTGGCTGCAAGTAACAGACAGCCTGACTCACAATGGTTTAAACAAAGAGGGGGGTCATTTTCTCACATATCAGAAGGTCTGGAGGTAGGCAGTCACTGCCCTTGGTTTCAGGGATTTCAGGGCAGACCTCTGTAATTCTCTTGCCTTTCTCTTGGGGGCACAAGATGGCTGCTTCAGCTTCAGGCACATCAGCTGTACTCAAGTCAGGAATAAGTTGGTAATAGATCATCAATCACATCTGTACAGGAAAGAGAAAGGTTTTCCGGCAGACTCTCACTTACAGGCTCGGTAGATAGATAGACAGGTAACTGCCATCGAGTCAACTCTGACTCATGGCGACCTTACATCCAGCAGAACAAAACGTTGTCCGCTCCTGTGTTATCCGCACAATTGCCAGCATGTTCGAGTCCATTGTTATGGCGATTGTGCCAGTCTCCCTTGCACTCATTAGCCCCCTACTTCACCAAACATGATGTCTTCTGCCAACGATGGATCCCTCCTAATGACATGTCCAAAACAAGCGAGTTGGACAACGTTCTGTTGTAATCCATAAGGTCTTCATTAGCTAATTTTTGGGAGTAGATTGCCAGACCTTTCTTCGTAGTCTATCTTCATCTGCACGCTCCGTTGAAACCGGTCCACCATAGGTGATCCTGAAACTGGACCAATGGGTCTGTGCCCAGGGAGCAAGAAGCCAAACTTTCAGATGCTGTTTTTGAGAAGAAGAAAGAGTTTATTCCACAGGCTAGCATGTGGAAACTCAGAGGTATTGACCTCAGATGGAATTCCCCGATCTGCACGAGCAATTTACAATTTATACTTACATGTATTCATCTAATGGTGGAGGAAAATGGTGGGCAGGATCACAAAATTTCAACTATTCGTGGTTTCTACTGATTATTTATTGCAAGGCGGGGCTGAGACTTGGCACTGAAGTGGCTAACGGACCCTCCATTTTTGAAACGGGCTGGACTACTGCTGATGACATATTTCCAGGGATTTTGGTTCCTCAGCATGAGTCTTCTGGTTCCTTGACGTAAGTTCTCTTGCATTTTTCAGCATGCATAGTGGCCTGGAGTCATCTGTCAGTCATCTTTGTCTGTTCTGTGCATGTCTGACCATTCTGAGCCAGTTAGATCTGAATTTGTCCACGGCTCTTTAGAGATTCTGCAAAACAACTTAAGGGAAGTGAGTGACATGGTGGGGGAGGTGACTAGAAGTGGCCTGATAACTGGTGGAGTACTAATTAATTAGGTTTCTGCAGCATCTAGGGCCCCCTAACAACCCAACTGGTGTTTGAAATACTGGTGGCATAGCTTCCAGTATGACAGCAACATGCAAGCCACCACAGGCCAACAAACTGACAGACAGATGGTGGACTTAAAGTCTAGACCTGTGCGATCTGGTCACCCTAGCTGCAAGGGAAGCTGGAAAAGCAATTATCTGGCTTTCTATCGTTTATACTGGGAGGTGGAAAGGGAACAGAAGTCTGGGAGCTGTTCAAAGATAACCATTCAGTGTGGTCTTCCATGGGCACCAAGTAATAAGATAGGGTACAATTTGCAGTGAGTACCAGAGGTGCAGTTTAGCATGAAGTCAGGCTCCCCTCCCGCATTTCCCGTGTTTACTGGAGCAAATGAGACTTGCTAGTCAAGGCAAGAAATGACCTTATTCAGCTAGCAGCCCCATCCCTTCAAGAACACTGCCAAAAACACTAGTGTTTTGGAAGTCTAATAGGCCCACAAAAAGTTGCCTTAAAGTAATTCATGTCTTCCTGGTGCTCGTAGCCAAAATCCAGGTTCTCCCCATAGTTCAGTGGCATAGTAGTCTGGGGAGGCTGGCAGGATCCTCTGAATTACCAATTTGAGAAACTGAAAATAGGATCCAAACCAAGAAACAACACCTCCCCACACTCCTAACTCCCCGCCCCCACCCAGGAATGCTCTCATGCCCTTTCCACCTCCAAAATGTATCTTGTATTGTAAGCAAGACAATGCTTATCCCAAAATATTTTCCCTTAGCTCTGCTAGAATACCCAAGCATTCCACTTGGCTGTCCTGTAAAATGACGCTAGACTCGTTGTTATTTTCTTCTTTTCGTTCATCTGTCTCTTCTCATTTTCTTGACAATGAACATGTATAGTGTGTAATCATTTTTTTTCATTTAATTTTTTTTTTTTTTAAATGACACCAGGCAACCATGAGAAGAGAATGAATATACTGCCCTGGCAAATGATACCTTTGCTTCCACTTTGCCCCTCCAAGGGGGCCCGAAAAAATATATATCCCCAAATGGGTGTAAACAGCTGCCAGTCGTTGGTCAAGTCACACTCAAGAAGTCTTTCAAATGAGCAGTTCAATTTGGTGGACCTCAACCTGCCCTCTGAGCCTTCAGCAGAGTCTGGGGAGAGAAAGATTAATTCCATGCTGCCTTGAGGTTTATGAAACATATCACACTTTCCTTAAACAGTTTTAGAGATAGTCAAGCAATGGAGCGACCCCACAAAACATTTTCCCACATGATTTTGGATGTTGTGTGTATTTTGATGGAAATACAATCCATATGTTTGCTTCATTTATACATCCTCATCCACACAGCTCTGAGAGCCGGCTGATTGATGTCCCAAGCCCCTTGGAGGTTTTTTGAGGAAACTTTTTTCTTCAGAAAAGAGGAAGCTGCCTGTTGCTGGCGGCAGAAGGAGCTCGCCTGCCAAAAGTCTGCGAGTGAGTCAGATATGGAAACCAAAGGCCTGGAGAAGCAGATCAAAGACCAGGCATCTTCCTGTTCCAGGAGGGAGGCTCATGGCTATTTTCTATACCCCACGATTTATTAAGCACCTACTGTTTACAGGCTAACGAGGATCCGGTGGTTCAGCAGTAGATTTCTCACCTCTCATGTGGGAGAACCAGGTCCAATTCTTGGTGGTGATCCGTCTGTCATTGGAGGCTTTTGTGCTGCTGGGATGCTGAACAGGTTTCAGCGGAGCTTCCAGACTAAGATGGACGAGGAAGAAAGACCTGGCCATCTATTTCTGAAAATCAGTCAATGAAATCTCTGTGGCTCACAACATCCCAAGCCCCAGCCCCTCATGGGAATGGTGCAGGATTGGGCAGCATTCGTTCTATTGTGTATGGAGTTGCAATGAGTTGGGGCTGACTTCATGGCAGCTAACAGCTGCAACATTTATTTACAGGCTACAGTGTTGGGGGCAGAGAGCAAAGAAGCTACAAAAATAACAACTCATACACATATTCTCTCTTCAAGTTGCTAGGCTTTTACAGGGGTCGACAACTCTCTATAAAGGGCCAGATAGTAAATATTTTGGCTTTGCGGGCCAGAAGGTCTCTGTGGCAACTACTCAACTCTGCCGTAGTGGTGTGAAAGCAGCCACAGACAATATGTAAAGGAATGAGTTGGCTGTGTTCCAACAAAACTTGATTTACAAAAACAGGGCAGGGGGTGAATCTGACCCGCCCACTGTAGGCTGTCGACCCCTGGTCTTTGCAGAACCACGTGAAATTGTCAATATTGGACCATTCCTGACAAATACCAATTTCACATGGTTCCACCTGATGGCTGAGGAATTAAATACACAAAAAACCATCCTATGATGAAGAAGAAAGTACAAAGGCCGTAAGCATGGCATAGATGACTTAGTTTCTCCAACTGTTCAAAAGTAGAGAGAACTAACATTTCTAGCCGGATGGCCTCCAACTCATCTTTCTTTGTTACCCCACCCAGGACCCTAATTGCACCAAATCAGCTTTCAATTCCAAAATGAAATACACTCCCCTTCATTTCTGGTGGGGTCCCTGGGTGGTGCAGTTAAAGTGCATGGCTGCTAACCAAAAGGTTGGCGATTCGAGCTACCCAGAGGCACCTCAGAAGAAAGGCCTGGAGATCTACTTCATGAAATATCAGCCATTGAAAACCTTATGGAGCACAGTTCTACTCTAACACACATGGGTTCCCCATGAGTCAGAATCTGGTCAATTGGCTCATTTCTGGTAAAGTTACATTGGGGCTCTATAAAGGGTCGGTTACAACACTCATGGGAAGAGGAGGGAGTTGAGTTGCTCGAAGATGTCTAAGAAGCAGGGAAGAACTGATGTTAAACAGGCTGGTTTCCTGCAAGCTCTAGCAAAGCCTTTGTCATGCTAATAGCCTTCAAAATCTCTAGGAGGAGATGCAGCCTGAAGCATTTCCCAAACTGATGCACTCAGGGAGATCTTCCAAACTGTGGTTCTGTGAACCACTCTGGAAAATCCTGGACTTTGTGCCTCGGCTCAGGACAGATTTCATTCCTAGTGCCCATGTGACTCTCCTGTGACATTGAGGACAAGGTTGGCGTGGAAGATGGTGGGGAAGAAAAAGATTGGCTATCAGCCTGATATCTGTCCCGGGCACTGGGGAGGGAGGTCTGACCCAGGGCTGGTCCTTGAGGCTGAGCTGATTAAATAACCGCCACATCCCATTTCCTGCTTTAAGGGTTGTAACTTGACACCCAGACTTGAACCATTCTGGAAGAACTCCTGTAATGACATTATGACATCTTGTGGCCACTTAGAGGAACCCACTCTATCCCCTTGGGTTTTGGTTCTGAAGGAGAACCAGTCAAAGGCCATCAGCCAAAGGAGCCGCAAGAGGAAACCTTCCTTTGACCATCCCCTCATTGGTCAACTGGGTAAGTTTCTCTCATTTAGTCTCTAGCTACTCCAAGTGTGGTCCTTGGACCAGCAGGACCAGCAGCATCTGCACCAATTCAAGTTCTCCAGCCATCCTGGAATCTGAGTCAGCATTTTAACAAGCTCCCCAGGTGATCAACATGCACAGTAAAGTTTTAATCTGGGTAGATTAATACCAAATTTTGCTTCTTTTTTCAGTGTTGGTGTAAAGGCAAGCACCAGAGGCAAACAGAATGTTAAACTAGAAGCTTCTCTGTGTGGTCCTAACTACCTCATTGTTTCTAGGGTTTTCCAAGGGCCGTTGGATAAAGCCAATGATTTCATTGGGTTTCTTCTGCTAGTATTTATTGGGCACTTGTGCTAGACCCCATGTTAAGCATTCTACGTGTACTACCTCGCTCAGCCCCCACAAACTTTGAGGCAGAAACTATAATTAGCTCCATTTTATAGATGAGAAGGCTGAGACTTTGAGAGGAAGTTGACTTCAGCTAATCATGTCAAATGTTTATCTCAGTCCCCAAAACTCATTAACTCATTAGAGTTAGTGAAAGAATGAAAAACGTTAAACAAATAAGAAGAGAGGAAACAACAGCAAATAGGAACTGTCAACACAGTTTTAGAAGGTGGAGGATGGATAGACAAATGGCAACTAATTTTGGATCTTGGCTTGTTCCTTTCTGCTATTTGTCTGCAGCGGGGGGGCTGGGGGGGGGGACAATAAGAGGCAAAGAGATTCCTGCACTGTGGAATCTTGAAATGTTCAGAAATTGGAGGTACCAGACACCTCTGAAAGAAAGAGTGTGGGGTGGTGACAAAGCAGAAAGGTGGGTTGAAAGTCAGTTCAAGCTTAGTTAACCACTCTCCCGCCCCCATGCAGTCCCCAAAAGCAGGTTGCCAGGGGAGTGCCCTACCTCTGCAGACCACACCAGGGATGCTGCCTTGGAGGACACCAGACCCTGCTGAAGGTAAGAATGAGAAGCTGTACTCAAAATAGTTGGATTAAGTGAATGTCTATCCATTGAAGAGTGAGGCTCTGACCCTTAACTCCCCACTCAGCTCCAGAATACCCATTGCCTAGCTCATCATTAACCTGCCCACCCTCACCCCCGCCAACATACCAACACACACACAGATAATCAGAAGCTTCTTCTCCTGGGAAGCTGACTGAACCAAAGGCCTACAGAATTTGATATTTGGGTGCCCTTAGAAAAAAGGCCCACCCACAGATTTTCCAATCAGACAACACCCTTAGGTGCACCCTTAGACATTTCAAGAATGCTTCTAATTCAACAGGAAGAAACCAAAACAGATAAAAGAGGAAAAATAGAAACTTATAGAAAGCAAAGAGCAGAAGAATGCTTTTTAAAACATCCTTAGAAGAGAAAAGGAGATACTGTATCCTTTAAACAAGAACAGGATACTTTCAGAAATGAACAGAAAATAAGAAAAAGCTTCTGGAAATTAAAAACGGGGTAGCAGAGGGGTTAGGCAACCAAAGTGAGATAAAAAATAACGTATTTTCTAGCCCTTGTTTCTTTGCTACTTCTGCACCTCCGTGTAAAAACAGCTCTTCCCAGGTTCACTTTCAACATTTTCATTACTCACTCACTGTTATGGACTGAATCGTGTCCCCCAAAATATGTGTTGTAAATCCTAACCCCTATACCTGTGGTTATAATCCCATTTGGGAATGGCTTTTCTTTGTTATGTTAATGAGGCAGTATTAGTGTAGGGTGTGTCTTAAATCAATCACTTTTGAGATATAAAAGAGTGGATTAAGCAAACAAATGGAAGGGAAGATACAGGCCAAATGATCACCAAGGAATCTAGGAATAGGAGCTGAAAAGAGGCAAGGACCTTCCCCCAGAGCCAATAGAGAAAGAAAGCCTTCCCCTGGAGTCAGTTCCCTGAACTCAGACTTCTAACTTCCTAAACTGTGAGAACATAAATTTCTGTTCATTAAAGCCAACCACTTGTGATCTTTCTTTACAGCAATACTCGATGACTAATTCAGTATTTTGTACCTTGGAGTGGGGTGCTGCTCTAATACATACCTAAAATGTGGACGTGGTTTTGCAATTGGGTAATGGGTAGAATCTGGAGGAATTTTGGTGTGCTTCATAGTAAGGCCCTACAGGAAAGGGGTAGTAAAAAATGAAAGAAAGCCATCTGCTTCCTGGAATTCTACAGGCAAGAAACAGACCAATGGGGCAACTTGGTTTCAAACACCTGCAGACCTCCAAGAAAATAAAAGGACATCCCTAGGGTAGTTCGAAGGTCAGCAGAACTGTTGGGAAGGGGCGTGGAAGCAGGGCTGCCTTGGTCTCAAAGGGTGCAGCCAGAGTCTTCTAGGTCTCAAAGAGTAGAGACACAGCCTCCCAGGTTTCAAAGAGTCAGATCTCAGCCAACTTGGTTCAGGAGTGTGGGGCTGTCATTCAGGTGAGCCAAGAGGATGGGGCTGCCATCCAAAGCTGAGGGGGTGGGACTGCCATGTCCAAGGGGCAGGAGAATGGAGTCTACCTGGGCTGAGGGGGTGGGGTCGCCATTCAGATGGACTAGGAGAATGGGGCCATCCTAAACTGAGGGAGCAGAGTTGCCATCCCAGTGGTCCTGGAAGGTGGGGCTAAAGCCCGGGTCTGAGGGGCCTCCACTCAGAATCCAGAGAGCATGGCCAACACCCAGAGTCTGGAGGGCGGGGCTGTTACCCAGATGGTTCCAGAAAACAGAAGATTATTTTCAAGCCTTGAGAGCTAATGTAATTTGTTCTGCTGGGTTTGGGATTTGCTTGGTGCCCATTATTCCTTCTTTCCCCTCAGTTCCTCCCATTTGTAATGGAAAGGCCTACTTTGTGCCTGTTCCACCATTATACTTTGGAAGCAGATAACTTGCATTCTAGATTTCACGGGTTCACACATGAAGAGGAATTTTGCCCCGGTACAGAATACACCTAAAATCTCACCCCTATTTGATTTAGATGATTCTGGAGTTGAGATTTTGGACTTGGGGTTGACTTAAGTCTTTTAGGATGATGTAATGGGATGAAGGTGTTTTGCATGTGGGAAAAACATGGATTGGGGAGGCAAAGGGTGGAATGTTATGGATTAACTTATGTACCCCCAAAATGTTACGAATCCTAACCTATCTACCTGTGGTTATAATCTCGTTTGGAATAGGTTTTCTTTGTTATGTTAATGAGGCAATAGTAGTGTAGGGTGTGTCTTCAATCTCTTTTGAGATATAAAAGAGCAGATTAGGCAATCACAAAGTGGAGGGAAGATGCATTCCACATGATCGCCAAGTAAACTAAGACTGGAAGCTAAAAAGAGGCAAGGGCCTCCCCCCAGAGCCAACAGAGAGAGGCTTCCCCAAGAATCAGTGCCCAGAATTCAGATGTCTACTCTCTAAACCATGAGAAAACTGATTGTTAAAGCTACCCACTTGTGTTATTTCTGTTATAGCAGCACTAGATAACTAAGACACCCACTTAAACACTTAAATAGTCCTCAGGAAGACTATTGTTCCACTAAGGATGAATTTTCTTGTTCCACACATGGCACAAAAAAACAACAAAAACAAAAACACCAAGGAGTATAGGTAGGAAGATAGATAGACTCATTGCCGTCAAGTCAATTCTGACTCATGGAAACCCTTTATGACAGAGCAGAATTGCCCCAGAGGGTTTCCAGGAGTAGCTGGCAGATTCAAACTGCTAACTTTTTGGTCAGCAGCCTGAGCTCTTAACCACTTTCACCACCTGTGAGTGAGACATAAGAAGCTGATCTTTGTCCTGCATCTTCCAAGGACCAATGAGGATGAAAAGGAAGGACCCCTCCAGGTAAAGCCAGAATAAAGGATTCTGGTTTCTCATTGTTCCAGGCAGAGGATGGAAAAAAAAACAGCAGGGAGTAAGTCACACCAGCAACCTCGGGTCCTCGAAAAAGTGGAGTCCTTTGTCCTCCACTCACGGCAGCAGGTTCAACAGCCACAGACTCAGAGGGCAGGGCTCCAAAGGCAACCTCATGGGCTTCAAAAGCCTCCCATTCAAATACCCTGAATTCAAAAAGGAGCCATACTCCTAAGCATGAACTTGTCTAATTAGTCCAGCGTTGTACCGGGGAAACCAGTTCCCAAGCCCAGGCCCAGCTAGGGAGCTCCATCCAGACTATAACTCCTTCTGCCTGCACCTGCTAACCCTTGTTAAGCCCAGCCTCTTTGCCATCTCTGAGTCTTCCCTGGAACCTTCTGCAGCCAGAACTAACTAAATGAGCTCACAAGGTATTTTCCATACTGCCTGCTCCTAACACTCACCTGTGGCAAGTGTTAAACAAACACCTGCCCAGAACCCACCCCTGGCGATTCTGATTCGGTGGGTTATTTTTAATTTTTTTTAACTGAGCTTCAAGTGAACGTTTACAAATCAAGTCAGTCTGTCACATACAAGTTTATATATACCTTACTCCATACTCCCACTTGCTCTCCCCCCTAATGAGTCAGTCCTTCCAGTCTCTCCTTTCGTGACAATTTTGCCAGCTTCCAACCCTCTCTACCCTCCCATCCCCCCTCCAGACAGGAGATGCCAACACAGTCTCAAGTGTCCACCTAATACAAGTAGCTCACTCTTCATCAGCATCTCTCTCCTACCCACCGTCCAGTCTCTTCCATGTCTGATGAGTTGTCTTAGGGAATGGTTCCTGTCCTGGGCCAACAGAAGGTTTGAGGACCATGACTGCCGGGATTCCTCTAGTCTCAGTCAGACCATTAAGCATGGTCTTTTTGTGAGAATTTGGGGTCTGCATCCCACTGATCTCCTGCTCCCTCAGGGGTTCTCTGTTGTGCTCCCTGTCAGGGCAGTCATCGGTTGTGGCCAGGCACCATCTAATTCTTCTGGTCTCAGGATGATGTAAGTCTCTGGTTCATGTGGCCCTTTCTGTCTCTTGGGCTCATAGTTATCGTGTGACCTTGGTGATCTTCATTCGCCTTTGATCCAGGTGGGTTGAGACCAATTGATGCATCTTAGATGGCTGCTTATTAGCATTTAAGACCCCAGACGTCAGTGGGTTATTTTGAGCACATTGACCAGAAAATTCTAATGGAGGCACATTTGGAAAATATTAGATTAATCCATGATTAGGAAGATGGCTCTTTTCTGGATCCAGGGCATTTGAATGGTGGCCTTTTGAAGTCCATGAGCTTGCCTTGGAGCCCTGCACTCTGAGTGACCCTGATATTTGATCACCAGAGTCATTCAAATGTGGGGCAGATGGCTCAGACGTAAGATGGTTTTCCTGGACTAAGCCACCATCAGGGAAGGCCAGAGGATGGGCAACCCAGAGACGCTGCTTCCAGCTCAGTGGAAGGAGAATTTTCTGATCGTCAGAACTGCTGCCCAGCAATGAAGTGGGGCCCTCGAAAGACAGTGAGTTCCCTGTTCATGGAGGAATTCATGGGTGAGCTTTGTAAGGGAGACTTTTGAAAGAGAGCGAGCTCCCTGTCCTCGGTGGAATTCCAGCCAAAGCTCAATGGATGAGCCTTGTAAAGGGAAATCGTAACTCTGCCTGGCACTAGAAAAAAAAAAACAATTTTTTTTTTTTTTTTTTGGCACTAGGGAGCTTGATAAATGCCTCTGGAAGCATGGAAGGGTTGTGTAAAGCCTGGCTATTCAAAGTGTGGACTTCGGGCCAGCAGCATCGGCGTCACCTAGGAAGTGCTTTTTAAAATATTTCTAATCAGACTCCATCCCTAGAGATTCTGATTGCCTTGGTTCAGGTTTGGGCCTTGGCTTTTAATGCTTTCGAAATTTCCCCCATTTTATTCTAATGTAAGACTAGGGTAGGGTTGAGAGCCAGAGAGTCAGACGAGACCTAGAGGGTCCCATCCAACCTGGAGATAGCAAGGGTGGTGGGGAGTGAACTTCTGAGAGGAGAGAAGGAACATACATTAAGATGACAGTCTCTTTTTCCACTTTCGTTTCTGCTCAGCTCAGCAGGAATTTGTCTCCCAGCTACCTCCAAAAGCAATGACTCGGAAGTGAAGTGACCTGCTCAAGGTCACTCCATAGAGGACACAAACCAATAGTTTTGGATTCCGGCTCCAGTGCTCCAGACCTGGGCCACTGAGGCAGGGCCACAAAGTACAAAAGAGAGAAGAGACAAGTTCCTCACCCCTAGGTACAGGCTGGCTGAATGAAATGACAATAACTAGAAAGTTAAAGTCAAAACATGGCAGAGGCAGAAGTCAGAATAAATATTATTTACTTACACACTGTGGGCACTGTATTTTCTTTACAGGTGTCAAGTCTTTTCATCTCTGCAATAATCCCATGAGGTAGGTAGCCAGCTGCTGGCAAACTGACTCCGATTCATGGTTGGAGTCATGTGTATCAGAGTAGAACTGAGCTCCATAGGGTTTTCAATGGGTGATTCTTTGGAAGTACATTGCCGGGCCTTTCTTCCAAGGCACCTCTGGGTGGATTTGAACCTCCAACCTTTTGGTTAGCAGTTGAGCACATTAACCATTGGCACCACCCAGGGACTCCATGAGGTAGGTAGGCACTACGATTATCTCCCCTTTTACTCTTGAGGAAACTGAGGCCAGAGCAGTGCAGTAGTTGGCCTAAGATAGCACCGGAAGTCAGAGGTACAGAGCTGACAAACCCAGGTGGACTATTCGAGAGCCTCGACACTGAACCACAGTGCTATATTGCCTTGTCTAGAAAGAGCACGTGCAGGGAGAGAGCCTCTGTGTAGACCAAGTTTAGGAAAGGCTTCCTGGGGGAAGATGCCTGTGAGCTTGGCCGCAGATAGGTCAATGAAGAGCATGTGTGTGGGGCAGAAGTAAGACTGGAAAGCTGAGGAGCAAACATTCACTCTGTTAGAGTTCAGGCATTTGTGGAAGGGTGGGGTGGCTGATGACCCAACCCCTTGGCAGAAGGAGGAGGAAGGAGTTTGAAAGGAGGGGCATGGTGGAGCGTGTGCCCTCTGGACTGGTGGGTGGGCTTGGAGCCCCTGTAAGAACAGAGAGTTGCGGAGGCAGGGGACACATGGAGTGTGACACATGGAGCTTGAGCATGCTCCTTCAGAAAACCTATTACAGCCACCCCACGCCAGGCCCCTGTCCAGGGCTCCAGGACTGCTTCTCTGGTTTGTTATTTTGTCCACTTTCCTCCCCAAAAAGAATTGTTTCTCCCAAAGGATATGTTCAAGTCCTAACCCCCATACCTGTGGGCATGACCTTGTTTGGAAATCGCATCTTTGCAGACGGAATTAGTTAACATGACGTCATACTGGAGAAGGGGGGACACCAATAGGACCGGTGTCCTTATGGAAAGAGAAGAGGCAAGCAGGCAGAGAGCAGAACGCCATGTGAAGACACAGACAACGAAGGAAGCTGTGAAGATGGAGGCAGACATTGGAGTGATGCTGCCACAAGCCAAGGAACACCCGGAGCCACCACATGTATAAGAGGCAAGGAAAGCAGGGCCCTGGTGACATCTTGATCTCATACATCTAGCCTCCAGAACTGTCAGAGAATAAATTTCTGTTGCTTTAAGCCATCCAGTTTGTGGTACTTTGTTACTACACTTCTGGGAAACACATAAGCTCTCCCTCCTTTGAAATGAACTCAGGCTATAAAGGAAACCAGGCTCAGAGAGGTCAATCTACTTGCCCAAGACCACTCAGCTGAGAGAATCTGAGCCAAAATGGGAGCCCAAGTTGGCCTGACCCCAAACGCCCACCTCATGGGTTGAGGAAATGAGACTTCCTGTCAAACACGGCTGATAAAATGTGGTTTTTCTCTGCTCCTTCCTGAGGATTACTAACAAGAGAGCAAAAAGGGGAAAAGAAGTCATAACTAAGCCTGCAAGGAAAAAAGAGAACAGGAGGGAAGAGCAAGCGAGCGATGTCCAGAAAAACAGAAGAGTTTTGGAATCTGAAAAGCAGACAGGTAAGTGCTAACTAACGTACCAGAGCCGAGGAAGCAGAAGCCCAGCCTCCGGGAAAACAACACCAACAAGGTAATCTGTGTCCCCAGAAGCCATGAAACATCTGGAAATCGGAGGCACCAGGGGCACCAGGGAGCCCTGAAAGCAAGAGGCAAGATGGGACCAAAAGCAAGAGGATTAGCTAAAAAAAAAAAAAAAAAATTTTAAAGCATTTAAATACCCAGACTTCTCCAACCCCAGACCGCCAGATAATGAACCCTCCTCCCTATCCAGTAAAAGAAACACGTCTTAACCTCTAGTCGGCTCTGAGCAAATAGGCTCTGGATTTGGGGTTATGGATATAACCAAGGATGAGGCTTGGCCATCAAATTCAAAACTCAGCAGGTTAGCACATTGAATGATGAGACACCCATGCGGGCCCATGTGTGTCAGAGTAGAACTGTGCTGCATCGAGTTTTTAATGGTTGGTTTTTCAGAAACAGATTGCCAGACCTTTCTTTCTAGACGCCCCTGGGTAGACTCAAACCTCCAACCTTTCAGTTAGCAGCTGAGCGCATTAAACGTTTGCACCACCCAGGGACTCTAATGAGACCCCCAAGCAGGCTTATTTCTAGACTGACCAATTGTCCCAGTTTGCCTGGGACAGGGGGGGTTCCCAGGACTCTCAATGCTAAAACCGGAATGTCTTGGGCAAACTGGGACAAGTTGGTCACCCTGCTCACATCCCTCTGAGACTAAGGACTCCTCTCAGGGGAAGTAACCAGGCCAGGAAAACAGACTTAGGGCGGGGGGTGTGGCAGAGCAGGAGAGGAAGGAAACGCCCTTATGACATGGCCAGGTGCCTGTCTTGTCATGAAGCCCACAGGTCACCAGGCCCTGCCAGGAGCGCTGGCCTTCCCCTCCCAGATCACAGGACTAGCTGGCAGGCTGGGCTGGGGCTCCAGCCGTGCCAGCTGTGTGTGGTAGAGCTGTGTCCACAGACAGCTGGAACAGAGCACCAGTTGTGAGACACCCCCAGGGACGCCCGGAAATACCTGGGGGAGACTTAGCAGTGGGGGTTGTCACTGCAGGAGCACTCGGGCTGCTGAAGGACTGAGGGGGTTACATGGAGGAAGAGCACTCTGGCAAGATGGAGGGGCCCATATTACAGCTTTGTCAAACCCAGGCAAGCACCAACAAGCAAGCAAGTCTCAGACTTGAGAGCTGCTCAAATTTACCCCACCCGGACGAGAACCAGAGGAGAAGACAGCCTTGCTCCCAGAAAGGCAGTAGCTGGATTGAGCCCCATGACTCTCCCCTGCCCCCGCCCCTCCCCTGCCCCAGCAGCAGCTAATAACTAAGCCCCCAAAATAAAAGAGGTAACACACACACACACACACACACACAACGCTAACACACACAGCTCTCACCAGGCCCTTCCAGAGCTCAGAGCCCTGCAGTTCTCTGGCCTGCATGAAGACCTGCTGGTTTCCGGAATGTTCTCATGAGAAATGGTCAGTAATCGGGCACCACAGACCCTGCTTTGTGCAACTCCAGTTAGGTTTGTTTAAGAAACACAATTAGGAAGGAAAGGCTCACTTTTTTTTTTTTTTTTTCCTTGTTAAGACCTGGGGGAATTGTTGGTATTCAAGCTGGGTCTCTGGAGGCCTCTTCCTCCTGGTGGTGCATAAATACACCGCATTCCAACAGGCCACAGACAGACCAGTTGCCATTACAGCCCCAGTCCAGGAATTCACAGCCCCCAACAGCTTACCAGGGCAAGCACAGCCCTGCCTCTGTACACAGTCCTTGGGAGCTTGCAAGCAGCACAGTCACCTACTCCAGGGAGCAACACTTATATTTTTTGCACAAAATGGCTTTTCTCATTTTTTGAAGGAGCTTTACTTTTTAAAATTTTATTGCAATATGTAAAACAAAACACTTGTCATTTTTAAGTGTGCAATTCAATGACATGAATTAACTTTACCACATTGTGACCATCACCGCTGTCCATTTCCATACGTTTTTCATCACCCCAAACAGAAACTGTGTACCCCTTAATAACTCCCATTCCCTCCTCCCCCCAGTCCCTGGTAACCACTTGTCTACTTTCTGTTTCTATGCATTTGTCTATTCTAAGTATTTAGTAAAAGTGAGATCATACAATATTCGTCCTTTTATGACTGATTTATTCCACTCAGCATGTTTTCAAGGTTCATCCATGCTATAGCAAGTATCAGGACTTCATTTCTCTTTGTGGCTCAGTAACAACCCCTTGTATGGATATACCACAGTTTGTTACTCCATTCATCTGATGGACACTCAGGTTGTTTCCACATTTTGGCTATTGTCCTTCGGCAATGAACAAGGAATTTTACTTTTGAAGCCTCAAAATATAAAGCAGATTTATAACTGGAGCTTCTCTGGCTGGTGTAGGGGTGAGGGAACCCTTACCTCTTTCCCCCATGTCCCCTTCATGTTTACCTAAGACACCTGGGAAGACACCAGGTTCCCCACAGCATAGCTTGTTCACTGCTGATCTGGCCCAATGTCCTCATTGTACCTGTCAAAGCATTATTTTCAAAAAGTGAAGAAAAGGACTGTCTTAGTTTCCTAGTGCTGCTGTAACAGAAATAGCACAAGTGGATGGCTTTGAAGAACAGAAATTTATTTTCGCACAGTTTAGGTGGCTAGAAGCTGGAACTCAGGGCACCAGCTCTAAGGGAAGGCTTTCTCTCTATATCAGCTCTGAGGGAAGATCCTTCAGCTTTTGTAGCCCCAGCATTCCTCTGTTCCTTGGCAACCTTCACATGGCATCTATCACCCCCAAACCAAACCCGCTGCCCTGGAGTTGATTCCAACTCATAGTGACCCTAGAGGACAGAGTAGAACTGCCCCACAGGGTTTCCAAGGAGCAGCTGTTAGATTCAAACCGCTGACCTTTTGGTTAGCAGCAGTAGCTCTTAACCACTGTACCAACCAGGGCTTCCTATCACCCCCATTTGGGCTTTATCCTGTGTCTATTCTGCTCTTTCTATAGCTTAGAAGTGATTAGGTTTAAGACATACCCTTTACTGATAGGGCCTTATTAACATAACAAAAAACCCTGTTCCCAAATGGGATTACATTCACAAGTAAAGGGGTTAGGATTCCAGTACATATTTTGGGGGAGACATAATGGTTTCCAATCCATCACTATTGACTCTCAGACAGATAGAAACTAATGAGCATGTGTCAAAGATGTATTTGACCTTCTAATGAGATGAACCCACAGGATGTTAAAGCCAGATTAAAGAAGAATGGGAGAGACCAAAGTAAATACTGTCAGTGATAAAGAATGCTGGAATACGATTGCGAAGTCAGACGCAGAAGTGATGAATGTCCTACCGGTCAATAAAATTCTATTCTTTGGAGATGTCTTTTATACCAGACAGAAATCATTTCATGACCACTGGACCAAAGTCATTTGCAAGTTATCAATCTTCCACAGATTAGCATCAGACTTTCTAGAGTCTAGGCCCCAGTCAGTAGTAAAGAGTAAATCAAACTAAGGTGCGTTCCCCAGAGCAGGGATCAGCAAACTTTCTCTGTAAAGGGGCAGACAGTAAGTACATCTATATTTCAGCTTTGAGGACTCTACGGTCTCTGTCGCAACTCTGGTTCTGTCGTACCATGAAAGCAGCCATAAAGAACACAGAAATGAATGGGCATGGCTAGGCTCCAACAGAACTTCATTTACAAAAACAGGTGGGAGCCAGATTTGGCCTGTGCCCTAGAGAATTAGACAACCCTTGGGTAAAAAAAAAAAAATTTAGACAGTGCTCGGTTATGACATTCAAAGGACGTGCAGCCATCCTTTTGTCTGACTTCCAAGTTTCTAATGATTTTCCTTAACATAAAACCAAACCCATTCCCGTCGAGTCGATTCTGACTCATGGCAACCCCGTGTGTTACAGAGTAGAGTTGCTCCATAGGGCTTTCTTGGCTGTAATCCTTGTAGAAGGAATTCAGGAGGCCTTTCTTCTGTGGTGTCACTGGGTGGATTTGAACCACCAACCTTTATGAATGCCAGCTTTTAGGTTAGCAGATGAGAACAAATTGTATGTACCACCCAGAGACCATTCTTAAACATGAAAACACAAAAACCAAACCTGTTGCCACTGAGTCAATTCCAACTCATAGCAGGACAGGGTAGAACTGCCCCCATAGGGTTTCCAAAGAGCCCTGGTGGAGTCGAGCTGATGACCTTTTGGTTAGTAGTCAATCCCTTAACCACTGCGCTACCAGGGCTCGTTCTTTAACATATAGAGGTAGAAATCAAAAAGAAGAAGTCTGGGCACAGTGACACGGACAGAGCTGAGCTTCTAGCCACAAATCTCCCATCTCCGGTTCTTTTAGAGTGGAGATATTGCCCACCTCTCCTGCCAATAAGACAGGTTAGTCTAAGGTGAGGAGTCCCTGGGTAGTGCAAACTGTTAAAGTGCACAGCTGCTAACTGAAAAGTTGGTGGCTTGAGTCTGCCCAGCGGCACTTCGGAAGAAAGGCCTGGTGACCTACAAAAATCAGCCACTGAAAACCCTGTGGAGCACAGCTCTACTCTGGCACACATGGGGTCACCAGGAGTCATAATCGACTTGATGGCAGTTGTTTGGTCTAAGGTGGAAGCAGCAAAATTTCCAGAGTGAATTTCATTCTCTACGTCTCCAAGGGAGGACGTTGATTGCATGAGAAATCATGGCTCTCTTCACCCAAAGCAGGTGCTCTAAGACTAAGAAGCACAGACCCTTGGCAGATCAATGCCTTTGCCTCTTGATGTGATCCACAGTCTAAATGCAAGTCAAACAGGAGACATCTCCACCAGAACGATTAGTCGGAGCACAGTTCATTGCCAGGGTTTCTGGCAAATTGCTGAGGGAGAAAGTAAGGAAATGATTTGACACTGGAGCCTTGGAAGTATTTTTTCATTCAAGGGGAAATAAAAGCACTTTGTTCCCTTTTCCTTTCAAAATCAGTGCTTCCCCCCAAACCTACCACAAATGTCTCTCACTGCACAACAGCTATGCAGAGATTTTTAATGGATGCTGTCACGTGAGCATTCAGCCAAGGCTCTTTAAGCAAGCAACTCATTGTCTTTCAGAGGAAAGAGAAGTCAGTGGGGAAAGAGACAGACTGCTGTGAAAAGGTGCTGGAATCACTGTGAGAAGGAGAATCTATTCTCCCCTTGAGATCCCCATCATTCTCCTGTGGGTGGTCCCTAAACCCCTCACCCCTACCCATTTTACCCAGCACCTACTATATGCCAGGAACCCTGGCAGCACAGTGGTTAAGCACTCTGCTGCTAACCAAAATGTCGGTGGTTCAAACCCAGCAGCTGCTCTGTAGGAGAAAAGGCCTGGCAATTTGGGAAGCCCTATGGGGCAGCTCTGGAAACCCTGGTGGCGCAGTGGTTAAGAGCTACAGCTGCTAACCAAAAGGTCAGTAGTTCAAATCTACCAGCCATTCCTTGGAAACCCTATGGGGCAGTTCTAGTCTGTCCTATAGGGTCACTAGGAGTTGGAACCGACTCGATGGCAACAGGTTTGGCTTGGTTTTTTTTTTTTTTTTTTTATGGGGCAGTTCTACTCTGTCATGTCAACAACAACCCTGTGCCAGGCTCTCTTCACACATATTATCTCATCTAACCCTTGAGGTCAGACACCTGGGCACATGGGCAAAGATGAAGTAACTTCTCTACGGTCACAGAGTCTAACACACAGTGCTTGCTATGGGCTCTTACTATGGGCATATCATTCTAAGAATTTGCTATTTATTATCTCATTTAATCCTCCTAGCCACCTTGTGGGGGCCCTGGTGGTACAGTGGTTAAGCGTTTGGCTGCTAACCAAAAGGTCAGCAGTTTGAATACACCAGCATCTCCTTGGAAACCCTACGGGGCTGTTCTACCCTGTCCTATAGAATCGGCTCAACAGCAACAGCTTTGGTTTTCGGTTTAGCCACCTTGTGAGGCAGGTATGTTCTCAACATGCTCATTTTACAGAAGAGGAAATTAGGGTACCAAGAAGGTGAAGTCAACTGCCCAGGAGCCCACAGCTGGCAAGTAGCCAAATCAGGATTTGAACCCTTAGTAGGGCTCTAGAAATCAGTTTAGTCTTTATGCTCACCTGCCACCAAGACCTAACGCTTGGCTTTGTCTCCCAAACTAACAGTCCTGGGCAGATCAGCAAAACCGAAAATCTCAGGTGTTTCCTAGGCACAAGAAAGAACACCCAGGCCAAATGCCTCAAGTACCAGGCTCTGTCTTTATTTGTGGTATATTTGCCCTTACAAAAATCTGAGACTTGCAAGTACTAAGAGAGGCAAGAGACAGGGGAAGTTTCTAGTCCAGGCTTCTGGCTCCTGAGAGATGAACTTGAGAAAGACATTTAGTCTTCACGTGTTTATTGAGAAGTTAATATATCCGAGGAATTGTTGTAGGTACTGGGTCAGGCTTCTGGATTATTCTCACAAATCAGTTTCCCGTGATGAAGATGGGAAAAATATTAGACTCTAGATTTCCTGGGTCATTTTACTAGTCAGGGCACATGACCCAAGCTGGGCCAGTCAGAGCCTTCCCTGGGACTTCTGCTGAACCCTTCAGGTCTCTCTTTTGGCTGATGGGGTACTCTGACCGGCAAGTTTGGGTCAGGTACTTATCTCTGAGACTCTATCATTGGCAGCCCTGCCAGGAAGGAAAAGGTTCTGGAGAGACAGAAATAACAGAAGTGCCCTTGGATCATCTACACCAATAACATAGAGTATAAACTAGTTGCCGTTGAGTCAGTTCCGACTCACGGGCAACCCCATGTGTGTCAAAGTACAGCTGTGCTCCATAGGGTTTTTAATGGCTGATTTTTCAGAAGTAGATTGCCAAGCCTTTCTTCTGAGGCACCTCTGGGTAGACTTGAATCCCCAACCTTTTAGTTACCAGCCAAGTATGTTAACCATTTGGAACACCCAGGGACTCCCAAAAGCATTCCATCTCTGCCTTCAAAACGAGACGTTCATCCTGGTAGAGGTGAACGAGTACTTCTCTCAAATGTCCAAAAAGTCCCTAGTGGAGAAATTGCTGTTGATACCCACACCAGCTCCTTTCCTTAGCTCACAAAGCCCCGATGTTCAGGTCTCCACCTTCCTCCCAGAGGACACGTGCTCCTGGGATCTGGGACCCCAGCACTAGGGAGGGCATCAGAATTTGTCTAAGTCAGTTGTGTGGTTCCATTCTCCTTGCCAGGGCATGTGAGTCAATTCACGCTAACCAGATGTAATGGGGGAAATCCACTAGTGCCTATCAAGTAGACAGAAAGACATACCCAGGAAGAGCTCCTCACTCTTCTTCCCCTGGTTATTGTCATGCCTATGTAAATTTCCTGGAGCTGTGGCAGCCATTTTGTGACCATGAGGGGAAAGACATCAACATGCTAAGGTTGGCAAAGCAGAAGGATGGAAGAACGAGGTCTTGCTGATATAACAAAAAACCCATTGCTATTGAGTCGATTCCAACTCATAGCGACCCTATAGGTCAGAGTAGAACTGCCTCATAGAGTTTCCAAGAAGTACCTGTGGATTTGAACTGCCGACCTTTTGGTTAGCAGCCATAGCTCTTAACCACCACACCGCCAGGGTTTCCCTTGCTTTTAAAATGAACAACTCTGAGTCCACCCTACCTTCAGACTTCTGCTTTTGTGAAATAATAAATTCCTTATTATTTAAGGCAGTTGAGCCACGCTTTTTGTTTCTTGCAGCAGCCCAAAACCCAGTAAGCCAGCACTATCCCATAGAAATATAATACAAGCCGCAAATGCAAGCCGTGTATGTAATTTTTAATTTTTTGTAGCCACAATTAAAAAAATAAAAATATGTGAAATTAATTTTAATATATTTTAATCCAATATATCCAAAGTGTTATAACTTCAATATATAGTCAATATAAAAAGTTATTAATGAGATATTTTACTTTTTTTTTTTCCTACCATGTCTTCAAAATCCAGTGTGTATTGCACACTTTCAGCACATCTCAATTTGGATGGGCCACATTTCAAGCGCTCAGTAGGCACATGTGGTGAGAAGCTACCAACCCTACCTGTACACTGTGTGCCATCTTTCTCCTCTTCTTTGTTCCTCTCCTTAGCCTGTCTGTGGAGCATGCCGGGATTGACCCTAGCCTAAAATCTGTCACTCAAAGCCTTGGGGAGGACTCCTGGCTGCTGTCTGGGTTCCCTATTCTCCTTTTTCATTTCTCTAGTTGAGCAGCTTGCTTTGCTCAAAACACTGACGCTGATGCATGAAGGACTGGGGCCATGCTGGCCCTGAAGGTGCACCCAGTCAGACAGGGGCAATGAGGAGACAGAACCAGAAAGAGTTATGGTGTACAGATGCATGCCACAGGGAGACTCTGAGAGGCAGGGACACTGAGTGGGGTGAGGTAGAGGAGCATGGTTTCCTCTGTGCTGGGTCCTGGATAGAAGACAAGGTAGGGGGAGTGGGCAGGGTTTACTAGCCTGCCCCAGCTCAAATCCCAGCTGTCAGCTCTTAGCTGGGTAACTTTGGGCAAGTAATTTAATTAAGCTCCCTGCACCTCAGTTGGAAAACGCTTGGTGGCACAGTGGTTAAAATGGTCAGCTGCTAACCTAAAGATGGCACAAACCCACCAGCCACTCTGTGGGAGAAAGATGTGGCGGTCTGCTCCCATAAAGGTTGCAGCCTTGGAAACCCTATAGCGCAGTTATCCTCTGTCCTATAGTCACTATGAGTCGACTCAATGGCAACAGGTTTGGTGTTTTGGTTTGGCACCTCAGTTTCTTCATCTCTAAAATGGACGTATTAATAGTACCTACCTTATAGGGTTCTTAGGAGAAACAGACGTGTTAATATGTCCAAGGTGCTTAGCACAGGGCAAGGCACATGATTTTTGCTAGTGTTTTATTATTATTAAAAAGGAAAAGGGGAAAGAAAACTAAAACGCAAGCATGCTAATCTACTGGGAGGGACTAAGAAGGAGAGAATGGGCAGAGTGGAAGGGAGGGGAAGAAAGAAGACAGGAAGGAAAGGAAGAGAGGGAAGAAAGAAGTGAGGGAGGGAGAAAGAGTCTTCCTATTACAGCCACAGTTCTCCCCAAGGGTGCTGCATACAAAGCACAATCCGAATAGGATCTGAGATATCTACTCACTCGAAGAACACCAAGGGGATCCAGGACAGAGCCTGCATGGCTCAGTGCTAAAATACCCCTGTTCTCCAACGTCCTGGGTCTCCAAGTAAGAACTCCTCGGCAACTCCTCTAAAAGAAAGCCCTCACACTGCCCTTGGCCCTCACCACCTCTACCCCCCCAACCCCCCAATACCCCTCACTCAGAGGTTCTGGGGGAGAAGCAAAGAGCTGGAGAGAGGTAAAGAAACAGGAGGGCGTAGAGGGGAAGAGGGGAGGGGAGGACCACCCAGAGAAGGGGCTATCAAAACCGAGGCCTGAGCCCGGTCAGAGTCAAACAGGCCCTGCCTTCCAGCAGACAAAGGCACACACCAGCCCTCTGACTCACCTGTGCTCCCCATCTCCCAATCGCACTAACCTGTAGGATTTATAGGGTTCTTTTCCCTCAAGGTGCTAAATCGGGGGCTTTCCATTATGAGCCATTCCTCAGACACAGCCAGTGCCAGAGAGGGACAAAAGGGCACAGAGGAGGAAGGGGAGAGGGCTGAGAAGGAGGGTGGTGAGGGGGAGAGTGGGGAGGAGGGGGATGAGGAAGAGGGTGGGGAGGTGGGTGGGGAAGAAGGGGGTAAGGAGGAGGCTGGGGAGGACAGAGAAGGGGAGGAGAAGAACAAATAGAAGGGTGGACAGGGAGAGGAAGAGAAAGGAGAGGAGGGAGGCAAGGAGGAGAATGGGAAGGTAAGGAGGAGGGGTAAGGAGGAGGATGAAATGGGTATGAAAGAGGAAGGAGGAGGAAAAGGAAGAGAGAAGGAAAGGAGGAGAGGAAGGAGAAGGAGGAAAGAGGTGAAGGGTGAGGAAAAGGAAAGGCTGCAGAGGGGAGAGGAAGGTGGAGGAGGGAAGGGAGGAAGGAGGGGGCAAGAGAGAGGGGGCAGACAGAGGAGAGAGAGGAGGAGAGGAGAAGGACAAAGGGGAACTGATGAGGGGGCGGGGGGGTTAGAGGTAAGAACGGGGAGAGGGGCTGGGGACAGCAGGAGCAAGAGCTACTTCAGGATTCAGTGGGAGCCTAGAAGTCTCGGGCCTTCCTCCGGGCTCCTCCCAAGTCGTCCCCGCCCACTCATTTCCCACAGGAATGGCATCTGCTAGTGCCCTGTCCTGTGGGATGAATGTGTAGAGGCTGCTCCCCCAGGAGCAACCTACAGCTGCTGAAGCAACAGCTCAGGACAGCTAGGTTCCCCTGGAGCTGGGGTTCCAGCCCATGGGCTCTATTCACCATGCAATCTTGGCAAGTCCACCCCTCTCTGAGCCCCAGGGTTCTCATTTTTAAAGTGAGACAGTTGGACTGGATGACGTCCTAAGTCTCTCTCCCAAGCTGTGCTTCCGGAATTTGGTCAACATTTAATAACCAGAACCAATGTCTCCCTGGTACCCTATGCAATGAGTACTAGTGCAATCTCCATTTTGCAAATGAAGAAAGGAGGCTTAAAACTGAAATAAGGTAACTACGCAGGGGCTGGCAGAACTGGCATTTGAATCCAGCCTGTGCAACCTTGAGGCTCACGGAACCTGGACGCTGTAAAGCCTGTGTAATCCAGACGTATACTGGAGGGATATGTGTCTCCCCTTCTCCTAGTTCCAGAACCCCAGAATGTTAGCTGCGCACATGGCTGCCCAGAATCAAGATTACATTTGCAGCTTCCCTGGCAGCTACACATGGCCATTGAGGATGTTCTGGCCAATGGGGTGTGGAGGCAATTGATATGTACAACCATCAGGTCATGGCCTCCAAAAGAAGGGGCCTGCTTCCCCCTCCCCCCTTCCCCTTCCTGCCGCTGCAATGTGCGTTTAGTGATAAACCATCTAGGCAGCACCAGGACTAGAGAGCGGCCACACCAACCTCAGGACGCTGCCCTTAATCACATGGTTCAAGATGCAGGGCCAAGCCTGGGGTGAGGCGAGAGAGGTGTCTAAGGAGCAAAATTTAAGGAGACGCTTGCTCTTAGGGTTCCACAGTACAGTCCAAGAATGAATGCCTTGTTAAATTTTACTTCCTAGGCACCTCACTGGCCTCACCCTACTTCTGAGCCAAGTGGATAAGGGCAACATCCTGAGAATGGTAGAGGACCTGATAACATTGCAGAGCAGAGCCCCTGTGCTAGCTGAACTGTTTACAACTCAAATAGTGGGGCAGAACTTGGGGCGGGGTTATGGAGAGTGGCCTAAAAGACATTGGTCAGCATATTTTACAGTGTCTCCGCTGATGGCACCGGGTGGGTCAGCTGCTTTCTCAGCACGGGCTGAGGGGCCTGCTCTCCCCAAATGCACTCCAATCCATTCTCCATGCTACAGCCAGGGTAATCTTTCCAAAACCAGACGCTTTCCACTGTTCTCAGAATAACACACAAGAATAATATCCAGAGCAGCGTTCTTCGATTGGCCCACAAGGTCCTGCCCCGCTGGTCCTTTCCTTCCTCCACAGTCGTCTCTCACCTTTCTCTGTCCCTCGGCCACCTGGCCTTCCTGCAGGTCCTTGAGAACCCACCATGGCATATGGTGTCGCTCACCTGGAGCATCCTTCCCTGCCCTCTTTGTCTCCTTATTTGCTCCCCATCCCGCAGATCTCAGCTGAAGTGTCGTTTCCTTGGGGACACCTCCCCGGATCCCCTATTAGCTTCATAGGACTGCCATAAAGAAGTACCACAAACTGGGTGTCTTACAGCAACAGAAATTTATTCTCTCCAAGTTCTGGAGTCTGGAAGTCTAAAACCAAGGTGTCAGCAGGACCAGTCTCGGGAGGCTCTGGAGGAAGGTCTCCTCTCCTCTCTCCTAGCTTCTGGTAATCCCTAAAAAACCCAATGCCGTTAAGTCGATTCTGACTCATGGTGACCCTATAGGATGGTAATCCCGAGCTGCTGGCAATCCCTGGCATTTCTTACCTTATAGACGCATCACTCCAGCTTGTCTCTGTTGTCACGGGTCACTCTCCTTAGGTGTCTCTGTCCAAATTCCCCTCTTCTGATAAGGACACCAGTCATTTTGGATCAGGGCCCACTCTGCTCCAGTATGACCTTATCTTCACTTGGTTACATCTGCAAAGATGTATTTCAAATATTTTCAGATAAGGTCACACTCACAGATTCCAGCTGGACATGAATTTCGGTGGGGCGTTTTTCAACCCAATAAGCTCCTGACAGGTCTGTGCCCCATCTTATACACGTTCATATCACCCTGTACTCTTTCTTCATAGCAGTTGTCCTTGGTTTTTGCAGTGAAATTGTTGTCATCTCACCTTGACACTATGGGACACAAAGAGCTCCCCTTGAGCTCCATGGACACCAAGGCCATTTCTGTCTCATTACCCACACCATCCTCAAGGCCTAGCACAGTACCTGGCACCTGGTCTTGCTGAATAAATATTTGATGGATGAGTAAATGGAGCCTTTCTTTGCACTGGGGCTGTGGCGGGAACATGGGCACATGGACGTGTCTAGCAGAGCCAAGGTCAATATCAAGGTCAAGCTACCCAAAACCATATCCTCATCCAAGTTATGCCCTTGGATTCTGTCTGGTTTGGTTCTTGGTACACTGGATCTGAGGAAGTCAAAGAACACTTCAAAGCCTGCCATGACCCTTCTTTCTGTTCCAGGCCCACAGTTCACTATCTGTTATGGGTAAGTCACCAACTCTCTGAGCCTCAGTTTTACTATACGTGAAGTGGGGAAATTCATGGGATCTGCCCAATCTACCCCTTAAAGTTGTCATGATTCTCAAGATGAGCTCATGTGAATGAACGTGGCAAGTTGAAAGTCTTTGTCATTCCCCCTACCAAGAAACAAAAAGTTGCTGTTGCTTAGGCCTCATGGCTACCCCATGTGTGTCAGAGTTAAAATGTGCTCCATAGGGTTTTCATTGGCTGATTTTTCAGAATTATATGGCCAGGCCTTTCTTCCAAGATGCCTCGGGGTGGACTTGAAGCTCCAAACTTTCTGTTAGCCGCCGAGCACATTAACCACTGAGAAAGGAGGTCTATTTCTTCACCTCTGAATCTATGCTTGGCGGGTGGCTGCTTTGACCAATGCAATATGGAGGAAGTGACTACACTATAGGTCCCAGGCCTAACTTTAAGAGAACTGGCAGCTTCCACTTCCTCCCTTTTGAAACCCAGCCACCATGCAATGAAGAAGCCCAAGCAGCCTTGTGGAGAGACCCATATAAAGGAGAACTGAAACCCCCAGTGAACGGCCCAGCTGAGCCCGCAGCTGACAGACAGCACTGGGTGGCCCACTGTGTGCGTGAGCTCTTGGAAAAGCCTCTACCCCGGTGGAGCTGCCCCATCAAGCCCTGCCCTAACTGCAAAAAAGTGAGCAAGTTAAAGAAGGCTTGTTTTAAACCACCAAATTGGAGCGTAGCTTGAAAAGACAATAGACAACCAAAGCAGCATTTTTTGGACTAATATTATTTTATTATTTTTTTTTAAATAATTTTGACTGTGCTTTAAGTGAAAGTTTACAAATCAAGTCAATCTCTCATACACCCATACACACCTTGCTACACACTCCCAATTACTCTCCCCCTAATGACACACCCCGCTCCCTCCCTCCACTGTCTCTTTTCGTGTCCTTTTTGCCAGCTTCTAACCCCCTCCACCCTCTCATCTCCACTATGAATATTTGCACTGGGTGGTACAAATGGTTGAGTCTGAAAGGTTGATGGTTCAAGTCTACCCAGAGGGACTTAGGAAGAAAGGCCTGGCAATCTACTTCCAAAAAACCAGCCTCCAAAAACCCTATGGAACACGGGTCTACTCTGACATGAATGTAGCTTCTTATTGTTGTTAGGTACTGTCGAGTCAGTTCCAACTCATAGCGACCCTATGTACAACAGAACGAAACACTACCCAGTACTGTGCCATCCTCACAATCTTTGTTATGGTTGAGCCCATTTTTGCAGGCACTGTGTCAATCCATCTCATTGAAGGTCTTCCTCTTTTTTGCTGACCCTCTACTTTACCAAGCATGATGCCCTTCTCCAGAGACTGATCCCTCCTGATAACGTATCCAAAGGGTGTGAGACGTAGTCTTGCCACCCCTGCCTCTAAGGAGCATTCACAGGTAGCTTAGATGTAACCGAAACAGGAGCTGCCCAGACCTACAAGCCATGAGATCCTAAACGTTAATTTTCTTTTAAGTACTCTGATTCAGTGTGTGGTTAGGTATGTAGAGTTGTACTAAAGAACGCATTAAAAATTAATTAAAAGAGTTTCCTCTAATATTTAATCTTACCAGCCATGTACTCTGAGTGATGTATTCCCAGTAAGCGTGTCAGGTCCTGAATAATTAAAAGAGAAGGGGAGTGTGACTCAGCCCCTTGATGAGGCTTTCCGGGGTTTGAGATTCAGCACAGAGCCCAGGATGGCATCACCCACGGAAGAGTTCTGCATCAGTCCAGCCGTGTGACTCATAGTGTCAGCGTTACCCACGAGGGCAGACGCAGTCCAGGGTAACGGTAGCCTCTGAGGGAGACGGGAGATTGATTCGCTCTGCTCAGCTACCAGCCCCCTGAGACATCCCCCTTCTTGCCTCCGTCCTCCTGGGAAGGAGAAGGGGGAGGTGGTAGTGAATTATGGAAGCCTTCCCAGGGCTCCTCCACAAGTTTAGAGCTTCCATATTTCCTCGCCTCTAAGACACGTGCTTCTTCATTTTGTAACATTTCGGAAATAAAGACGTGACTTAAAATCGATGGGAGGATTTAAGGAGGTATTTCTTTGGAACTGTTATAAAACGATGGTTAGAGCAAGGCTCTGGAGGCGCACTCCAGCTGAACCCTGGCTCTGCCGTTTGCTAACTGTGGCCATGGGCAAACGTGCTTACTGTGTGTGCCCCAGTAGGGTTATTGTGAGGTGCCATAGAGTTGATTTTGATTCATAGCAACCCCATGTGACAGAGTAGGGTAGCCCCATAGGGTTTTCTTGGCTGTAATCTTTATGGAAGCAGATCACCAGGTCTTTCTCCCGTGGAGCCACTAGGTGGATTCAAACCACCAACCTTTTGGTTAGCAGACAAGTACTTAACTGTTGTGCCACCAGAGCTCCTATCAATAACAGTACCTCACTGATAATAAATGAAAGGCAGCATCAGTGTATCACCTGGCCGGTAGCCACCTCTCCATACATGTTAACTGTTATTTCTTTTCATTTCTTCTCCGCGTGCTGTTATTAAACGGCAGGTGCACCTAAAAACTGGCATCATCTTCAATGTGTCTGCAGTACCGTTGGGCTTGAAAATAGTTTAAAGACAATTACTTCTGAGCTCAATCTTTGGTGACCCCTCAAGTATTGATTAGGGCCTATTTGGGGAGTTTGGGGTAGGGGAAGCTTCATGTTTGATGCTGTTGTTGTTGTCAGCTGCCTTCAAGTTGGCCCCCAACTCATGGCAACCCCATGCACAACCGAATGAAATGCTGCTGGGACCTGCACCCCTATGATCAGTTGTAGATAGGACTTTTGTGATCCTTAGGGTTTTCACTGGCTGATTTTCAGAGATTATCACCAGGCCTTTCTCCCTAGTCCATCTTATTCCGGAAGCACCACTGAAAACCATTCAGCATCGCAGCAACCCACAAGCTTCCACTGACAGACAAGAGGTGACTGCACATGAGGTGCGCTGGATAACAGTCAGACCCGGGTCTCAGCAGGACTTCATTTAACGTCATTTCTATTCAGCTAAATGTAGGAAAAATGGAAATCCTCTATGAACAAGTCACTCCCGACTTCCAACCCTTCTCCTCGCCGTAATTTGATGTACTAAGTTCAGGTCCCTCTTGGTACAGTGGTGAAGAGCTACGGTTAGCTATGAGCGCTAACCAGAAAGGTCGGCAATTCAAATCCACCAGGTACTCCTTGGAAACTCTGGGGCAGGTCTGTCCTATAGGGTCGCTATGAGTCAGAATCGACTCGGCGGCAATGGGTTTGAAGCTCCGGGCAGGTTCCTGGGTGATGCACAACAGTTAAATGATTGAGCCAGAAGGTTGGCAGTTTGAACCCACCCAGAGGCATCTTGGGAGACAGGGCTGGTGATCTGTTTCCAAAACGTCATAGCCATTGAAATCTCCATGGAGCAGTTCTACTCTGCACACATGGGGTCGCCATGAGTCAGAATCCACTCAACAGTAACTAACAACAAGCTCAGGACACAGTCTTCTTTCACAAGGAGGAAGTCATCATCAGGGTGATGGGAAGAAACAAAAAACCAAACCCGTTGCCGTCAAGTCAATTTCAACTTATAGCGAGTCTATAAGACAGAGTAGAATGACCCCATAGAGTTGCCAAGGAGTGGCTGGTGGATTCCAAATGCCAACCTTTTGGTTAGCAGCCGTTGTTTTTAACCACTACACCACCAGGGCTTCCAGGGAAGTGGAAAGGGGGCAAAAAAGGAAGTGTGAATTTCACCTGAGTTCTTGCACACCAGATGAGACAGGGGGCTGCCAACCCTCCTGGCCACTGAGGACTACTGAGAGCTTAACAAGACAATGAGAAGCAGAAGCTTTGGATTCACACAGACCTGAGGACTCAGCTCCCCCACTCTTACCCACTCTGTCCTTTATGGCTGTTGGGATGATTTATTGAAATAATACTTGCAAGGTGTTTCAGACTCAGCCAGCTTCAAAGTAAACCCTCAGTAAATGTTAGCTATTATTGTTGAAGCCCAGAAGCCACTCAGGCCTGTATTGGACAGGGTTGTTGGGGACAAATTACAGATCCGCTCAGGTTTGTTTAAGCAGAACAGAATCTGTTGGAGGAAATCAGATAACTTGCAGAATCCCTGGGAGAGCTACGGAAGGCTACTCTGAAGCTCTGCAGCCAGGAACGATGTCCAACCACTCTGTGGGTTCTTCTTTTGGGACAACACTGCTGCCACTGTCACTGCTGTCAGCTCCTCTGACTCGCAGAACCAGTGCCAGGAGCTCCACTTTGGCAGCTCCTGAAGGGCCGAGGTCCTTGGCCACCATGCTTTCCTGGAGATGAGTTTCCCTTCACGCAGTCACTTCCTCATGGTGCTCACTTCTTGAATGCAAGGCTCCCAGGATGCATCTAACCAGAAGAACTTAGGTCATGTTCCAGTGCTGGGGATGCAAGAGAATCTAGCCATGGGACTCTTCTTTCTTCTGTCTCCATAAGGCAGAACTCACTATGAGCGGAATGACTCAAATGTAGGGAGGATATTCTTGGATGATGGGCAGCCACAAATCGCCAACGTCTGCTTCATGCTACACTGTCCCTTAGGATTTGGGTAAATTTGCCTTAGCCCCCTGAATCCCAGCCAGTGTGATTCCTGGCCCCTCCCCATGGATTCAGTAGATTTCCTACCTCACCTCTCCACTCATATATCCACTGTACCAGCTCTGTTTCAACTGTACATAACCTTGGCCCTGTCACTTGTTTCACAAATCCTGTCATATGTGTGCATTTCCTGGCTTAGTAATTTTCCAAAAGACTTGAGTCATCTCTCCCCTTGCCTCTGCTGCCTTCCAAAAGCCCAGGCTCCCAACCCATGACCCGCCTGCCTCAAGTGGCCCCCTAGAAAGTAACAGCCCAGTCTTCTCCATTATTTTGTGGGGAGCAGTCCCACCCAGCTAGCTTCCGTCCCCTGGCCCACTCCCAAGAATTCTGATTAATACGATCTTCTCCATCTTACGAATTTCCCTCATCTTGGCATCGATGTCACCATCTTCTCCCAGAGGCACTGGATCAATGTTTGAGAGCCTTCATGGTCTTTTAAGATTCCCTGTCTAGGACGAGCTACAGGTCCATTTAGCTCAAAGACGTCAACATCTGACCTTCCATTTGTGATGGTATAAATGTAGGAGCAGGAGGGGAAGGCAGGTACCATATGACTGAGTTCATTCTATGCCTGGGTTTTCCCCAAAGCAGGCCCTGAGACAAAGCTTTGGATGTGAGTAGTTTGTTTAGGAAGTGATCCCAAGAAGCACCAGTAGGGGCCTACGGAATGAGTTAGGGATGGGAGGAGGCCAATAAAGGGTGAGTTGTTAATAACCTGTCACTTTGTCATACTGTGGTAGCTTGTGCGTTGCTGTGATGCTGAAAGCTATGTCACCAGTATTTCAAATACCAGCAAGATCACCCACGGTGGACAAGTTTCAGTGGAGCTTCCAGGCTAAGACAGGCTAGAAAGAAAGGCCTGCCAATCTACCCCAAAAAATAGCCAATGAAACCTTGTGAATAACAACAGAATATTGTGTGGTACAGTGCTGGAAGATGAGCCGCTAGGTTGGAAGGCACTACATAATAGCTACAAAAATGGATTCAAACATACCAGCCATCGTGAAGATGGCACAGGCCTGGGCAACCTTTCCTTCTGTTATACACAAGGTCACCATGAGTTGGAGCCAACTCAACAGCAAGTAACAACAAGTGGGTCACCACCGTGGGCACCTAGTGCTCAATCCCAGCAGACACCCTCTGATACGCTGTGTAGACCACACCTCAGAACTGCGCCTCCAGAGGGTGAAGAACCTGAGGCATTTATTCACCAACCCTTACCCCTTGCCAGCTGAAGGTGGCTCCCACTGGCATTCATTCTTTGGCTCTTGCAGCCTGCTGTGCCCCAAGCTGGGCTTGCTTCTGCATTCAGAGAAAACCTTTGGGCACAGAGATGAGGATGTTAGAGGTAAGAAGCCATGTTGCATACACCAAGTTGCAGGTGATCTCTGGGATGACCTGGAGAAGACGGGTGGGGCATGGACAGCATTAACTATGATGCCAGTTGTCACATTAAGCATCCTATACATGTCGCCATGTTATGTGCTGTTGAGTTGATTCCGACTCCTAGTGACCCCGTAGGACAGACTAGAACTGCCTCACAGGGTTTCCAAGGAGTAGCTGGTAGATTCGAACTACCAATCTTTTGGTTAGCAGCCAAGCTTTTAATTACTGTACCACCAGGGCTCCCTATGCATGTTATGCCCTTCAATCCCAATGGCATCCTGTAAGGTAGGTGTTAGTAACCCAGTTTCACAGATAGTAAATTGAGCCTCTGAGAGGTAAAGTGACTAGCCCAATGACACCCAGCCTAGAGGTTTCAGAGCTGGAAGCTGAGTGCAGTTCTCTGTTATTCTGAAGTCCCTCCATGAGCTTTCCTTTAATAGCACTGTCTACTGTGGCCTACACTGGACTTAAGGAATAGCAGATAAGTACTTAGTCTCCCAAGTCTGGCTACTTGTACCCGTACCCATACCTATTTTTGTCAAGTTGATTCCAACTCATGGTGACCCTCTGTGTTAGAGTAGATCTGCTCCATGGAGTTTTCTTGGCTATAATCTTTACAGAAGCAGGCCTTTCTTCCATGGTGCCACTGCGTGATTCGAACTGCCAACCTTAAGGTTAGTAGCTGAGCACACACCGTTTGTGCCACCCAAGGCTAAGTCCAGCTACCCAGGTTCAAAGTCCACCTCTACTGCTTACTATTTTGAGATCTTCAGCTCGTTCCTTTTTGAGGCTCAGTTTCCCCATTTGGAAATTCGGAATCAGAACAGTACCAACACCAGAGACTTACTGTGGGGATTAATTAAGATCATATATGAAAAGGCTTAGTTCAGTGCCCAGCAGACAGCAAGTGCACAGTCAGTGTGCATTGCTGTCATTATCATCACAGTAACATGTAATACTCCCAAACATGAAAGATCAACACTTGAGCCTTTATGCAAAGCTCATATTTCCAGGCCACAATCCAGAATCATTTTGATCCTTGCCACAGCTGCCCACGGGTGATTCCAGGCAAGGGTGTGATGGCTGCGGGGCGGGGCGGTGCCAGGCCTTCTCCCCCTGTTCCTAACCCCCGCCTTGCCCTCTGCCCCCCAGCTGGCCAACGCCCGGTTACAGAAGACTCAGAGAAAGCAGCAGTGATAAAAACAGCAGCTCTTAACCTCCTGCCTACTGCCTGTGGCTTTATCTCAGCCCCTCCTGCTCAGGCTGCTGGGGGCTCCAGGGGAGATGGGCAGATTAAGACCAGCATTTCCGACAAGCCCTCCCACCTCCTGCAAGTGGGGCTGCCGCCAGCAGATTTCCGCAGAGCCCTGCGAGGCTGCCGGAGGTATGCGCGGCCTCCCTGGCATGGCAGTCATTCAAGGGAGCCCACAAAGGCGCTGTTATGAAAACCCTCTGGAGCTGGGGGGGGGGGGGGGCGGTGAGGGGGTGGAGAGTTTCCTTTGCAATTGGGATGGCGCATTTCAAGGACAGGAGCTCAGCGACAGAAGCCATGCATGGGAACATACAGGGCTCATCATTCATTCATTTCACCTCCTCCTGTTGAGAAGAGATGGCAGGGGTGCGAAGAGGGGGGAACACTGGTTTGAATAGGTAGTTATTTCTGTGCCTGGGGCTCAGCCTGGCTGAGAACCAACATGTCAGGAGTGGAAGCTGAAGGCCAGGTAGCTGTTGTGCAGGCTCCTGCCCCAGCCCGGGGACAGCCAGCTTGGTGTTCCTGGGAGTGGCTTCCCAAAGCTGGCCTTCTCCAACTCAGCCTGCACGTTGTGTGGTCTTTTCATTCTTGGACAGGATTGCCTTTTGACAGCTACGAGCTAGAGACAGAGTTAAGGACTTCAACTTAGCTGCCGGGCACTTTCAGGCAACCCATCACGTTCCTTCGCTCACTAGGTGTGTGGTGAAGATACTGTGAGGAGAGTCCACTCCCTTCTTTCAAGCCACTTAGGGTCTTGCGAGGGGAGGGCTGAGCCAGCAAAAGGGGATGAAGTGTGTGCTCAACGTGCACTGTATGCGCAATGCACACTGGATGCTGTGAAATGACAGAAGAGGAAAACCTAACCCAGCCTGGCAGACTCGGGAAGCTTCCCGGAGGATGGGACACTCAAGGGGAAGTATAAAGGATAAATAGGAGTTAGCAGTGTAGCTAGAGACATCCTGGCACATTCTGGAATATTCTGGAAGGTAAGGTTGTGGGGTGTGGAACTCAAGTTAAAGAAGCAAAAGAGGTTGAAAGAGTTAACTACAGATTTGCCTATCTGATAAATAGGAGTTAGCAGTATAGCTAGAGACAGCATGGCACATTCTGGAACATTCTGGAAGGTGAGGTTGTGGGGGTGGGGATGGAGTTAGAGTTAAAGAAGCAAATGAGGTTTAAAGAGTTAACTACAGATTTGAATGAATATCTGAGTGGACTCTCACCTAAAACAATGAAGACGGACAAATAGCCAAAAATTGTCGTGAGTAAATTTTCCTTGATAGAAAATACTTTTTAAGCACTTTCTTTCATGCTGTCATTTATTTATGCAAATAAATAGTCACTGAATGTCAACTATGTGCCAGAGCCTGTGCTAGTTACCTGTGATTGAATGGTAATTCAGACATGGTCTTGTCCTCGAGGAGTTCACAGTCCATGAAAACAGAAGTAGCAGCTGAGGTTTACTGCACACTTAAGAGTCCTGGGCACCCCATGTGCTCAATTCCATTTATTCCTCTCAAGACTCTGCCTCCTGAGTGAGGGGTGAATTGGAAGCTTCCTGCTGCATTTTCCCTTCGGTTACCCAGTCCCCCGTGGCTGGACTGCATAGCACAGGTCTCCAGATAGCTGTGGGGGTTATGAGATGATTGACATGCAGGTGTTAGAGAGAGACAGACAGAAAAAGAGACACATGCAAAAACAGAGAGATGCAGAAACACAGAGATACTTGGAGAGGAACAGAAACGCAGACAGGGAGTGAGAGACATAGAGAAAGTGAAAGAGAGATGGGGAGAGACAGATGGGGAGGGAGAAAGGAAAAGGAAACTGCGGAGAGACAGAGAGAGGGAAAGAGAAAAACAGGTAAATGCAGACAAAGGCAGAGACAGGCAGGGAGGGAGACCAAGAGAGAGAAAAATGAAGGCAAGGTACAGGGTCATCCACGCAGACAGATAGACAGACAAAGAAACAGAGAGACACTCCAAAAAAACTGAGAGTACCAGCCAGGCCAGGCCAGTGGTGTCCTAGCTGAGTTCTTTCCTAAGAAAACCAAGGCTCCAGCCCGCCAGAGGAGGTCTGGTGGGTACTCCAGCATGCTTGAGTCAGGGCCAAGCTGTGGTGAGATGGGGTACAGGCAGTGAGAATCCCAGCCCAGCAGGGAGAGGTCTGAGGACCCTGCAAAAGCTCAAACCTGTCCCCCGGGTTCCTATCTCCCCACTCAGCCCCCCACACTGGCCCTGGTCCACATTGCAGGGACAGGCTGGTGTGCCTGCGTGTTAGGATCACTGAGCACCATCCAGGGCCGCCCTGTGACTGGTAACTCCCACTGTCCACCCAAGGAAGCAGGCCAAGAAGTCCAGCCCAAGAAGCAGGTTCCAAAGCTGCCGGATGTGGAGTCCCATGGGATGTCTGAGGCCCTCAGCTCAACAGCCACTGTGTACCTAAGCCCTGGTCTAATGGCCATAACAGTCGTGTTCCTCACAATAAAGCAAGCCCTAGCAGCAGCCTATCTTACAGATGTGAAAACCAAAGCCCAGAGAGGGTAAGGGCCCTGTCCAAGGCCACACAGCCGACACCTGTACCCATTACCGTGGAGTTGATTCTGACTCACAGCAACTCTATAGGACAGAGTAACCCAGAAACCCAGTGCCGTCGAGAGTAGAACCTAGTAAATTCACTGCTGCTGGGCTAGGCATCTTTCATTCATTATCCCATTGTCACACAAACCTCTAAAGTGAGTATGAGTACTCCCACCTTACATATTAAGAAAATGAGGCCCAGAAAGGTTAAGTGGCACACCCAGGTTATAGAACTGGTGAAGAGGAGAGCTGGGATGGGAAACAGCAAGCTCCACTCCAAAGCTCTGAATCTCTTCGCTTTTTACCACCAGCCGTTTGAGTCATCTCTGACTCGTGGCGACCTCCTATGTGTCAAAGCAGAACTGTGCTCCACAGGGTTTTCAAGGGCTGATTTTTCAGAAGTAGGTCACCAGGCCTTTCTTCTGAGGTGCCTCTGGGTGAACTCAAACCTCCAACCTTTTGGTTAGCAGCTGAGTGTGTTAACCATTTGCACCACTCAGGGACTCAAACCCCTTCACTATATACCTGTAACTCCAGTATACATACCTTTTCTGCTGGGACCTCAGGCTCCAGGACCTTAAAGAAAAGCAGGTTAGAAATACTGAGCTATGCCCTGTGGGGAATCCCTTCTACAGCATTGCTGCAATGAACGATTTGTCCTCAACCGTGTTCTTCTGTCTCAAAGGCCCTTTATCTGGGAACCGCAGAACCCAAGGAGTCCAAGGGCAGAATTCAGGGGATCTATAAACCATTTTTTTTTTTTTTATAACTTGGGTGGAGAAAGATTACTTTGTTACTCCTCCAAGCCTCTAACCAAATTTTACAATGTTGGCAAGGAATATTGAATATACAATGGATTGCAGAAAGAACAAACAAATCTGTCTTGGAAGCAGTACAACCAGATTGCTCCTTAGAGGCAAGGATGGTGAGACTGCGTCTTACATACTTTGGACATGTTGTCAGGAGGGATCAGTCCCTGGAGAAAGACATCATGCTTGGTAAAGCAGAGGGTCAGCATAGGCCCTCAATGAGATGGACTTATACAGTGTCTGCAAAAATGGGCTCAAGCATGAAAATGATTGTGAGGATGGTGCAGGACCAGGAAGTGTTTCATTCTGTTGTACATTGGGTCACTATAAGTCAGAACTGACTGTACGGCACCTAAAAACAACAAATTTCAGCATTTGCTTCCATGGTAAGAGTAGGCAACAAACCACAATACAATTAGCAGTGCCTGTGACATTGTCACCAATAGAAATGGCACGTATTTTTGTACCACAGGATAGGTGTTGCAGATATCTCAAAATCTTGGGCATATTCATCACTACAAGTAACATTGAGTTATTAAACTCATAGGGGTCCCTGGGTGGTACAAGCATTTAGTGCTTATCTACTGACCTAAAGGTTGGCTGTTCAAACTCATTCAGTGGTGCCAAAGAAGAGAGGCCTGGCAAACTTCTTCTGTAAAGATTACAGCCAAGAAAACCCTACGGAGTACAGCTCTACTCTGTGTCATACGGGGTCACCATGAGTCAGAATTGACTGGATGGCAACTGCTTTGTTTTCGTTTCCATTTTTTTATTAGACTCATTGCTAGATCTTTGTTATTTAATATGTTAATAAAGAAGTGAAGGCATTCCAAATCACACATTTTCTCTTTTTAATATCTTGGTAACTGTATTTCAAAACAATTGCTATCCTCATAAACAATATACAAAACATTACTAACAATGTGCAAACACCAGAAGAGAAACTAGATAACTGGGAGGTCCTAAAAATCAAACACTTAAGCTCATCCAAAGACTTTGCCAAAGGAGTAAAAAGACAACCTACAGACTGGGAAAAAAAATTTGGCTATGATAAATCTGATCAGTGTCTAATCTCTAAAATCTACAAGATACTGCAAGATGCTCAACAACAAAAAGACAAATAACCCAATTAAAAAATGGGCAAAAGCTATGAACAGGCACTTCACCAAAGAAGACATTTAGGCAGCTAACAGATACATGAGGGAATACTCACAATCATTAGCCATTAGAGAAATGCAAATCAAAACTATAATGAGATTCCATCTCACTCCAACAAGGCTGGTGTTAATCCAAAAAACACAAAATAATAAATGTTGGAGAGGTTGTGGAGAGATCGGAACACTTACATACTGCTGGTGGGAATGTAAAATGGTACAACCACTTTGGAAATTGATTCGGTGCTTCCTTAGAAAACTAGAAATAGAAGTACCATATGACCCAGCAATCCCACTCCTTGGAATATACCCTAGAGAAGTTAGAGTCTTCACACGAATAGATATATGCACACTCATGTTCATTGCAGCAAAAAGACGAAAATAACCAAGGTGTCCATCAACGGATGAATGAATAAACAAATTATAGTATATTCACTCAAGGGAATACTACGCAACGATTAAGAACAATGCTGAATCCGTGAAACATAACATGGAGGCATCTGGAAGGCATTGTGCTGAGTGAAATTAGTCAGTTGCAAAAGGACAAATATTGTATGAGCCCACTATTATAAGAACTCAAGAAAAAGTTTAAACACAGAAGAAAACATTCGTTGATGTTTAAGAGGGTGGGAAGGGAGAGAGGGAGGGTGAGGGAGATTCACTAATTAGATAAAAAATTAGATAGTAGACAAGAATTATTTTAGGTGAAGGGAAAGACAACATGCAATACAGGGGAAGTCAGCACAACTGGACTAAACCAAAAGCTAAGAAGGTTCCTGAATACAACCAAACACTTAGAGTGACAGCGTAATAGGGGCAGGGGTCTGGGGACCATGGTTTCAGGGGACATCTAGGTCAATGGGTGTAACAAAGTGTATTAAGAAATGTTCTGCATCGCACTTTGGTGTGTGGTGCCTGGGGTCTGAAAAGCTAGCAAGCGGCCATGTAAGGTGCGTCAATGGGTCTCAACTCCCCTGGAGCAAAGGAGAATGAACAACATCAAAGACACAAGGAAAATATGAACCCAAGAGACAGAAAAGTCCACATAAACCAGAGACTCCATCAGCCTGAGACTGGAAGAACTAAATGATACCCAGCTACCACCAATGACTGCCCTGACAGGGAACACAACAGATAATCCCTGATGGAGCAGGAGAAAAGTGGAATGCAGACCTCAAATTTTAGTAAAAAGACCAGGCTTAATGGTCTGACTGAAACTGGAGGGACCCCAGAGGTCACGGCCCTCAGGCTCTCTGTTAGCCCAAAATTAAAACCATTCTCAAAGCCAACTCTTCAGACAAAGATTAGACTGGACTATAAGACATAAAATGATACTGGTGAGGAATGTGCTTCTTAGCTCAAGTAGACACATGAGGCTATGTGGGCAGCTCCTGTCTGGAGGCAAGATGAGAAGGCAGAGGGGAACAGATGCTGGCTGAATGGGCACAGGGAATACAGGGTAGAGAGAGGGAATGTGCTGTCACATTGGAGGGAGAGCAACTAGGGTCACATAACAACCTGTGTGTGGGCTTTTGTATGAGAGACTGACTTGAATTGTAAACTTTCATTTAAAAAGCATAATAATGAATAAATAAATAAAAACAATTGCTTTCCGTAGTCCTCTTACGCAAATAAAAACATCTTTCTGAGAAGGGCCTAGATGCTTAACCAGATGCCGAGGGGTCTGTGACTCACAAAAGGTCCAGAATTTCTGGTCAATTCCCTTCTCACTCAGGCTGCAAGTGGGGAGCAAAGGGGCAGGGACGGGTCACTGTTCACCACGTGCCCGCCGGCTCCTGGGTTCAAAGCTCTTAGTCCAAGCTGGTTGGGACTCCGGGTCATAAACTCAACCTCCACCAGCTGTCTGAGAAGCGTGAGTCTAAGCCAGTCGGCACAAATTCCTCCCAGCCCTCTAGCCTCACCACATCAGAGCACACACTCAATGTTTGAAGAGAAGAACCCTGCAAAGGGCTTTCAGCCAGCCGCCCAGAAAAGTTCAAAGCAGCGTCTTCTGACCAGCTGAATTAATCTCAAAGCAGGAAAGTGTATGGCACGGGCTTTCCACCTTGGCTGCACTTAGGAAATGCCTGGGGAATTTACAGAATTACTGATGCCTGGGTCTCTCCTTCCCCCACAGTTCTGACACGCGGTGATCAAGATTTGTCAAAAATCCCCAAGTGAAGCTTATATGCACCCAGGTCCAAGAAGCTCTGGTGTACCAGGACAAGTAAAGCCCCAAGCTAGTTCTCAGGGAGGCAGAGTCTAATTCTCTCTCGGGCAAGTGGAAACCTCTCTGGCTCAGTTTCCCCACTTGTCAACGTTTGAGATGGCGAGAAGCGAACTGTGTTTATTATGCCCCCACCATCTGCCAGGTGCTCTACAGAAGTTATTTTCTTTACTCCTCTCAACAATTTTGTGAGGGTGGTGGAATCATTCCATGTCCAATGTCACCCAGCTGGTAGGCTGTGGAGCTTGGATTGGAGTGCCCTGTGTCTGACGCAGAGCCCCTGTTCTTTCTGCTGCACCGTGCTAAGTCAGTGCTTCCGAAACGTCGTCAAATCTTGTTAAAATGCAGATTCTGATTCTGAATTTCCTGTAGTTTCTAATTGCTGTGATTCGACTCATAGAGACCCCATATATGTAAAGTAGAACTGCTTCTCAGGGTTTTCAAGGGTGTGACCTTTCAGAAGCAAATTTCCAGGCCTGTCTTTCAAGACACCTCTTGTGGGTGGGGATTCAAACCACCACTTTTTCGGCTAGTCGAGTGTTTACACGTTTGCCTCGCCCAGGGACTCCCCTGCATTTCCTGCAGGCTCCCCAATGATGCTGATGCCACTGCCACTACTTTTGAGTAGCAAAATGCTGCTGGGTCTTTCTGGCCAGCTTCTGTCCTGATTGGTCAATGCCTGTGCCAAGCTGGATGGTTAAATATTCTGACCGTCACCTCTGCCAGTCCATTCCCCCTGTTCTGATGACAGCACCCAGGTTTTGTGCTGGGATCATCACCCCTCCCCCTGTGAAGTCATGTGGCTGGGGGCGATTGACACCACCCCAGCTCCAGGAGGGCCCTAACCAGCCTACTTCAATCAGCACATCCCTCTGCCAGGTGGTATGGCTCAGGGATGGGCTAGTAACTCAAACCAAGCAAATGGGACACCAAGAGCTTGAGAGTAGAAGTTTCTATCTCTTCCATGGGAGCCATCAGAGGTGAAGTTCTTTTTTTTCAGGGTGATGTGCCTTGAGGATTTAAAGTGTGTGCTGCTGAGCTATTTCCTTCCACAAGGAGAAAGCCTAGAGCTGTTGGCTGTAGAACCCAAAGGTATACAGCCTAAGGCTGAAGGCAAACAGAGCAGAGAGAAACCAGGTCCTTGGGACATCATTTGAGTGGGTGGGGTAAGCCCTGCCTCAAGCCCACCTCTGGGCTGTCCATTCACATAGGCCATTTAATCTCTTTGTTGTTTAATGTCTACGTCTTTTGACATAAATAGTCCTGACACTGGCTCTGGCATCAGAGAGACCAGAGTTTGATTTTTAACTCAGTTACTCACTAGCTGTGTGACCTTGGGCAAACTATTTATCCTCTGAGCCTCAGCTTCCCCATTACAAGATGGAACTACTAATGCCTTCATCACCCTCTGTCCATTGTGGTACCATGGTGGTTTGCATGTTGCTATGATGCCATAAGCTACGCCACCGGTATTTCAAAAGACCAGCAGACTTTTGGTTTCGGTGGAAGAAAGTCCTGGCAATCCACTGCCAAACATTAGCCAATGAAAACCCTACAGATTACAACAGACTATTGTCCAATATAGTGCTGAAAGGGAGCCCCCTAGGTTGGAAGGCACTCGAGATCACAATAGCTGCAACAATGGACTCCAAACATGCCAACCATCGTGAGGATCATGTTGCACACGGGGTCGTCATGAGTCAAAGCCAAGGCCACAGCAGGTAACAACAGCACTAACGCCTATCTCAGGGTCGTTCTGAGGATCAGGCGAAACCATGTGTAGCAAGAGCCTCGCATCCATGTAACAAATGGTAGCTATTATTATCAAAAGGAATTATTAGACCCATTCTGGCAGGCCCTCCTTCTAAAACTGTATATGTCAGCAGTTGTTTCCAGCTCTTGGCAAAAAAAAAAGGAAGCAAATTAACCTAAAAGATTGGGAGTTGGGGGAGGCTGCCTCAAGGGTTATGAGTAACATTGAGACGAAAGGGGGGAAACAGTTGAACTCTCTGTATCCAGGTGAGAAAGCTTGTCCTGACGGGCGAATGCAAGGCTTGCCCGGGCTGTAATGGATTTGGTCATAGCACCTAAAGACCTTGGCTCCATCGAGCTGGGCGTATGGAAGCTACGTTCTGCATCCCTGGATATTTGATGGTCTGATTGGCTCAGCCTTCCTAATTGTGTTGTATTGACAAATATATTTGTTTGGAACAAGCAAATGTATTACAGGCAGGAAACAGACCAACTCCAAGAATTTATTTTGCTTTTTTGGCGCTGTTACACTGAGCTTAGCATTCATTATGTGCCCATGTAAAACAGTCTCCGGGAATGCTGGCCTGAGTTATCTTTTTAATTATATTTATTTTTTCAGCTGCATTTCGGATCATGAACAGACTTGATGGTGCTAAACAGACCTTGCTGGGTGAAGCCTCCTGCCTCCCTCAAAATCACGTTGTGTGGATTAAATGTTCAAAGGCATCCACGAACCTACGACGCTGCCATGGGCCATTATCATAATGGATGAGAGATGGGTTAAGTTAGTCAGATCCCTGTGCTGAGCCAAGAAAAGTCCACGGAAACCAAATCCTGGTCACCAGATTGAAATTGAAATTGGGTATAAACAGAGAGATGGGGAGATGAAAGAAAGAGGTTTCGAATAGGGCATTCGAGGTTGAATGGAGCTGAAAGGTTGGCAGTTCGAACCCATCCAGAGGCACCTCGGAAGACAGGCCTGGTGATCTGCTTCCTAAAGGTCGCAGCCTTGAAAAACCTGTGCAGCAGTTCTATTCTGCACACACAGGGTCACCGTGAGTCAGAACTGACTGAACTGAAACCAACAACAATTACATGACCCACTTCCCTGTAACCCCCACCTACAGGGTCGCCTGGAAGCCATATTTGAATAAAGTGGCTGTGGCTTTAACTGTACCCAAAGAATTTGGTCTTTACCCTTGGTTCCTGAGAGATAACCTGTAAAACCTTGGAAGTTCCCCAGTGTCTTTGATAAGGGCTCCAGACCACACCTAACCTAACAGGTTATGCTAATGAGATGACTCTTGGGTGGGGACTGGCCAAGCCAGAAAGACCATCTCATGAGGGTAAAAGGGCTGGAATTTGAATTACATAATGAGACCCCAATAAAAGCTGCAGACACAGAAGCTCCAGGGACTTCCTGGTTGGTGATAAACATCAATGCATGGGGGAAGATAGCTGTCCTTAAGACATGAAAGGACCCTTCTGTACCTCACCTTAAGTATCTCTTCATTTGTATCCTTTTTGCTATAATAAGACTATAATCATAAGAATTACGCTTTACTGTGTTCTAGGGGTTGTTCTAATGAATTACGAAACCCAAGGGAATGGTGGCAGCTACAGGTCAGAAGTGAAAGGGGCCTGGGGACCTCAGAGCTTACAACTAGCATCCTGAAGGGATAGTGGGAAAACTCTAAATTTATAGCCAGTAAGGAAAGAGCCTGGGGACTCCTCAGCTTGTGGCTGGCGTCTGAGGTCTTGGGCCAACCTGGCAGCCTGCAGGACTGTGCCCTTCAACTTGTCTGAGCTCTGGGTGGCCAGGGCCAGAGGAAGAAGTGCTGCATACGAGGCTGGTGTCAGAACAGAAGTGGAACAGAGCAGAAGAGAACTGATAAAGAATTGAATTGATCCTTACGGTTTAGTGTCAGAAAAGTAGAATTTGTTTTTATTTTAGTTTCCAAGCACGGGCCCTTCTCCCTGATTGGATTAGGAGTGAACACCTGACCCCAGAAGGGCCAATCAGAGTCCTTGCTGGGGGCTGCTGGGAGAGAGCCGGAGCACACAGACTGACTCTCCACATTGCAGAATCTGTAGCAGGAGAGCATCGGAGATGTGGCGGCCATCTTGGCTGCCATGTGGACAGTGTAGCAGCAAAAGCCTGGGAAAGGGCTCAAAGCTGTCACAGGGAGATACAGACGAGAGACAATGAGAAAGGTCACCCTGTGGCTTCTCAGCTTCCTGCAGTCCTTGGTTCTAGTCGCTGAGGCACCTGCATCCTGAGAATAAATTCTCCCTTTTTGTTCAAGAAAGTGCAAGTTGTTCTCTTACTTACATCCATACAAGGGAAAACTATGCAGCCAACCAAACAATGTTGTGGAAGAGTATTTATGAACACAAAAAATGTACACAAGAATATTGTTGAGTACAAAAAGCATGTTTCTTTTTCTTTCTTCCCTTCAACCAGTATTTATTTAGTGAGCAGCTACTATGTGCCAGATGTCCATGGGTGGTGCAAACAGTAACATGCTCAGCTGCTAACCGGAAGGTTGGAGGTTCGAGTCCACCCAGAAGCACCGTGAAAGAGAGGCCTGGTAATCTACTTTCGAAAAATCAGCCATTGAAAACTCTATGGAGCACAGTTCTACTCTAACACACAGGGGCTGCCATGAGTTGGAATCAACTTGACAGCAACTAGTTGTTTTTGTTGTTATTTTGTGTGTGCCAGGTACTGTGTCAGATGCTGCATATATACTGGTGAATAAGGTGACGGCCCCTGGCCCTGTCAAGTTTACCGTCTGGTTACAAAATAAAATGTCAGGTAAGATACCACCCTTAGTAAACAGAAATATGTAGCCAGTATGGGACACATTTCACACCTGGGAGAACAAATGAAGTGCATATATAACAATATTCAAAACCAGTGTTGTTCAAAGCGTACTCCCCTGACCACCAGCATGGACATTGCCTGGGTGCTTGTGAGAAATGCAGACGCCCAGGCTTGCCCAGGCCCTACTGGGGTGGGCCCAACAATCTGTGTTTTCACAAGCCCTCCCGGTGATTCTGATGCAGCCTCAAGGTGGAAAACCACTTCCCTGAAACACTATAGCTCAAGGCCCACCTTCCAAGTTAACAAGAATTTCCAGCTTTTCCCAGAATTCCCCTTCTGAAATGCTGCATTTTCAAGACCACCGTCCCGCCTCCCCGCCACCGTCATGCATGTGTGTGTTAGCAAGTAATTTCAACAAAAATTTATGTATCATTTTACAAATACTAATTAATTTAATCCTCATAACAACTTTATAAGATAGATACTATGAGTTTTCTACTTGACAGATTAGAAAACCAAGGCAAAGAGAGGTTAAGTCACTTACCCAAAGTCACACAGCTAATAAGTGGTAGAGATGGGATTCAAACCCAAGCAAGTGTGGCTCCAGAATCTGTGCCCTTACTCACCAAGTTACACGGCTTGTCAAGTCGGTCCTGAGCACCTTTGCCACCTGAGACAGGAGACGTTCAGTCACACACCCCTGGAGACTGCACTCTGCGGATGCAGCTGGTTCTAAGCCATTCGCTGCTCCCCTCTAGTCTGATCACAACCTGCTAATATTCTGGAGGATGTGCAGTTGCTGCTTCCCTTCAGAGCTGGTGTGGGGGCTCACTTCTCCCTGCCACAGGCAAGAGGGACCCCACAGCAATGTAGTCTTCCTCAGCTAGGATGGCCCCATTAACAGGGATCTAGTACCAGCCTGGGAGCCCTGGTGGTACACTGGTTAAGTGCTCAGCTACTAAAGGTCAGTGATTCAAATCCACCAGCCACTCCTTGGGAGAAAGATGTAGCATTCTGCTTCCGTAACTATTTACAGCCTTTGAAACCCTATTGGACAGTTCGACTCTGTCCTATAGGGCCACTATGAGTTGGAATTGACTTTACAGCAGCGGGTTTGGTTTTTTTGGTTTTAGCACCAGCCTTAAACCATACTCGTAGTGACCCTATAGGACAGAGTAGAACTGCCCCACAGAGTTTCCAAGGAGTGCCTGGCAGATTCAAACTGCCGACCCTTTGGTTAGCAGCCGTAGCACTTAACTACTACACCACCAGTTCTACTCTGTCCTATAGGGTCGCTGTGAGTCGGAATCGACTCGACAGCACTGGGTTTTTGTTTTCTTAAACCATGCTCAGAAGAAATACTCATCTCCAGCCACCTGGGCCTTTGTGCTGAACCCTGGAGCCCACCCAGGCCCTCCCCTCCCTACTGATAAGTTTCCACTCTAGTGTCCTGTGGTCCTTTCTGGCTATCTGGCCTTGACTGAAGCCAGCCAAGTCCATACAGTTAGTTTGGTTTTACCCTTGAATACCAAGGTGAAAGCCACAGTCCCAGATTCTTTTCTCCCAGGACACTCCTCAGTCCCTGTGGAAAAACAAACGGAACAAAAAACTGTTCATGAAAAAAGATAAAAGGGTATGTATGTGTGGCCCAGAAATGTTGGATGGGAAGTGACACCAACTTACCCCCCTTCTCCCATAGTATTCCTAAACCCAGCCAATATGTCCATTTGAACTTCCAGAGGGGTATGAGAGCCACCAGGTGAGTTCAAATTGTTAAGAATTTAACTATTTCCATTCTGATTAGTAAAAGTTACTGCCTGCGCCCCCACCTGCCATGGCAGCTGTGCTGGCCCCACCTCCAGGAACCTCAGATCTCCCCATTTTCCAGCAACCAGATGGTTAATGCCTGGCACAGCAGGGGGCCTCCATCCACATCCTCCTTCCCCCAGGGTATAGCTGTTGTCTTCTCTGACTGGCCAGTGCCTGTGCAACCCTACCCTTATTCAATTCCATTTTTCCAACACTGTTGAATCCCTACCTCCCCGCCCCCCGCCCCATCTCCGCCCTTGGCAGGGGCGGATTACCCAGTAAACAAGGCACACATGGGCTTACTCACTAATCTATAGTGCACAATTTCACCTGTTTTTCACCATGTCACTGTATCGAAGACTTCATTTCTCCTACTGGCTGAGTAGTCTTCCATTGTACGTAGGTACCATATTTTGTTTATCCATTCATCTGTTGATGGGCATTTAGGTTGTTTCCACCTTTTGGCCATTGTGAATAGTGCTGCAATGAACACTGGAGTACAAGTCTCTGGGTCTCTGCTTTTAAGTCTTCAGGGTGTGCACTTAGGAGTGGAATTGCTGGGTCTTAGATAGGGTTGCTATGAGCCAGAATCGACTCAATGGCAATGGGTTTTTTGGGGTACCATTTTGCATTCCCACCAGCAGTACATAAGGATTCCGACCTCCCCACATCCTCACCAACATTCGTTATTTTCTATTTTGCTTTGTCTCACCATGTTTTTATCTTAGCCACCCTAGTGGGAGTGAAATGGTGTCTCATTACGGTTTTGATTTGCATCTCTCTGATGGCTAATGATACTGAGCATCTTTTCATGTGTCTGGTGGCCATTTGAATGTCCTCTTTGGTGAAATATCTGTTCAAGTCCTTTGCCCATTTTACAATGGGGTTATTTGCCTTTTGTTGTTGTTGCTAAGTCATCAAAGTTTTATATAAATTTTAGTTACTTGATTCTTGTTGGATATATGGTTCTCAAGATATTCTCCCAGTCAGTAGCTTGTCTTTTTATTTTTTTGGTAAAGTCTTTTGACGAACAAAAATTTTTTATTTTTATGAGGTCCCATTTATTTTTTCTTTTGCTGTTTGTGTTTTTGTTATTATATTGGATATTCCATTGTTAGAAGATAGGCTGGCCTGACAGTGTTGCCCCTGCTTTTTCTTCTAAGAATTTTATGGTTTTAGTTTGCACATTTAGGTCCTTAATCCATTTTGAACTTGTTTATGTATACGTGTTTCATTGCGTATGCATCCTGTTTCATTTTTCTGCACGTGGAAATCCAATTTTCACAGCACCATTCATTGAAAGGACTCTTCTTTCCCCTTTGAATGGACTTAGCACCCTTGTCAAAAATCAATTGACCATAGATGTGTGGGTTTATTTCTGGACTGTCAATTCTATTGATCCATGTGTCTATTGTTATTCCAGTACCAGGCTGTTTTGATTACTGTAGCTGTATAACATGTTTTAAAATCAGGAAGTGTGAGTCCTCCTACTTTGTTCTTCTCTTTCAACAACGTTTGAGCTATTTGGGGCCTCTTGCCCTTCCATATAAAGTTGAGGATTGATTTTTCTACTTCTGTAAAGAAGGCTGCTGGAATTTTCATTGGGATTGCATTGAATCTATAGATCACTTTGGGTAGTATTAACATTTTAACAATGTTAAGTCTTCTAATCCATAAACATGGAACACCTTTCCTTTTATTAAAGTCTTCTTTAATCTCTTTCAGCAGTGTTTTATAATTTTCATTGCATAAGTTCTTTAAGTCCCTGGTCAGATTTATTCCTAGGTATTTTATTCTTGGATGCTATTGTAAATGGAATTATTTTCTTAATTTCCCTTTCAAATTTCTCATTGTTGGTGTATCCAACTACAAACCCAACTGATTTTTGTTTGTTGACCTTGTATCCTGCAACTTTGCTAAATTCCTCTATTAGCTCTAGAAATTTTCTTGTGGACTCTTTGAGATTTTCTATATATAGGATCATACCATCCACAAATAGAGATAATTTTACTTCTTTTCCAATCTGGATAGCTTTTATTTCTTTTTCTTGTCATATTGCTCTGGCTGGGACTTATAATAATATATTGAATAGAAGTGGTGAGAGCAGGCACCCTTGTCTTGTTCCCGATTTCAAGGGGAAAGCTCTCAGTCTTTCTCCATTAAGTATAATGTTGGCTGTTGGTTTTTCATATATGCCCTGAATCGTATTAAGGAATTTCCCTTCTATTTCAATCTTCGTTAGGGTTTTCATCAAGAAAGGGCATTGGATTTTATCAAATGTTTTTTCTGCATTGATAGAGATGATCATGTAGTTCTTTTCCTTTGTTCTATGGATGTGGTATATTATGTTTGTTTTAGGTTGGGTTCTCTAAGGAAGCAAAAACAGTGAAGCATATATTTTATATATATATATATATAAAGAGAGAGATTTGTATCAAAGAACAGCTCACATGGTTGTAGAGGTTGCAAAGCCCTAAGTCCGTGGGTCAAGCTGGAGGATTCTCCTGACTCATGTAGCTGAAGTGGCTGGTGATCTCAAGATTGGCAGGCACGCTGGTGGGCCACTGGGTCACAGACTGCAGAGGCTGATGAATCCCAAGATCGGCAGGTAAAGCGCTAGCTCAAGTCATAAGAACGAGAGGTCAGATGAACAAGAGTCAGCTGCAGGATCCAGAGCGAGCAAAAGCCCACGAGCCTTGCCAGAAAGTCTACCTATATTGGATGCAGTCCACACCCTCAAGGAAACTCCCTTTCAACTGATTGGCTACTCACAGCAGACCCCATCATGGAAGTGATTCCATTATATCAGATCTCATCATGGATGTGATTACATCATTATACGACTGCCAAACTATATCACGACTCCCAAACCACTGAGAATCATGGCCCAGCCAAGCTGACACACAACCTTAACCATCACAATATTAACTGATTTTCTAATGTTGAACTACCCTCGCATCCCTAGGAAAAAAAACCAATTGGGTCATAGAGTATGACTATTTTAATATGCTGTTGGATTCTGTCTGATTATCAATGTTTTTTTTAATACATGGTTTACTTATGTAATGAAGATTACTTTTTTAATGCATTAAAGATAATGGCAGGTTTTTAAGTGACCTGAAAAGAAATGGGGAGCCTCTTTCTTACTCCTGCCTCCAGCCCCACAGTTAGTGCTAGCAATCCCCCATTAAGATGCAGGAAGGTGGATCAGGAGTGGTATCCAGAGGCTCCTGAACATGGTTTTGAATACCTTTAGAAACAAGACCCACACCCTGGGGGTTCAGCAAAGAAGCATTGTGCTTCCCTGGCCATGAGCCCACCTGCTGCCCCGGCTGGTATGACTAGCCAGCTAAATTTGGAGAAATGGAAACTCATTGAGTGATCAGGCTTCCTCCAGAGAACAGCCCATTAGCTTCCTGAAGTGACTAGTCTACTGGGAAATAGGCCAGGACAGACCTTTGAAGTGCTCAACAGCAAGAGGAGAAGGAAGAGAAAGCACAATAGAGTAGCCACAGGGCTCTGAAGGGGATGAAAGAGTTCATGCCTCTGTTAAGAACAAAGACGAAATCAAAGTTAGCCGATACATGGCATACACACCACTACCACTTAGCTGCTGCCCCAAACAGACATTGCCAATCCATCACAGCACGTTATCCTTACTGAGACCCAGCCTCAGAGTCTTTTCATTGCAGCTGCAGGTAAGCCCTACCATCAACTTCAAGTGTAATTAGAGCTGGGTGCTATTTATCATACCTGGAGTACTTGGGAAACTCTGGTGGTGTAGTGATTAAGTGCTATGGCTGGTAACCAAAATGTTGGTAGTTCGAATCCACCAGGTGCTCCTTGGAAACTGTATGGGGCAGTTCTACTCTGTCCTATAGGGTCACTGTAAATGAGATGCAATGGGTTTTTTGTTTTTGTTTGGAGTACTTGAGTTGGTGATGCTAAAACTTCAGATAAGTCAACTTATACCACCTGGTCATGAGTTTTCCCTGGATCAGAAGCCTGCACCAAACAGTGCTGTAAAACCTGTAGTTGCTATTAATTCCCTCTAACTCATGGGTTTATCACTCTTTCTAACATCAGGGAAACTCCCAACTGAGTGTGGCTGTGCTCTTCCACTGGATGGAACCTGAGAGGTCATCTCTTCCAGTGTTTTTCAACCTCTTTCGAGTTATGGAGCCCTTTCTTCAAATCAAAGCTTAGTCAGAGGCCAAATTATGAAACAAATAAAAGTGTAACTACTGTGCTTGAAGAGGAGGCAGTGGTCCCAAGTCACAGCCACCCAAGGCCACCCCAGCCCCTTCCATAACTGCTAAAGGACTTCCATGGAACTCCTAGGTCTCCATGGGACAATGGGAAGGTCGTTGATCTTGCCTAAGCCCCAGTGTTTTATAGATGGGGAAAATGAAGCCCAGAGAGGAGAAGGGACCAGCCAAAACTCACACAGCCAGCAAGTAGACAAGATAAGAACTCCTCAGGAGTCTCCTGGCTCTTGATCCAAACACCCAACCCAGTGTCAACCATCTAGTCTTTTCTTTATATTATATAGTGTCTTAGTTATCTAGTACTGCTATAACAGAAATACTACAAGTGGATGGTTTTAACAAAGAGAAATTTATTCTCTCACAGTCTACTAGGTTACAAGTCCAAATTCAGGATGTCATCTCCAGGGGAAAGCTTTCTCTCTCTGTCGGCTCTGGAAAAAGAGTCATTGTCATCAATCTTTTCCCCTGGTCAAGGAACTCCTCAGGAGCAGGGACCCCAGGTCCAAAGGACACACTCTGCCCCAACCCAGGGAAACTCCCTTTACATTGGATGGGGGAGGTGACCTGAGTAAGGGTGGTGTTACAATCCCACCCTCTCTTTAGCATAAAATTACAATCACAAAATGGAGGACAACCACACAATACTGGGAATCATGGCCTAACCAAGTTGATATGTATTTTGTGGGGACACAATTCAATCCATGATATAGAGTCTCCCTGAGCTAGCTCTGCCACTCCCTGCTCCAGGTTTTGTCTCTTCGCCTGTGACTCCTATTTCTATATCTGCAGCCTAAACCTCCACCTCATCTTCTGACTTCTCTACAGGGAGACCTCCACTGAGAGATTCAACAAAGACCTCAAGCTGAACCAACCTGAAATCATACCTTTCCTCTTCCAAAAACAGCTCTCCATCCAGAGCTCCGACTCCTTAATGGCCCCACCAGCCCCCCTCCCCTGTTGCTCAGACCATGAACCTAGGGGTCATCCTTGACTCCTTCTTCTCCGCAATAAGCAGGCACTATGGCCTTTATGGCCTTTCACCTTGACCTATATTTGACTCCAACTGTTTCTCTTCATTTCCACTTATTCCAGGCCACTGTCAGTTCTCCCCTGAATTTTTGGTAACAGCCCCTTAACTGGCCTCCTAGCTCCAGTTTTTCCCCACCTTGTTATCTAGAAGGTAGCCAAGGTGATATTTCTAAAACACATATTTGAAGTAGTTACTCTCTGGCTTATAATTCTAAGGCAGATCTTAGAATAAAGTCCAACCTCCTTGTAGCACCACCACCTTGGAGAGGCTTACTAGGCTCTTCATAATCTGAGCCATGTTTACTTCTCCATCTTTGTCTTTTGGGATTTTCTGATTCAGACTCCTGTCAGATGGAACTACTTTGTGGCCAAAGTGTGTGGGTATGGTTGGTGTGTATGTGTGTTTGTGGTTGGTTGTGTGTGTGTGTGTGTGTGTGTGTGAATGTCTAAACTTACCTGTCTCTAGGCCTTTGCACAAGCAGTTCCCTCTGCCTGGAACATATTTCCCCCCCTTCACCTAGTTCACTGCTCCCCATGCTTCGTGGCTCCTCTTAGCTGTCACTCTCCTCTTCCTGCCCCCCAATAGTCTACACTGTGGTGATCCTCCATGACACTTGCATGGCTCCTAATCCACCCCAGCTTTACACTCATCACTGTGAAGAGCCATTACTTATCATTCTGTCTGTCATCCACACTGGGCTTGGAGATACCTGAGGTCAGGGATTCCTTCGTGTTCAACAGTATAGCCTGAATAAGATACTTGATAGTAGGTACTTGAAGAGTATCAGTGAATGAGTGGATGAATTGTTCCCATGAGAACTTTTGTTCTTCTTTGACTTCATGTCATAATCATTGAGTCAGAAAGTTGATCAAAGAGTCCTATCATGTTATATAGAACAGAAGGTGCATTAAAAAAAAAATAAGAGCAAGCCTTGTTGTAGAGAGAATGGTGCTCTGTTCAAGACCCTAAACAGTGAACTCTATATATAGATATGGACTCCTTGTCCAAGAGAGTACAAATATATAGAGTATATTGCCCAAAATTCATCCCAGTTTTTTTTTTTTTTTTCTCAAAGAGCTAATATTGCAGGTTTAGTTATGGATCCATCCAATTTGACCATAATGTTCCTTAAGGATAGGAGCATCTTATTATTGGAGTATTCCCAGAGGTTAAGTGAGTGCTTGGCATGTAGCAGGCCCTCAATAAATACGGGGCTGGAAGGGTTGGTAGGTGGATGGATGGATGGACGGACGGACGGACGGACGGACGGATGGATGGTGGATGGATGGATGGATGGATGGATGGATGGATGGTGGGTGGGTGGATGGATGGATGGGTGGGTGGGTGGGTGGAGGATGGGTGGGTGGGGGATGGATGGATGGATGGATGAATGGATGAATGAAATAGGTGTATGGGAAGTAAGGAGGTAGAGAAAGAAAAGAGGACAGAAGAAAGGAAAGGGAAGGGAGGGAGGGGAAGGGGCAGGGAAAACAAGAGGGCAGAAAGCAGGAGGGGAAGGGCTGGAAAAGAGGGAAAGAAGAAAGAGAGAGAGGAGGAGGAAAAGAAGTGCTTAGTAAATGCTAGGTTTCTGCTGCTCCTGTTGATTGCGGTCCCTGGCACAAGCCCGGCTCAGCCCGGCAGCTGTTGTTTGCTGGCTCCAGGCCTGCGTGACACACCTGCCTGGCGTGGTTGAGCTGTGCTTGGCAGCACCGATGCCCAACTCCTTCTTGCTGCAGGGCAATCCCAGCTGGCACAGCCAAAACACTCATCACACCCCCCTTGGTGCCCAGCTAATGGTGGTCCTAGTTCCTCAACCCCCTCATTCCTGTAGGCCTTGACCTTGGCCTCCTGCAGCCTCTCAAAGCGGGATATGTGGTGAACCCTTGATAAAGCTGCAAGAAATGTTAGGGAATGGCCAGTCAGCCTGGGGAAAAGGGCACCCTGTCGCCCCTTGATCTGAATTAACAGCCCACATTTATTCTGTGTCTTAGTTATCTAGTGCTGCTATAAGAGAAATACTGCAAGTAGATGGCTTTAACAAAGAGAAATTTAATCCCTCACAGTAAAGTAGGCTAAAAGTCCAAATTCAGGGCATCAGCTCCAGGGGAAGGCTTTCTCTCTCTGTTGGATCTGGAAGAAGGTCCATGTCCTCAATCTTCCCATGGTTAAGGAGCTTCTCAGGCGCAGGGACCCTGGGTCCAAAGGATGCAGTCTACCCCTGTTGCCGCTTTCTTGGTGGTATGAGGTCCCCATCCTCTGCTGGCTTCCCTTTCCTTTTATCTCTTGAGAGATAAAAGGTGGTACAGGCCACACCCCAGGGAAACTCCCTTTAAGTTGGATCAGGGAGGTGACCTGAGTAAAGGTGTTACAATCCTACCCTAATCCTCTCAACATAAAATTACAATCACAAAATGGAAGACACCACAGAATACTGGGAATCATGGCCTAACCAAGTTGACACATATTGGGAGAGGGGGACACAATTCAATCCATGACATTCTGCCTGTTTTTCTTCCCAGCATTCATCACCACCACTCTAAGTTTGTTAGAGGCCAGAGAAGGAGGTGATTAAAGCTCTGATTCTACAGCCTGACAGCCTGGGTTCAAATCCCAGCCCTGCCCCTTCCTAGCCACATGACCTTGGGCAAGTTTTTTAACTGCCTGAACAGCTCAGCTTCCCCAGGTAAAATGATTAAAGCTAGCACCTACCCCCTCGCATTAGTGTGAGAGTCAGAGGAGTTGGTGAATGCCAAGGGCTTCCAACAGAGCTTGGCCCATAGTAAGGGCTCTATGAATGTTAGCTGTCATGGTCACAGTTGTTATTATGACCAACCCCATCACAGAATAAAGCTTTGTGAGGAGGAGAACTGGGCTCTGTATCCCTTGCTCCCAGAGCCTAGCACAGGGTGTCCTGGGTGGAAGGCTCTTGTTTTCTTTGAATGAATGGGTTGTTTGACAGCTGGGAAAAGAAAGGCAGAGAGAGGTGGAGTGACTTACCAAAGGTCACACAGGGACTTGGAGGCTGAGCCCTTGACTCTTCCAGCTCTACTGTGCGAAATACCTTCCAGCAAGCCAGCGGAAGAGGAGCCACGGGAACTCATGGGCCAAGGCTAGCCCTGCACTGTCCAATATGGTAGCCCCCAGCACATGCGTCCTTTATGATGTGGCTAGTACCATTGATGAGCTGGATTGTTCTCGTGATTTAATTGTAGTTAATTTACATTTGAATGTTGACACTGAATTTTGTTCAGCTACTGGGAAACTTTTATGCATGTCTGGAATGATTTGTGTAGGTGTATCTACTTTTTCAACTCTGACTTTCACAAAATCTAAATATAGATCAAGTATCTCCAAGACAATTTAGTATCTGAATTGAGATGTGCTATAAAACTGTAACCAGAAACCAAGCCCTTCAAATTGATTCCAATTCCTGGTGACCCTATGTGACAGACTAGAACTGCTCCATAGGGTTTTCTTGGCTGTAATCTTTACAGAAACAGATCAGGCCTTTCTTCCATGGTAGAAATTTAGAAGCTTAGTATGAAAAAAAAAAGAATGTCAAATATCTCATTAATTATTCAGTGAAGCCCTGGTTGCATAGTGGTTAAGAGCTATATGGCTGTCAACCAAAAGGTCGGCATTTTGAATCCGTGAGCCTCAGCTTGGAAACCCTATGGGGCAGTTCTACTCTGTCCTATAAGGTCACTAGAGTCAGAATAAACTCGATGGCAACAGGTTCTTTGGTTTTATATTGGTTATATGTTGAAATGGTAGTATTTTGGATAAAATATTTTAATTTTTTTTAATTTTTAAAAATTTTAAATAAATGTAAGAATTGTTGTTGTGTGCCACCGAGTCACCACCAGGGCTCCATGTAAGAAGTAAATTTAAAAATGAAATTTCTTCTGATTCTTTTTTTTTTTTTTAATGTGATTATTAGAAATTTTTTAATTATGTGGCTCAAACTATAGTTTTATTGGATGGTTCTGGGCTAGAGAGACAAGGACAGGGTGGGAGGAAGGTGCTAGACGGCTGGCAGGGCAGTCACCACTGCTCCAGGACAGAGGGTCCAGCCCAGGGACGGATTGCCCAATAAGTAAGGTACTCATGGGCTCATTGTGCTCATTTACTAATCTGCAGCGCACCATTTCACCTCGTTTCCACCACGTCAAGGTGTTTTTTTTTTTTCTTTTTTTACAGATTAGTAAATAAGCACAACGAAGCCCGTGCGTACCTTGCTTACTGTAAACTGGTGCGCATCATGCTTAATGGCTAATCCGCCCCTGGGACAGCTCAGCTGTGTTGCACTACTTGGGAGGCCAGAGCTGAGCTGGCTCCCTGCTCCCTGCGTTCAGCACTGCCCTGACAAGGCCGGGGACGCAGCTCAGGGATTAGCGATAATTCTTTCCCTTGAGGGCAGATGGGAGAAGGTTAAGTGCTGAGTGGCTGCAGCTGCCCAATTAAACCCCAGGAGAGGGGCGAAGGGGGAGGAGGAGGCTGGGGAATGTTCAGGATTCCCAGGGAGACAGGAAGCGGCAAGGGCTTGACCTCCTTTATCTCATTTCCCCTACACCAGTGGGCGGCATCACTTCCCTATAGGCTCAGTGGGGCCTGTTCACTCTCCCAAGGCCACACAGCGGACTCTGTCTTCCCAAGTCCTTGCTCCAGCTCTTTAAGCAGCAGCTGCAGTTTTAAAAATGGTTACCTCAGACCTAGGAAAGAGAGAGTAAAAAAAGATCAGTGCTTGCCAGGGACGGGGGTGGGGGATGGATGACTCGGTGGCACACAGGGCATTTTGAGGGCAGTGAAACTATTCTGAATGATACTGTAATGGTGGACACAGGCCATGCATTTGTCAAAGCCCAGAGGACCCTACAACAGAAACATAATGTAAACTCTGGACTGTAGTTAATAATAATGTATCAATATTTATTCATTAATTGTAACAAATATGTCACACAAATGCAAGATGTTACTAAAAGGAGAAACATTGTCCTGGCTGAAGGGGTCTCTGGGAACTCTGTGCTTTCTGCTCAATTTTTCTGTAAACCCCAAACTACACTAAGAAATAAAGCCTATTTTTTTTTTTTTTTTTTAAATGGCTGTTTGCTTTGCCACAGTTCTGGGTAGATATTGGAGGCAAAGGAGCCCGTCTCGAGGATAGAGAGGGATTCTGCCATGGACATTGATCTGACACTCGACAGGTGCCAAGAGCTTCCCCTGCATTATCTTGTGGTGTTCTCACAACATCCCTGTGCCATGGGTACTGTTATCATCATCCCCACCTTAGAGATGAGGATACTGAGGCTGAGAGAGATTCAGTATGCCGCCCAGGGTCACCCAGGTAGGCAGACGGGGAGCAGGGGGTTTGAACACCATTTTACCTGGACTGACCTGAACTATGAGCTTCACTGCTATGTAGTATTGTCTCTTCTTCCAAGAGCCTTCCCCCCAAATGTCAGATGTGCCAGCAGAGAGGCAGGGGCGGTAGGATGGCTGCCTGGAGTCTTCCGTTGGTCTCTTGAAGACTTGAGGTAGGGGAGGGAAGGAGGAGGGAGGTCATACTCCCCCGGCTATCTTCTACTTATCCCAGCTTAGATGTCACCTCCTCCAGGAAGCCCTCCCTCCCTTCCTTCCAACCTGATTTGCCTGCCCCTCCTCTACCCCACACCACCCTCTGCTTTCCTGATGGACATATTCATCCACACATGAAAATAGCCAATATATACTGAGCACTTTACCCACATTACCTCAATTTACCCTCACAACCATCCAGTGAAGGAGGTACAATTATTACTTCCATTTGACAAATTGGAAACCTGAGGCACAAAAAATAAAGTTAATCACTCTTGGACATAGAGCTCATAACAACCCAATATTTCTGGTGCCAAGGCACCTTCTCTTAAACGCCACACTGTTCTTCCCTCCTACATGGCACCCTGTTGGGTTAGTAGTTTACGTGTCTGTCTCCTCCTCCTCTCTGAGAGGGAATTCCAGTTCTCGATATTGCTGATGGAGCAACAGATGGGTCAGCTCCGTTTACCCCTGGAGTCTCTGGGTCTGTCTTGTTGTTGATTGCCATTGAGTTGATTTCGACTCATGGTGACCCCGTGTGTGCAGAGTAGAACTGCTCCATAGGGTTTTCAAGGTTGTTACCTTCCAGAAGCAGATTGCCAGGCCTGTCCTCTGGATGGGTTTGAACTGCCAACCTTTCAGCTAGTAGTCGAGCACTTATCTCTTTGCACCATTCAGGGACTCCTGGGCCTGTCTTTCTCACCACTTACAAGACTTCTACTGGCTTAGTTCTCTATTTCATTCATCTATTTACTCAACACCTACTGATTGAGCACCTTTGTGTGCCAGACATTGGAGGTTCAGCCATGAACCAAAGGATATGCAAGGTGGGGCCACAGGCAAAAACCAAGAACTCAACTACGTTTAGAATGGAATTTCAGGTAGTGTCAAGGACAATTAACGGAAATACGGCAGAGTAAAGTGGAGAGAGAATGACAGGAGTGGGTGGTGGGGAGGGCCTGTTTGAGGATCTGGAGAAGAGGAACTCCGTGCTTAGCTTGTTCTAGAAACCAGAAAGGACCACATAAAACCTTGCACTTAAATTCTTATAGCTGCATTATGCACAGTGCCCAAAAAGTGGAATGGACCCAAAGGTCCATCAACTGATGAGAAGATAAACCACAGGTGGTATACCCACACAATAGATTATTCAGCCAAAGAAAGGAATGAAGTCTGGATACATGCTACGACATGGAAGAACCCTGAAACCATCTTGCTAAGTGAACTGTCCCAGTCACAAAAGACTGTATTTTATATGATTCCAGTTATATGAAAAGTCCAGAATAGGCAAATCTGTAGAGACAGAAAGTGAATTAGCAGTTGCCTAGGGCAGTTCTCCTCTGTCCTATAGGGTCGCCATGAGTTGGAACTGACTCAATGGCAACAGGTTTTTTCGGGGGGGGGGGTGGGGGGGGGTGGGGGGAGTTGGGAAAGGAGGAGCAAATGGGAATTGACTTTTTGGGGTTTCTTGTTGGGATGATGAAAAGGCTCTAAACTTAAATTGTGGTGATGGTTGCACAACTATGTGGATATAATAAAAACAATATTAAAATTGTGCAGTTTAAATGAGTAGACTTTATAGTGTATGACCTACATCTCAATAAAGAAAAAGAAACAAGAAAGGGCCAGAGTGGCTGACGCAGAGTGAGCGAGAAGAAATCCTATGCAAAATTACCAAGGGCCTTACAGGTTGAGAAATTTGGGTTAATTCTTACCGTGGATAGAAGCCATTTGGGGTTTGAATGAGGAACTTGGTGGTCCCTGGAGAAGGATGTTGTGCTTGGTGAAGCAGAGGGTCAGCAAAAAAGAGGAAGACTTTCAGTGAGATGGATTGACAGAGTGGCTGCAACAATGGGCTTAAATACAGCAACGATTTTGAGAATGGTGCAGGATAGGACAACATTTCCTTCTGCTGCACATGGGTTTGCTCTAAGTTGGAACTGACTAGATGGCAACTAAAAACAGCAGTGTAATGACTAAGATGGAGCCCTGGTGATGCAGTGCTTAAGCACTCGCTGCTAACTGAAAGGTCAGTGGTCTGAGCCCACCAGCCACTTTGTGGGAGAAAAATGGGGCAGTCTGCTTCTGTAAAGACTTACAGCCTTGAAAGCCCTATGGGACAGTTCTACTCTGTCCCACAGGGTTACTGTGAGTTGGAAAGGACCTGACAGGCTGCAAGGGTTTTATAATGGCTAACAGCAAGGACTTTGGTGCCTGCCTGGGTTCAAATCCCAGCTGAGCCTGTATTCCTAGCTCCGTGGCTGCAGCAAGTTATATAATCCTCAGGCCTCAGTTTCTCAACCAGAAAATGGGGTGATAATAGCATCTCCCTCATAGGCAGGCTTAACTGAGTGAATATTCATGAAGCACTTAGCATGAGGCACACAGGAAATAGACCATAAAAGTCTGGGAACTCAAATAAATGGAATAGTGCTCACTGGGTGATCCCTATCTGCCTGGGGAGGGAGTACAGCAAGCCATGGTCTGCTCTCTGTTTTGCAAGGCTCTCACCCCTCACCTGCCCAATTCAGCAAGTAATTGCTCCAAGGCCTCACTCCAAATGGGCCATAAATTAGAGGCCAGGGGCCCTGCCCCTGTTACCAGAGGCCTGCCGTGAAGTCCCTCCTCAGGGTAATCCGAAGCAGACATTGCCCGCCTGTCTGGCCTTCAGAGGCCTGTACCTGGGCTGCTCACGTCACAGCAGTTGGAGCAAGAATTTCCACGAGCTTTTAAAGTGAAGGTTGTCAAAGAAACAGGCACTTAGGGCTTCCAGATGTCCAACCACTTTTTTCAAGGAGGGAGGTGGGTATCTAATAGGGGCCCCGGGCAACTGAGCGAAGAAGGCAGGGTCATGCCTAACGCTGTGATCCTTCAAAGGGACTAACCAGCAGCCAAGGTGTGGGGGCCAAGAGGTGGCAAGCTGTAAAGCAATGAGTGCAGGCTTTGGGGTCACAGAAACCTGGTTTGAGTTCTCCGTTTCTCACCAGGGTAAGCCCTGAACTAAGGGATAAGTCACCTTTTCAGATCTCTGTTTTCTTACCTGTGAAATGCAGATGATGTCACCTAACTCAAATACATTTGAAGGATGGGAAGAAATTAAAGTTAAAACTCCCATGACAGTGGCATATAGTAGGTGCTCAAAAAAAAAAGGTAGTTATTATCATAAGACAGTGTTACCGATTGAATTGTGCCTCCCAAAAAAGAGACGTCAAAGTCCTGTGAACGTGACCCATGAACATGATCTTGTTTGGAAATAGGGTCTTTGAAAATGTTATCAGTTTACATGAGATCATGACTAGGGTAAAAGTGGGTCCTAATCCCACCTGAGTGCCTTCCTTGTAAGAGAAGGGACACAGAGAGACACAGAGGAAGGAAGATACATCTACAGCCTGGAACAGCCAGAAGCTGGGAGAGACAAGACAGGATCTTCCTCTGGAGACTTGGGAGGAAGCATGGCTTGATTTGGACTTCTGGCCTCCAGAACTGTGAGACAATACATTTCTGTGTTACAAGCCCCAGTCTGTAGTATTTTGCACAGCAGCCACAGGGAGTTCTGCATGCAGCCTTTGCTATTCAACAAGGCCCCATTGTCCCCAGACACTGAGCCCTGTGAGGGACAGGGGAGAGGTCCAGGACAGCTGGAGAGAGCTTTCTTTCCAAGCTTCCTAAGACCAGGACTTTGAGAAGACCCAGAAAAATCTGATTGCAATCTTTTAGACACAAGTTCATAAGTCCTTTAGGTGCTCAAATAATGTCACTATGAGTCATCTCCTCTTTGGCTTCCTTTTTGATAGTTTGCCAGATTCAGCAAATAAAAATACAGGACGTCCAGTTAAATTTGAACTTCAGAGATGTGAGACATACTTTTTTAGTGTAACTATGCCCCATTAAATATTTGGGACATATTGACTGTATTAGTTCCCTAGGGCTACCATAACAAAGTGTCACAAATTGGGTGGCTTTAAAAAATAAGACATTTACTCTCTCACAGTCTGGATGCCAGAAGTCCAAAATCAAGGAGTCAGGAGGGAGGCTCCTAGGGAGAATTTGCTCCATGCCTCTCTCCTAGCTTCCAGTTGTTGTTGGCAATCCTTGGCGTTCCTTGGCTTGTAGACACATCACTCCGATCTCTGCCTAGTCTTCACTTCACCTTCTCAGGGTCTCCTCCCCTTCTCTATGACACTTATCACCGGCTTTAGGGCCCACCCTAATCCAGAATAGTCTCATCTTGAGATTCTTATTTACATCTGCAAAGACACTTTTTCCAAATAATGTCACATTCACGGGTTCTGGGTGGACATATCTTTTGGGTGACCATCATTCAACTCACTACACTCAATACTTTCAGTGTAGTAATGGGGAAGGCTGGGGATGGGACACTGCCAAAAAAAAAAAACTCATTGTTTATCTGAAAGTCAAATTTAACTGGGCATCCTGTATTTTATCTGGCAGCCCCACATACTTGCTCTGAGGCTGGGTCCCCTGCGGGAGCAATAAGGTTGCAAACCTCTGGAGGCTTCTCATTGACTCTGATGAGGTCACATGACTATCCTCGAGCCAATCACTGTGGCCAAGGGAACTTAATATGCTGGTTGCTTTACCAGGTTTACAGGCCCCATCCCCAGTCTCAGAGGGTTATGAATACAATGCATTAAGGAAGGAGTAGGGAAGGGGTGAAAGCAAAGCAAGAAAAACAGGATCTACTGTGAGCAAATGCAAGGACAGGGATTGCAAAATCAGAAGCAAGGAGGCGGATGCTCCCAGTGGATGGAGTCCCCCAGTTGCTGGGGTGACTCCAGCTGGTGCAGTACCCAGAAATAGAAGTTGATTTCTCAGGGCAAAAGAAACACCCATTGTTCTTCCTGGTTCTGTGATAGCATCTTTGGGTGAAGCCCACTTCCCTCGATCTTTCCCTAGGGACTTCTCTTCTCTGAGCCTCAGTTTTCTCATCGCCAAATTGGGATAGCTATTCAGAATTCGAGGGTTGTTGTAAGCATTATCTGAGGTTCAAGTGACCCCTGATTTGGGCCCCAGTTAGTTCTTGTATTATGGTCACAAATTCAGTAGGCATCACTCAAAATGTTACTTCCTAAGGGCAGATTTTTACAAATTGGGGTTCCTGTCTTAACTATCTATCTCGCCCCTTGAAAATACCAAAATTGACTGTCAGGGCTTCTCGGCCTCAGCACTGTTGACATTTTGGGCTGGGTAATTCTTGTGGAGGGCTGTCCTGTGCTTTGTAGAATGTTTGGCAATATCCCTGGCCTCTACCCACGAGAAGCCAGTAACAGCTTTTCTCTACCACCCTACCAATTGTGACATCCAAAAATGTCTCCAGATATTGCCAAATGTCTCCAGGGGAGTAAAATCACACTACCACCCTATTGAGAACCACTGTGATAATAGAATAAAATACAAATAGATGCTCTTATAAACACGTATTAAGATGTTGCACCAAATACATACTGTAAACCCTATATTATACACGTCCCATTGGGCTTAACTGTGTGGGCTGAGCCAGCTGAGGTTCCTTAAAATAAAGTCTGCATAAATTGTAGTGAAGACACCACTTCCTGAAGTAAGCGAGCCTGAGTATTCTTCCTGCCTCTAGGGACCTTCGAACTGCATTGAAAATGAGAATCATCTGTCTCAAAAATGCTTACTTGTCAAGTTAATTGAATGGGGAAGGCTGGGAATGGGACAATACCCAATGATCTCTTTAGCTTCCGTTTTAGCAAGAGGCAAAGGACTTCTTGGAGCTACATCCGGATTTGTGTCGTGTTGGTGTCTTCAACTCATGCTTTTCTTTTTTCCTTTTATTTTCAGTCAAAAAATAAGGGTCACACTGCCACGCTTTCATCAGTCAACCCCACCCATAAAAAAGGGCATGGTGGGTGAAAAGGAGAGAAGAGGGCTGCCTGCAGGTCAACACCAAAGAGATGGCATAGTTCAGCTTAAGGCTGTAGTAGACCTTGTATGGAGTCCCTGGGTGGTGCAAATGTCTAATGCCCTCGTCTGCTAACTGAAAGATCGAAGGTTCAAGTCCACCGAGAGGTGCCTCAGAAGAAAGTTCTAGCAATCTACTTCTGAAAAATCAGCCACTGAAAGCCCTATGGAGCAAAGTTCTACTCTAACACTTATGGGATCGCTGCGAGTCACGGGCGACACGAAGCTGGCTAGACCTTGTACTGAAACCTGGATTTGACCCTCACCAGCTGAGTGTCCTTGGGCCAGTTGTCTCATCTCTCCCACAGGGATGACTTTGTGGGCATGTGACCTGTGTTCAGAAGGGTCCTGTGCTCAGAAGTGCCCTGCGTTTGCTTTCATGCTCTGCTGTCATCTATCATCGTTGTGAATTCTTAATTTTTGAACAAGAGACCTGCATTTGCATTTGCACTCAACCCTGTCAATTACGTTGTCTACCTTGCTCTCTGAACTCAGTTTTTGCATCTGTGGAATGGGAATAACAACAGCCTCTCTATGTAGGAGACCTATGAGGATTATAGACGAATCCACTTGCTGGCAAATCATAACATTGACAGTGCCTGCCTGGCTCATCCCAGGAGTTCAAATAATAGTGTCTGCAATCATTTTCAGGCCAAAGGAAGTTACCATCTTAGAAGGAAGTCTTTAACTGTAGGCCTGCGATCATGACTGTAGGCTTCTGGAACCTTTGAAATTCCCTGTTTATTATTTTTGTTATTCCCATCTGTTTCCTGTAGTGATTGGCAAAAAAACTCTAAGTGAAAAGAGCCTGTGGACTTGTTGGGTGGTGGGGAGTAGGACAAGGCAGGGGCAGCTGGAAGACTGTACCCCCTTGGGCAACTGGCTGGGAGGAGGATCCCCAGGGGAGAGTTGGCAGAGCTGAGAAAACAGGTTGAGTCCCCAGGGCTTCTGCAAGGGAGGAAGGAAGATTTCTCCATATTTGCATGTGTTAAGCTTTCCAAAGAGAGAGAAGGGGTGGGGTGAAGGCTGGTTCTAAGAGGTATGCAGGAGGCCACTGTCCATCCTATCCATCCCCAGCATGCCGTGAGCCTCTATAATTACAAAGCTTCCACTAGGGAGTAGCTCACCACTGTCCCACCTAAGGAGGTACATCTTGGTAGGTTCTAGTGGAGGAGCAATGAGAAGGTCTATCTTTCTCATCACTCAGCAGGTGTCCAGCATTCCAGCCCATCTCTGTGGTTTACATGTGTCCTAAGACATTGACATGGTACCATCCACATGGCCTAAGTAGATGGTCCCGGGCAAGGCTTCAGGACACTGGTGGAGGTTCCCCTATTGTGCAAGAGGGATAAAAACCCAAACCAAATCCTTTGCCATCAAATCGATTCCAACTCATAGCAACCCTATAGAACAGAGTGAACTGCCCAAAAGGGTTTTAAAGGAGCAAGAGGTGGATTTAAACTACCGACCTTTTGGTTAGCAGCTGAGCTCTTAACCACTGCTCTACCAGGACCAGTGGGATGGCTGTCCCCAAAAGGAGGTGTGGTATGGATTGAATTGTGTCCCCCCAAAATGTGTGTCAACTTGACTAGGCCATGATTCCCAGTATTAAGTGGTTGTCCTCCATTTTGTGATCTGATGGAATTATCCCATGTTTTCTAAATCCTAACCTCTATGATGTTAATGAGGCAGGATTAGAGGCAGTTATATTAATGAGGCAGGACACAATCTACAGGATTAGGTTGTATCTTGAGTCAGTCTCTTTTCAGATATAAAAGAGAGGAGTGAGCAGAGAAGAACCTCTTATCACCAAGAAAGTAGAGCCAGGATCAGAGCACCTCCTTTGGGACTAGGGTCCCTGAACTGAGGAACTCCTAGACACGGGAAGATTGATGACAAGGACTTTCCCACAGAGCAGACAGAGAAAAACTTCCTTGGACTTCAAGCCTCCTAGACTGTAAGAGAATAAACTTCTCTTTGTTAAAGCCATCCACTTGTGGTATTTCTGTTATAGCAGCCCTAGGTAACTAAAGGTACTCACTGGTCATCCACAGAAAGGACAACCCATGAAGCTCCCATGTGTCAGTGGTGTACTGTGACCACACGAATAGATTGGAGAGTATGGAGGTGCTAACTGAGCTCCCTCGGGTATCCCCCTCCAGTTGGGGAGGCAGCACCTGGTGCTGAATCCACTTCTGCCCACATGAGCCCAGAAGAGCATCCCAGGCCTCTTTGGTGGGGCCCAGTGCTTAGAAGACCCCATATTTGGTTTAATGCTCTGTTGTCTTCATCTTGAAATTCTTAATCATTTTTTTAGCAAGAGACCCTGCATTTCCAATTTCAAGTTATCAATAACCTCTCTCTGTTGTTGTGTTCCCTCCATCTCACTCCTTCATCCCAGCCAGGAGAAACCTTTTCCACTCCAGGTAAAGAGCTTCCCTCTTCCCCAACTCATCTCCCAAATCTATTATTTATGGCCTTCAGTCCTAGCCATTCCCCCTGAGGCCTAAGCTTTTGAAACTCAAAGCCAAGAGCTGACTCTCTGTTCTCTCAGAGTTTCTGCTGATTCATCCCCTCCCAGAGGCAATGAGTATAAAATGCACAACTGGCAGAATGGGGGAGGGGACACAGTAGAAAGAAATAACAGGAACAACAAACTCACCAGTTCATACTTCAAAATTCATATCCCATCCCGTACTCTTCATAGTTATGTCAAGACTAATTATGATTATTTTTGTTTCATGAAAAATAGAGATACGCCTGTGGGAATGTGTCATCATGGGAAAATCAAGTCTCAGGTGAGAAGATGTTGGAGGAGGGAATAGTACCACTGCCTTGTACCCCAAGACATCAAGCTATCAAAGGAGGTGCTGGGAGGGACCCAAAACCCAACATTATCTGGGTCACATACCATTTTCTTGATGCTGAGACTAATCAAGAATTCTCACCCCCATGATCCTGTCCTTCTCTCTGAGGGAAATCACCTTAGGACTTCACCCACTGGAAAGTCACATTGTCTACAAGACTGAGTGGCAGTCACCAGAGCCTGTGATAGAGTCATTTGGTGAGTTGTGACAGATCATATCTGTGTATGGCCTTTCTAGCCATGGTCTTGTACCTCCCACCCAAGTGACTGGGCAGGACCGTGTGACAGGGTAACTATGGCAGCCAAGTTCTGCCTCTGAGCTGGGCTTGAGATGAGCCATCCCAGAGGTGGGAAGAAGAGCCCACCACCACCAAGGAAAGAGGGAGCCGCAGAAGATGGCAGAGTGGGCTTCCTGGCTCATGGGAAAGCTAAGTCCCTTTGGGCAGAAACTGAGGGCCAGGGAAAGTTGTGCCTGTGAGCAAGGCTGGGAAGAGGCTGTCCTGATGGAAGAACTGTATCCTTGAGTGTTCCTGAGCTTGAATTGTAACCTGTAACTTCCCTAATAAACCCCTTAATCATCAGTATGGTCTGTGAATTCTGTGTGGCCATTGCAATGAATTATCGAACCCAGCAGAGACATAGAGAGTACTGAAGGAGGGATGGTTGGTGTCTGAATTGCTAAAGGTGGGGGAAGAAAGGAGGCATGTCTGACCCTCACTTCATAGGAATCAGCTTTAGGCTGTTCTTGATTCTCCTTCCCCTTTGCGAAGTTAGAGGAGTTCAGACTCTGACCCCGTGCAGCTGTTACATGTGGGAATTGGTAGTTCTACCGGTCAGCAAAGACAGCTACCTACAGGGGCGTTAGACAGGCAATGTCTTAGCCTAGGCTCTCTAGAGATGCAAAACCAGAGCAGAGTATGAATATATAGCAAGACTTATTATCAAGGAAATGGCTCACGCAGTTGTAGAGGCTGGAAAGCCCCAAGTCCAGGGGTCAGGCTGGAGGCTTCTCCTGACTCACACAGCCATAGTGGCTGGCAAATCCAAGATCAGGAGGCCAGATGGCAGGCCTCTGGCTCACAGGCTGTAGAGGCCAACAAATGCTAAGATTGGCAGGTAAGATGGCAGGTAAGCTGCTAGCTCAAGTCCCAAGAACTGGAGACCAGATGAATGGGAGCCAGCTGGAGGATCCAGAGTGAGCAAAAGCCAGTAAGCCTTGCCGGAAAGTCCACCTATGTTGATTCCAGGCCACACCCCCCAGGAAACTCCCTTTGAACTGATTGGTGGCTCACAACAGATCTCATCATGGAGGTGATCGCATTGTATCAGATCTCATTGTGGAGGTGAATACATCATTAAATATCTGCCGAACTACATCATGACTGTCAGACCACTGAGAATTATGGCTCAGCCAAGTTGACACACAACCTTAACCATCACAGGCTACGAGCCTAAGCTTCTTTTGAATGGCAGCATTATTTAGCCAGTAAAATTTAATAGCTGCATCAGTTAGCACAAGAATATTTTGGAAATATCCTCACCCATTTTGGGAAAGCATCCAGCCAGGTTATGACGGAAATTCTTCTCTTTCCTCCTTAGTGAGTGGAGTCAGCCACAGGCAGACCATCGAGTCTGCACTCCTGTTGGTGAGAACAACTCTGCAACCAGAAACAACAGGACAGTTCTGAGAATGCGGAAGCCTGCTCAGTGACTAATTTGGAAAACAAAGCATCTCATTCTAATTTGGAAGACATTTCCTGTCCACAGCTTTGCTAAGAACCATCTTCTTTGTCATTTCGTCCAAATTTGGCTCCTTTCAACAATTGCATTTTCAAGTTTAGAGCTGGAATGGGCCTTTTTCCCGGATGGAAGACCCGAAGGATGGGAGAGAACTAGGTGAGGCAATCTTGAGTCTGGAGATGCCATCACAGAGCATACTCGAACCCTTGTCAAATGTTCATCTTGGGTACAAGACCAAATCACAGAATTTCTGATGAGTTGCTGAATTTGTTCCAAAGTTAGTAACAATTCTAGCATTCCTCCCGAGTTCCTTCTTGTGCTGCAGAGAGAACCCCATCATGAACCAACCAGCTGATCTTGGGTACATTTTGTGACCCTCAAGAGTAAAATAAGGAGCCCTGGTGGAGCAATGGTTAAGACATTCGGCTGCTAACCGAAAGGTCAGCAGTTTGAAACCACCTGCGGCTCCACGGGAGAAAGATGTGGCACTCTGCTTCTGCAGAGATTTACAGTCCTGGAAACCCTATGAGGTTGCTATGAGTCGGAATCGATTTGACAGCAGTGGGGTGCGGGGGTAAAATAGACCACAAAATATATCCACAACGTGGAAATGATCTTTCCTTTCCTCGTGATAAGGGAGTCCCTCCTATCAGATCATAAGCTATCTGAGCACCAAGATTATGTCTTATTTATTTGCCACAGGATCTGGTAGAGGTGGTAGAGCTTGCCATATACTCCTAGCTGCTCTCACCCTAATGAGACAGCACACTCTGCCTCTCCCTCCTGTATTCCCCATGTCCGTTCGACCAGCTCCTGTCCCCCTCTGCCTTCTCTTCTCGCCTCCAAACGGGAGCTGCCCACATAGTCTCATGTGTCTACTTGAGCCAAGAAGCCCACTCCTCACCAGTATCATTTTCTGCCTTATAGTCCAGGCCAATCCCTGTCTGAAGAGTTGGCTTTGGGAATAGTTCCTGTCTTGGGCTAACAGAGGGTCTGGGGACCATTACCTCCAGGGTCTCTCTAGTCTCAGTTAGACCATTAAGTCTGGCCTTTTTATGAGAATTTGAGGTCTGCATTCCACTGTTCTCCTACTCCAGGGATTCTCTTTTGTGTTCCCTGTCAGGGTGGTCATCAGTGGTAGCCAGGCGCCATCTAGTTCTTCCGGCCTCAGGCTGATAAAGTCTCTGATTTATGTGGCCCTTTCTGTCTCTTGGTCTCATAATTACCTTACGTCTTTGGTGTTCTTCATTCTCCTTTGCTCCAGGTGGGTTGAGACCAGTTAATGCATCTTAGGTGGCCGCTTGCTAGGGTTTAAGACCCCAGATGCCACTCACCAAATGGGATACAGAATATTTTCCTAATGCATTTTGTTATGCCAATTGACCTAGTTGTCCCCTGAAACCATGGTCCCCAGACCCCCACCCCTGCTACTCTGGCCTTCGAAGCATTTGGTTGTATTCAGGAAACTTCTTTGCTTTTGGTTTAGTCCAGTTAGGCTGACCCCTCCTGTATTGTGTAACAACAACAATCTTTATGGCAGCAGACTGCCACATCTTTCTCCCATGGAGGAGCTGGTGAGTTCAAACCAGCCGCTTGGTGGTTAGCAGCCAATCACTTAACCACTGTGCCACTAGGGCTCTTTAAGCCTGCTCCAGGCCTCCTCAACTGAACAGAAAGAGGGACAGCACGGAAGGGGTGGGTCAGGCCCCTGAGCTGTATCCAGGCACCGCTCTTATCCCTTAGGACACCACCCTACCACACGTTCCCTGGCATCAGCTCTTGCTCTTCCTTCCTCCCTTTCTCTTGCACACTCACACTCCTCTTACTTACCTCCTTCCCTCCGTGCCACTCTGTCACAGTCTTCATCCCACAAGTACCTACTCAAACATGCCACCTGTTTGAACCCCAGTTTACACTGTTACTCCTAGATCAGGTCCAGAATTTCCCATTTTTACACCAAGGACCCTCCAAGTATGACCTTCAGAACTAGAGACCCATGGGTTCAAGTCTCAGCTCTACATTAGCCATGGGCAATTCAGATCATCTGCCTGAGCCTCAGTTTTCCCAGCTATTAAATGGGCATTAAAATAGCTACCTCACAGGGTTGGGGTAAAACCGATGAGATTGTATTCATAAAGGACTTAACACAGTGCTCTCGTGTCAGTCTTTGTTAAATTATTACTATTACTAACACTAGTACCTTAGGATATCCAGCCTTACTGTATACTACTTCCCAGTATTCCCCCCAAAATCTGCAATGCTTGTTCCCACTGCCTCCCTTTGCTCCAGCTTTTCCACCCACCTAGAAGGCCTTCTCTTATCTGTTCAAGTCATTCCCACCATTAAGGCTCAAAGGCCTTTCGCCTCCTGATATTTCTCCTCTGGCTCAATGAGTCTAAACTTGGCTGCACAGTAGAATTGCTGGGCAGCTTTTAAAACTCCCCATGTGTAAGCTACAAGTCAGGCCAACCTGGTCAGAATCTCTTGGGACGGACCTGGCGTCAGTATTTCCTAATGCTGCCAGGTGATTTTCATTTGCAGCCACATTTGCGACCCTGTGCTCTAACCTTTCCCTTCTACGGAGGCCCTCAGTGTGGCCCACATTCACCCATGATTTGGGTGTGTGTCCCATGCCCCCAACCCTGCAAAAGTGAGTTCTTGGGAGGAGCCATGACATCTACTCTCTCACAACACCCGGGGAATGCTGACCCTTCTTTCCACACTGAGCCAAGACTGTTAACCAGGACTCTGGAGGACACACAGCAGCTCATTTATCTCTGTCCTTCCTCTTCCCCACAGATTTCCTTCTCAGCAGCAGCCATTTCTCGAGCCCTAACAGGTGGCCTGAGCTCCGCCGCATGTGGCTCTCAGTGAGGCCCCTCAGAGCAAATCCTTAGCATTCGAAGGGTCAAAGGGCTGTGTGTGCTGGTGTGTGGATGTGAAGGCCCATCCAAGCTCCATCCTCTCCCAGCCCCCAGGCCAGCCCCTCAGCCCACCTGCTGCTGGGTCTTCCCTGGAGATGACCTGAGGGGAAAAAAACTGTACAGACCATACAGGTTATATTTCCCAAAGATGGTCATGGAAATACCTCCCATCCCATACGCTCTTCCTACAATGTGACCTTGCTTCACCGCCATCAAAGGGTGGAGTCCGTGTCTCCTTCCCTTGAACCCGGGCTGACTTGTGGTTGCCACAGCCAATAAACCTGGCAGAAGTGATGCTGTGTGACTTCTGATAGAGGCAGGTAGATAGGTGATGATAGATAGATGATGATAGATGATGACTCATAGGTAAGCAGAAGGATACATACATACACACATACGTAGCTGCCATCCAGTTGGCTAGGACTCATGGAGACCTTATGAGCAACAGAAGGAAATATCGCCCAGCCCTGCGTCAACCTCACAATCACCAGCATGTTGGAGTCCGTCACTGAAGCTATTGTGTTGATCCGTCTCACCGAGGGTCTTCCTTGCTCATAGTGGCCCTCTACTTCACCAAATGTGATGGTCTGCTCTGGTAATTGATCCCTTCTGATGATGTGCCCAAAGCAGCAGCATCAGACACTGTTCTGTTGTGATCCACAGGGTTTTCACTGGCTAGTTTTTGGAAGTAGATTGCCAGGTCTTTCTTCCTAGTTTGTTTTAGTCTGGAAGCTCTGCTGAAACCTGTCTACCACTGGTGACCCTGCTGGTATTTGAAATACCAGTGGCCTGACGTCCAGAATCACAACACACAAGCCACCACAGTACAACCAACTGACAGACAGGTGGCGAATGTGACTTCCAAGACTGATCATAAAAGGTGGTTCCTCTTCCTCCTGGCTTCCTCTCTTGGCATGATTGTTCTTAGAACCCAGTCACCATGCTGTGAGGAAGCACAGGCCACCCAGAGAGGGCACATGAGGGTGTTCTGGCCGACAGCCAGCAGTCTCCATAGACATGTGAGTGAAGGAATCCTCAGATGATTCCGGCCCAGCTACCGTCTGACTGGATCTCAAGAGAGATCTGAGAGAGAACCACTTCACAGAGCCCAGCCAGCCCCCCAACAAGGAGAGGTATTAATAATAACAAAAAGTTTCACGCCACTAACTCTAGGTGGTTTATTATACAGCAACAGATAATGGAGCCCTGGTGGTGCAGTGGTTAAGCATTTGGCTGCTAACCAAAGGGCTGGCAGTTTGAATCCACCAGCTGCTACTTGGAACCCTATGGGACAGTTCTACTCTATCCTGTAGGGTCGCTATGGGTAGGAATCAACTTGACCGCAATGGGTTTGATTTTTAGAACAGATAACTGAAGCGCAAGTCCCAAAAGTGGGCTCCAGGCCTTTCGGGCAGGGAGTTCCAAGGCCGCCAAGCCTCGAAGGTGATCTAGAAGTGAGGATGTGAGCTCTGAAGGGACACATCCCCTTGGCTGAGCAGACTGTCCACCTTATGGGAAGGAGGCCTGGCTGGAGGAGGGCTGGTGGAAGGGCCTCTAAAGTATGGGCCCAGCAGAGACCTGATTATCTGTATCTAAGCGTAACTTACCCCGAGGCTTCCCCCCACAAAACTGGTCCACAGTGATGGCCAGACCGTGGCCCCCCTACTGAGCCAAAGTCTTCCCTCTCGCCTTCTGCGTGGAGGAAGCTGATCACAGGGGTGAACAAGCTGGGCCCTGGCGTCAGAGCAGAGTTGTCCCCCGAAGATGTGTTTGACTTGGCTCCCACTCTGTTTTTATAGAAAAGAAATGTGTGCCAACATTTAAAAATTGGAAGACTTCAGACAAAAACGTGGAGATGTATAAATAAGTATTTCCCCCTGATTATAAAAACAAATGTGCTAAAATTTTCTCTTGAAAATCCAATGGCCTGCCCCACTGGGTCCACGTTTCCTCATGGCAACGACCGCCCACAGCTGGGCATTGCTGTTGTCGATAGTGGCGGTGGGGTCCATTCTGACTCATGGCGACCCCATGGATGCAAAATAGAACTGTTCCATAGGGTTTTCAAGGCTGTGAGATTTAGGAAACAGATTGCCAGAGCTGTCTTCCAAGGTGCCTCTGGGTGGGTTTGAACCACCAAACTTTGGCTAGTAGTTGAGCTCTTAACCATTTGCACCACCCAGGGCATTAGACAGGGTATTCTCTCTCCACCGTGCCCTAGTCCCCACTACCCCCTAGTGCCTTAAACTTACCAAGCTTCACTCATTACATTAAACTGCCTAGCCTCTGTCGGCATCTGATTTTAGAATTTCCAAGGTTCTCCACGGTTCTGCAAGGTTCCCAGGGCCATCACTTAACAAGCTGTGTGACCTTGAGCAGGCTGCTTACTTTTCTTAGACTCTGTTTTCTACAGGGCTTCATACTGGTTGCATTTCCACCCCCAGATACACTGAATCAGAATCTACAGTCTAACAAGATCCCCAGGTGATTCTTATGGATAATAAATTTTGAGACCCACTGAACCCTCGTGGCACAGGGGTTAAGTGAAACAGCTGCTAACCAAAAGGTCGTCAGTTCAAATCCACCAGCTGCTCTTTGGAAACTCCATGGGGCAGTTCGACTCTGTCCTACAGGGTCGCTATGGGTTGGAATCAACTCAACGGCAATGGTTTTGCAGTTTGGTTGGCTCTACTGATAGTTCTCAGAATTGACACCTAACCAGCAGCATTAGCATCTCCTGGGAACTTGTTAGAAATGCAGATTCTCAGCAGGAGTTGGAGCCTGAAAGAACCTGGTTCAAAGCCGTGGTTTTCTGCCCTGTAAAACTAAGGTACACCTGCCTTAGAGCACTGGGGTGAGAACTAAAACAAAAATGCATGGGAAAGACACAGCCCAACATCTGGCATATAGTAAGCACTTTATAAATAATTGCTATTATTATCACTACAGTTATTTTTGTTATTTGAGGCTTTGGGCCTATTTCCCTGACCAGCGGAGTTCCTGGCATCTCATATGACTCCCTCATAGCCCACACAAGCGGCCTCCCAACACCCCACTCTACAAATCCATCCCCTGGGCCCAGGAGAGCCAGGAGGACAGGAAGCAGCCCTGGGCCGCAGCCTTGCCTTTGAATGTAAATATTAGTGTTGGCCCAGCCCAGGAGTGCTGAATACAGAAGAGCAAGCGTGGTCGAGTCCCAAGCTGCACGTCTGCCAGGAGCTGCCATGCAGAGGGACCACCCCAGCCTGGCCCTCCGTCGGCTCCAGGTTGTTTGCAGGAGGTTGGGGCTGGAGAGAACTCTCCTGGCAACATTTGCAACCCCAACCCACTTCCCAGAGACCAGCGAAAGGTCAACCCTGGGGTCTCTGATTATATCAGAATAAGAACTGATGCTGGCATTCGGGGTACTGGCTGTGGCAATGGTCACCCAGGGGGCCAGAGGGACAGCAGGGCGAAGGCTTCCTTTGGGAAGAACAAATCAAGGAGGAAGGCAGCTGCCTTTTGCAACTCAAAGTGAGCAACTCGCTTCAGCTGCATTAACTGGGTATCAGGGAAAAATAAACCAAAAACCCCAGGGCTTAGAATCCGCTCCGCTCTCTGTTGCTGGCAATGACCAGAGTTCTGCACTGGCTACTTAAAGCCACTAGGGAAGGGGACAGTTATTGTCATGCCTGGGACTTAGGGATCAAGGAATAGTTGTGTTCAGTCCCCTAGGCGACTCTAAGCATGAGGTTATCTTATCTTGCCTGTCAACAACATGACCTTAGTAATTTCCCTGAGTGCCGGCAGCCCTCTCCTGCTGTGAGTCTTCTTGAGAGAGGCAATGGTTAATAAGGGTAGCCTTATAGAGTCAGTTGGAAACCCTGGTGGAGTAGTGGTTAAGTGCCATGGCTGCTAACCAAAGGGTTGGCAGTTTGACTCTGCCAGGAGCTCCTTGGAAACTCTATGGGGCAGTTCTTCTCTGTCCTATAGGGTCGCTATGAGTCAGAATCAACTCAGCGGCACTGGGTTTGGTTTTTTTGGTTTGGTATAGAATCAGACAGACCTGGATTTGTATCCTGGATCTGCCACTTACTAGCTCTGTTACCTTGGGCAAGTTTCTTAAACTCTCTGTGCTTCAGTTTCTTCATTGGTACAATGATAATAGTGCCAACCACACAGGGTTGTTTTGAGGGTTACATGGGATACCACTACATCCCCAAGGTCCCTAGGTGGTACAAATGATTTGCACTCAACTGTTAACCTAGAGGTTGTCAATTTGAACACACCAATGGTACTGTGAAAGAAAGGCCTGGTGAACTGCTTCTGAAAAAATTACAGCCAAGAAAACCCTATGAAGTTCAGTTCTGCTCTTTGACACAGGAGGTGGCCATGAGTCAGAATCAACTCAACGGCAACAAACGACGACAACCATATCCCCTCTGAAGAGGGAAGAGTGTGGAGTGGCCCTGAGGTGAATGCTGTTGTACTGGCTGGGCAGAGCTCTGTGCACCTAGCACCTCATAAGTCACCGAGCAACCTGTGGACCATCAGCCTTGTGCCCACACCAATGCAATCAGTGGCCCCCTCCTCTTCCATCAGGGCTGCTTCCCTTAGCAGAGCCTGGGCCAGAGCAGCTCTCTCAGAATGGGCAACGGGGCATCCAAGGGTGGTTGGTGAGCACAGTGTCCTCTGCTCCTCTCTTCCCTAGGGGTGGGCAGGCGCTTTGGGCTGATTCACAGAGGCCCACAGTCTTGGCTGGGCAGGAAGACCCCGATGGCTCAAACCGCCTCCATGAAGCTCTCCACTGCTCCCAACTTTGAGAACAACGTCCCGCATAAATAGCCTTGGACACAGGGAATTTCTGCTGAGGAGAATAAACCCCCTCAACTCAATTCACTGCCAAACCAGGCGAGCGCTCCTACTCGACAGAATTATCAGCACCGAGCTAACAGTGACAGATGAGCCGAGAGGCGAGTGGGGACAGCAAGCAAACAGATCTATTTCCCAGCCCAGAGATTCCATCTGGGCTTTCCCCCAACAAAAGACAGACTTCTCTGCGGAGGTGTCTGTGAGGCCTTACGTTGGAGTCAATTTTATTTGCCTCGGCCTTTAGTGAGCGGCTGAGGGGTCAGGCAGGAGACCCAGGTGGTGACCCTACCTGCGGCCCTGAGCATCTATCCACTCAAGGAAGCTTCCACGTGATGGGACTCAAGAGGCTATTGGAGAACGAGGGAAAAAAAGGGTCTGAGAAATGCAGTTCTTTGGTGAAAAAGGATTGGCTGTCTGGGGGGTGAATGGAAAACGGTCAACTTCAATCTAATGGGAAATTATTCTTTCCCCAGGCATTCTCTCTTAAGAGTTTTCCCAGCCAATCTTGAGCACCCAGCAGCCCCTTATGGATCAGAACTGCATGTGGGGAGGCCGAAGGTCATGCTGGGAAAAGGCTCCTACGATGAAGACACTGGAAGGCTCTCACATCAACTGTTCCAACACCCTGTGGCAGCAGAAAGGCCAGGCGGTACACACAGGTGTAGTTGTGGGATTCTTTTGCTCCTGGAGCTGTCATGCTGAGCAAGGGGGAGTTGGCACCAAACTCTTCTTGTAGATTTCTCCAATCCATCATTGACATCCTGTGTCAGCTGCTAAGTGATTTAACGGCTCAGTACCTGTTCAGCCCCATCCATCAAATGGGACTGAGAAGACACCTTCTCTTACCAAAAGGGGGGTTTATTTAAAAAGATCAGTGTACACAGGCCTTGCTATAGAGTATTTCAGTAGGCTAGTCTCCTGAAGGAGTCCCTGGGTGGCACAAAAGGTTAACCACTCGACTACTGGCTGAAAGGTTGGTGGTTCAAAGCCACCCAGAGGTGTCTTACAAGACAGACCTGGTGATCTCTTCTGAAAGGTCACAGCCTTGAAAACCTTATGGAGCCGTTCTACTCTGCACATGTGGGGCCGCCATGAGTTCGAATCTACTCAATGGCAACTAACAACAACAGCAGTCTCCTGAAGTGGTGCCGCTGAGTCCAAGCGTATGCACGTTAAACGTTTTAATAGATCCTAAAGCTCTATCCGTTTTCACTCCCGTATCAGGCAATTTTGACGCTGTAACAACCTTAAAATTTTAATTGTGTAGAACAACAAGCATTTATTTTCTCGGTTACTTGTCCACAGGTTGGCTGGAGTTTGGCTGACCTGGGCTAGGCTCCAGGCTATGTCTCTCATCCCCCTTGGACCAGTAGCTCCCTGAGCATGTTATTCTAGTGGTTCTGGCAGGGACACAGAGGTGAGTGGAAGCATACAAGCTCTCTTAAGACCTAGGCTCAGCACTGGCCACCACCACTTCCACCCTTGTCTCATTGGCCAAAGCACGTCATATGGCCAAGCCCAATGTCCATGGCGGTGAGGGGTGTGGAGGTATATTCCTCCCATGGAGTTTGGAGTAGGGGAGGAGTGAATATTTGGTGAACAGTAATATAATCTCCACAGCTCCCTATCATGTGTGTGTGTCTGCTTATGCTCACACGAGTGCACAGAGAGGTATGTACAAGAATGTTCACTGGAGCAGAGTTTGTGAGATTGAAACGAAGGGATAAAAACCAAATACGCATCAACGTGGCATTGGGCAAATCTGCTGCAAAAGACCTCTTTAAGGTGTTGGAAAACAAACATGTCACCTTGAAGACTAAGGTGTGCCTGACCCAAGCCACGGTGTTTTCAGTCGCCTCGTGTGCATGCAAAAGCTGGACAATGACTAAGAAAGTCTGAAGAAGAGTTGATGTCTTTAAATTACGGTGTTGGCGAAGAATATCGAATATACCATGGAGTGCCAGAAGAATGAAAAAGCCTGCCTTGCAAGATGTACAACCAAAATCCTCCTTAGATGGCAACATTATGTCTCACATACTTTGAACGTGTTGTCAGGAGGGATCAGCCCCTGGAGAAGGATATCATGCTTGGTAAAGTAGAGGGTCAGCGAAAAAGAGGAAGACCTTCAACGAGATGGGTTGACACAGTGGCTACAACAATGGGCTCAAGCATAACAACGATTGTGAGGATGGCATAGGACAGGGCAGTGCTTCATTCTGCTGTACGTTGGGTTGCTGTGAGTTGGAACTGACTCCACGGCACCTATCAGCAACAACAATCCATCAACAAGGAGTAATTAAATGAACCACTCCCATGCATATGGTGGAATGCTACGCTGTCATGTAAAAGGAATGGGGCCTACCTCTAGTCACTAATATATATTCTCCAAGACAGGTTAAGCGAGAAAGACAAGTTACAGAGCAACATACACAGTATGATCCTTCTCACGGGGGAGAAAACACACTGTGTGTATGTGTGTGTGTGTGTGTACAGAAGGAAGACTGGGAGAAAGGCTGTAGCAATTATTACCTATAGGAAAAGCCTCCTGAATGATTTTCTTTACAAATTATTTTGTTTACAAAAGGAATGTGTTTGTATATTATACGTGGGTTTTTTTTTGTTTGTTTTCCAGTTTGTTTGTTTTAAATACCAGAAGGAAAAATAATAAAATACCCTTGCTAGGGGCTTGATTCCTATAATACGCATATGTTTTTGGGACTCCAGAATGCTTGAATCCTGCCAAACCAGACCCTCTTCTCATTCCACCCACACAGCATCACTGTCCCCACAAAGTCCCTTTGGGAGACAAGTTCACATGAGAGATCAGGGGAAGGAAGATAAAATTGGCCCTTTTATTATGAGCTGGGCTAGTGCCCAGGCAGGATAGAGCTCTGGGGTAAGTAAACTGAGCTGAGGCACCAGGCCTGTGACCTACGTAGGCTCCCCCAGTCCAATTAATTCCTGGCCTATGTCCAGCTGCCTGTGGGGCCACAGTCCAGAGTGTCAGAGCTCTCCAAGAGAAGAGGAAAGGAAAGAGAACAAGATTGCCACACTAGCCCTAAGGAGGCTGGCCTAGCCTCCACTGAACCATTCAGTCCTAGGAAGACAGAGAGAGGAGAGGAAGCCACACCTACAAGACGTGTATTAGTTTCCTGTGGCTGTTGTAAGAAGTTACCACAAAGTTGGTGGCTTAAAACAACAGACATTTGTTTGCTCACAGCTCTGGAGGCCAGGAGCCAGAAATCAGTAGTCACTATGCCAAAGTCAAGGTTTTGGCAGGGCAGGGCCACATCCCCTCTGGAGGCTCCAGGGGAGAGTCCATTCCTCGTTTCTTCTAGCTTCTGTCCATATTCCTTGACTTGTGGCCATATCATTCCCATGTTGAAAGCCAGCATCTTCAAATCTCTCTGTTGCATCTACTTTCCCTTCTCCTCTGTATTCTAGCAAAATCTCCCTCTGCCCCTTCTTATAAAGATACCTGTGATTACATTGACAGCCCACCCCATCTCAAGATCTTTAATTTCATCACATCTGCAAAAACCATTTTTTCGGCCATCTAAGATAATATTCACAGGTTCCAGGAATTAGGACATGTATATCTATTGGGGACCATTTTTTCAGTCTTCCACAAAAGGTTGTGTTAATTCAGAATGGCCCTGCCTACCAGTAAACCCAACTCAACCTGACTTCCCTGCTCTCGGGGAAGGGTGGGAAAAAAGGTGAGGGACGGGGAAAGTCATCTTCTCTGTCATCATGACAGCTTCTTCTAAAACTTTAGACCTGAACCCTCCAGTGTGATATCCACCAGGCACATGAGGCTATTTAAATCTGAATTAAAATTATTTAAAATTAAATAAAATAAAGGATTCAGCTCCTCAGTCACTTAGCCATATTTCAAGGGCTCAGTAGCTATACGTGGCTAGTGCTTCCCGTATTGGGCAGTGCCTATAGAGAACATCTCCATCAGCGTGAAAAGTTCTACTGGGGAAATGCTGCTTCAGACTTTCATGTAACTGTCAGGTGTAGTCACTCCAGGCTTTGCACTTGGTACAGGAATGAAGTGTATACCAAAACCCAAACCCACTGTTGTCAATTCTGACTCACAGTGACCCTATAGGACACGGTAGAACTGCCCCATCACGTTTACAAGGAGCGCCTAGTGGATTCCAACTGCCGACCTTTTGGTTAGTAGCCACAGCACCTAACCACTGCTCCACCAGAGTTTCCATTCCTGAACATTATTACTGTCTGATTTCCAAGTATCTGTGATTCATAATATCCCAGAAGCCTCTGTAAGAGGTCAATAGTACCGTTTTCTTTCCAGAGGGGTTGGAAGGAGCTGGTCTTATACTGGCTGAGTTGCCCTGGGCCCCACCCTCTTCTAGGGGCAGCTCTCCTCTGAAGCAAAGAAACATCCATCTGTCACCCCTTGGTTGTCTCTTGTAAGGAAGGTGGAAATCTTGGGTAGAGAGGAGACGATCCCAGAGCGGTCTAGCTCTGCCCCCACTGTTGAACAAACCTGCTCTGTTAAAACCTTCATGTGATTTCCTGAGGGCCAAACTTCTGTTCTCAAACTCCTGGCCCTACCCCTGATAGCCAGTACTCAGACCCACTCCCTCATTAAAACTCCTACCTCCTGTGCCCCTGGGCAGATGGCACAGTACCCCCTGCGGCCCCACTGCTTCCATGCTCTGCCCTCAGCCCCGTTTCCCATTACTCTTACCCCAGAGGCCACCAGCTGGCTGCCAATGGGCTGAGTCCAGCTCCCAGATGGGGCTTATTTGGCCCATACAGCACTTTCACAAAGTTTGAATGAACTGCCTCCCCCCCCCCCAAAAAAAAAAGAAATTTCGTGTAAAAATCTAGATTTCTGGCTTCCCTTGAAAACCCAAAATCTCTTACAAGCCTGGGTCTTTCTTCCCAGAGGGCAGCAAGTGGACAACAGCTGAGAAAACACAGTCTCTTACAGCAGGAGCCAGCCACCTCATTTTGCCATAGGCCCCACTGCTCCCTGATGTGACCCATCTGACTCCTATAGGCATTTCAGTGAGGGACGCTGTCTTTGCCATTCTCTCCCTCCACTCCCCATGGTCTCCACTCTCACCTCTCTCTGGGGGTTCCCAAGATTCTTCATGACTTGCCTTTTCACCTCACCTCCACACACCTCATTTCTACCAGTTTCATGGCCATCCCAGCAGCACCTGAAACCCATCGCAAACAGGTAGCTCATCTTCCCCTCCCGCCCACAGCCGGCTCCTCTCACCGTGTCTCCCTGCACCAGGGTCGGCATGACTAACCACATAGGCCAGAACACTGGAGTCATCCCCACTCCTCCCTCTCCCACCAGATTCTACAGTTCTCATGTGCTTTGTCCCCTCACCTCTGCCGCACAAGTCTGTCTTCTCCTGGAGTAGCACTGTCACTTCCTACCTGGCCTCCTAAATAGTAACAGCCAACATCCATTCACTCCTCCGTTCATTCATTCACTTGGCAAATATTTAGTGAGCACCTACTATGTGCCAGGCACTATTCCAGGAGCTGGAGATACAGCAGCAAATCTTTGCCCTCATGGGGCTCACATTCTAGTGAAAGGAGACACAATAAACAAGGTAAATAAGAAAACAATATACTAGCGTGTTAGATGGTGATAGGGGTTGTGGAGAAAAATAAAACAGGGAGAGAGGATAGGGAATGGGGGGTGTCAGTGCAAACGGTTTACGTGCTCAGCTGCTAACCAAAAGGTTGGTGTTTTGAGCCCACTGAGAGGCACCTCAGAAGAAAGGCCTGGTGGTCTACTACCAAAAAGTCAGCCACTGAGAATCCTAAGGAGCACGATTCTGTTCTGACACACACGGGTCGCCATGAGAAAGACTCAGCTTGATGGTAACCGGCTTTGGTCATTTAAAATAAGGTGGTGAGGAGAGAGGCCTTGGTAAGGAGAGGGTCACTGAGGGATGACTGAAAGAGTGAACCATATGGTATCAGCAGAAAAAGCAATCCAGGCAGAGGGAACAACAAATGAAAAGTCCTGAGGTAAATGTAGCTGGTGTGTTCACAGCACAGCAAGGAGACCTGTGTGGCCGGAGCAGAGTCAACGGTGGGGGAAGGGAGCAGTAGACGATGGTCAGAGAAGTATTCTGTGGGGTGGGAGGGAGTTTACAGGTTGCATAGGGCCTTGCAGGCCATTGAAACGACTTTGTCTTTTATGCTGAGAGAAACAGGCTGTCACTGGAGGGTTTGAGGCAAAGGTGAGTGTGATGGTTAAGGTTGTGTGTCAGCTTGGCTGGGGCATGATTCTCAGTGGTTTGGCAGTTGTATGACGTGATCTCTTCCATGATGAGATTCAATATAATGTGATCACCTCGATGATGGGATCTGCTGTGAGTAGACTGTTAGTTGAAATGGAGTTTCCTTGGGCATGTGGCCTGCATCGAATATAAGTCGAAATTCTGGCAAGGCTTGTAGGCTTTTGTTTGCTCTGGATCCTGCAGCTGGCTCCTGTTCATCTGACCTCCAGTTCTTGGAACTTGAGCTAGCAGCTTACCTGTGGTCTTATCTGACTATCTTGGGATTCATTGATCTTTGCAGCCTATGAGCAAGAGCCCCGCTGTCTGACCTGCCAGTCTTGGTTCGTCAGCCCCTGGTGCTACGTGAATCAGGAGAAGGCTCCAGGCTGACCCACTGTCTTGGGACGCTCCAGCCTCTACAACCGCATGAGACATCTCCTTGATAGAAATCTCTCTGTATATATTCTTACATGCTTTACTGGTTTTGCTTCTCCAGAGAACCCAGGCTAAGACAGTGAGAGATAAGCTGATTCATATTTTCCAAGGATCTCTCGGGCTGTCATGTTGGGAACAGACTGAATGGGGTAAGGGCTGACTTAGGGAGACCAGTCAGGAGGCTGCTGCAGTGATGGTGGTGGCCTGGGCCAATGTGTAGCAGCACAGCTAAGAAGGAGTGGCCTTCTGGAACAAAAAGGAAGTAGTGCCAAATGAGTTTGTAGACACAAAAGATGTGAGAATGTGAGGGGAATCAAGGAATTTAGCTGAGCAGTTTCAAAGACGGAGTTGCCATTAAAAAAGACATGAATTTCCTACATGCCAGACACTGAACCCAAATGCTTTTCTTGAATTGTTTAATTTAATCCTCCTCAAATCTAGGAAGTTGAGGCTAGTGTCCTTGAAGTCCATGCTTATCGTCCTTCTTGCTTGCCATTGAGTGGTTTTGGCTTGTGGTGACAACATGTATACAGAGTAGAACTGCTCCATAGGGCTTTCAAGGCTATGACCTCTTGGAAGCAGATGGCCAGGACTGTCTTCTGAGGAACCTCTGAGTAAGTTCAAGCCACTGACCTTTCAGCTGGTAATCAAGCCCTTAACCGTTTGTGTCATACAGGGACTCCCTGAAGTCCATGCGATGTGTAGATGAAATGGCAAGACCATGAAGGCAGGGCTGAATAGTTTTACTGGCTAAGGTTGAGGCTCCTGAGTCAGCTTCTCTGGCTCAAAACTTGATTTCACCTTCTTCAGCTACATGGTCTTGGGCAACTGATTTCACCACTGTTCCGGCTATGGCTGTATAACAAACCACTCCAAAAGTAGCAACAATCATTATATTATTATCTCTCCTGGTTCTGAGGGCTGACTGGGCTCAGCTGGGTGGTTTTCCCTACAGTCTTTCACATAGTTGTAGTCAAGCAGGGGCTGGGGCTGGAGTCATCTCCAAGCCTTCCTCTCTCACATGTCTGATGCCTGGGCTGGGAAGACTCACACTCTTGTAACTGGGACAGCTGGGGCTCCTTGTATATATATAGCCACATGATTTTTCTACCTATCTATCTGTCCATCCACATGGTCTATCTATCCGTATCCATCCATTCATCCATCCATCTAATCTATCCATCCATCTGCACCATCTGTCTACCTACATGCAGCTTCAGGGCAGTGGGCTCCTTTCATGGAGCCTCAAGGTTCCAAAAGTATGTGTCTTGAGAGAGAGAACCAAACCAAAAAACCAAAACCATCGGAATCAAGTTGATTCTAACTCATAACGACAGAATAGGTCAGAGTAGAACTGCCCCATAAGGTTTCCAAGGAGTGATTTGTGGATTCGAACTGCCGACCTTTTGGTTAGCAGCCGAGCTCTGAACCACTGCACCACCAAGGCTCCCGAGAGAGTAAGCCAGATGGAAACTGTATCACCATTTTTTATCTAGTTTCAGAAGTCAAATGTGTCATCTCTGCCTCCTTCTGTTCCTTAGAAATAAGTCACTAATCCCAATCTACATTCAAAAGAAAGGGAATTAGTTTCCATCTCTTGATGGGGGTGTCAAAGAACTGGCAAGTATATTTTAAAATCACCATAACAGTTTCCTTATCTGTTAAATGGAGATAATGGTGACAATAACTGTCTAGCTTAACGGGCTATTGCAAGGATGAAATAAGATAGATTATTCAGGTGAGGTATTTATACAACGTCCCATACATAGTAAGCTTTTTTTTTTTTTTTATATAGCCAACAACTTCCTCTCCCCAGATCTTCAGAAATCCACCTAGGTTTTGGTTTAGATAGTCCAGTTTCTTTGCAGGTGCCACCAAGCACTGGAAGGAACTCCCAGCTGAGCAGCACCTGGCTGGACCTGGGCGTTCAGCCCTCCAGGACCTGCTCTGCAGCTGACAGGTCAGGGTTAATTCACTTCTGGCTTGTTAGAGAATTCGATTGCCTAGCACATATCTCCGGCTTCCAGCCAAGTGCCAGCTCCCCTCCCAAGGAGCCATGTCAGAAGAGGAAAATAATTAGTCATTAAAACAAATGCTTCAGGGACATGACAAACGTCAAGCCCCAATCTCGCATCCGGGTGACATCCTGACATTTAAAACAGTTCTGCAACCCCTCCTGACACTCATGATGCAGCATCCATCTGGGTTTTAATCCATAGCTGGTGGCCCAGAGAACCCTCAGGCTGCTCTGCCAGCTGCAAACTCCATGTGCCCTGGGGTTCTGTGGATCAGTCACACTTTGTCATCTATCTGGCAGGGTTGGCATCATACAGAGAGTGCCCTGTGCTAACAAGGCCAATGTCATGGGCCTGCCTCCCACCCAACCACCAACCCACTATCTATCCATCCATTCACCAACCCACTCACCCATCCCTCCATCTATTTACTCATTCATCCATTTATGCTCCAACCTACCCATCTACCCATCTACCCATCTACCCATCTACCCATCTACCCATCCATCCATCCATCCATCCATCCATCCATCCATCCATCCATCCATCCATCCATCCATCCATCCATCCATCCATCCATCCATCCATCCATCCATCCATCCATCCATCCATCCATCCATCCATCCATCCATCCATCCATCCATCCATCCATCCATCCATCCATCCATCCATCCATCCATCCATCCATCCATCCATCCATCCATCCATCCATCCATCGACCCACCCACCCACCCACCCATCCATCCATCCATCCACCCACCCACCCAACCACCCATCCAACCACCCATCTACCCATCTACCCATCCATCCACCCACCGATCCATTTAGCCATTTATCCATCCACCAATCCACTTGTTATGGATTGAATTGGGTCCCCTCAAAAAATAAGTTGAAGCTCTAACCCCTGCATCCGTGAATGTGACTCTATTTGGAAACAGGGTCTTTGAAGACATTATCAGTCAGGTTAACATGAGGTCATACTGGAGTAGGGTAAGTCCTAATCCTATATGACTGGTATCCTTATAAAAAAGGAGAAGATATAAAGAGACAAAGAGATACAGGCAAGACAGCTATGTGAAGATCATCTACAAGCCAAGAAATGCTGAGAAACACCTGGGGCTACCAGAACCTGGAAGAGACAAGGAAGGGTCTTCCTCCTAGAACAGACAAAGATAGCATGGCCCTGCTGATGCCCTGAATTCAGACTCCTGACCTCCAGAGCCGTGAAAATAAATTTCTATTCTTTAAAGCTACCCACTTTGTGGTATTTTGCTACAATAGGCCTAGGAAACCAATAACCACCCCATGCATCTCCAACACAACCCATCTATCCATCTACTGGCCAACTCATCCGTTCACCCAGCCAGGCAGTAGACACCTGAGTACCTACTGTTCATTCATTCATTCATCCAACCAATAACTTACCACATTCCTTTATTCAGTAATGAGCGCCTGTTGTTGTAAGTTGATTCCGACTCATAGTGACCCTTTGGGCAGAGTGGAACTGCCCCATAGGATTTCCTAGGCTGCAATCTTCACGGGAGCAGATCACCAGGTCTTCTCTCCCGCGGAGCCCCTGGTAGGTTCAAATCACTGACCTTTTGGTTAGCAGCCAAGCGCTTAACCATTCCCTTAATAGTAACTGAGCAGCAACCATTTATTAATTCATTCAATGAACATTTGAGCCCCCATTATTCTATCAGTTAGACAGCAAGCTAGCATTTATTGAACACTGACTATATGCCAGACCCTGTTCCAGGCACCTGGGATGCTGTGATGATTAGGGCAAAGGCCATGTTTAAGGAACGGAGTCTAAGCAAGAAGACCAACCCAGCAACAGGCAACTTCACTGTGAGGTTGTAAGTGGACTGATAAAGGTATGCATGCAGTGTAGGCAAGCTCCCAGGAGGTGCATGAAATCCAGCATGGAATTTTTAGGGAAGCTTTAGGGAGCTGTAACATCTATGGACTTGAAGTTCAGAATGCCTTATATCCTAGCTCTGTTATCTAGCTCTGTGATGTGGGATTGTGACTTCCCATCACTGAATGTCAGTTTTCTCAACTCTAAAATGGAGATAATAACAGTGCTTACTACACAGAATTGTGAAGAGGGAATGCGTATGGGGCTAGTGACCAGTTAGTGGAAGCTCTGACTAATAAAGCCTGAATGGCCATTGGGAAGTAAGGGGTGTGACTGATGACCCTCCAGGCTGCTGCAAAGGCCCAGAGGCCAGAAAAATCTTATTGAGTACAGGGCCTGGGCATGGGGGTGCTAAAGGTAATTTAGGGAAGACATAGAAAAGGAAGGAAAGGAAATGGCTGAGCAAAAAGGCAGGCCAGAGCACCAAGAACAATAGTTCAGCATCCTGGGGGAACCAGCCGGGAGTGCAAATTCCTGAGCTCCACCCAGACCTACTAGATAGGAACTCTGGGCTGAGGCCCAACTCTCTGGGTTTTAAGGAGCCCCCCAGGGGGCTCTGATACACTCAAGTTTGTAAGTCTTGAGACTGGTCCAGGGTGCTGTGAGTTACTTCATCTGCAGGGTTGGGGGTTGGAGGTAGCGTGCCTGGGTCCAGAAAGGTTTCCATGGAGGAGTGTTTGTCAACAGATTTGCCTTGGTTACCCAAATAATAAAACGCCTTTAGTTGCAAAGAGTTGACAAAAGGGAGCAAGGAGGCAAAGTGCAGTAAACTGGGAGGAAACCTCTCCTGCTGGCAAAGCCATTCCCTGCCTGCTCCCAGGTGCTGCTGGTAGGGACAGTGGGCTCCAGGTGTGAGGAAACCCTCACCTTTGGAAGCCCCTACTCCTGACTGGAAGGGCAGTTTCTGACTCAGACTCCAAGGCACCAGGCGATGGAGCTGCCCGTTCTGGGGACTCTGCCTCCTCCCTTGCCTCCCCCTGCTCCTGTCACGCGGCGAGGATGTCGCAGGAAACAATGCGCCTTTGCTGGCTTTGTGGCAGCCTGGCGTTAGGCATCACAATGACTCTCATTTCCTAGGAAACAGGGAGTCGCACTTGTACCTTTGCTGGGAGCCTCAGCATTTGGAGCCGTCATGTGACTCGGGGAGCTATTTTTAGCTTCCCCCAGCCCTGTGTTGTAGGAAGAATGATTTGATGAAAATAGTAAACTGATTAAATGCCTGGGGGATGGGGAGGGGAGGAAGGGCTGCTGGAGCAGGGCGGTTGCAGCCTCCAAGATTCCGGCCCAGACCAAGCAGTGACAGCTGGGGCCTGGCACTTCCATGGGGCCTGTGCCCTGGGGGTGGAAGGCTAACACCTGGTATTGCTGTGTGTGCGCTGGGCCAGGCACTGTGCTCAGCACTTCACTTTATTTTATTCATTTTATTTCTGCCTCACGACACCCCTAAAAGATAAGAATGGTTAATATCCCATTTTGCAGATGAGGAAACTGAGGCTCAGAGGGGTTAATAAGTTGCTCAAGATCATACCGAGAAAGCTGGAAACCCAGGATTCAAAGTCAGCCCATCTTACCCTGGAACTTACCCCTTCACCCTACAGGGAGCCCCACCAGCTGTCCAAAGGTGGGAAGCAGTGCCAACTTCATGGACGTGCAATCTGTGCAGACACAGAGGGCCCGCACCTAGAGGGCCCTATGCTTGGCTTAGTGCTGTGTGGTCCCGGTCTTAAAATTCTCAATCATTTTTTAATAAGGAGCCCACATATTTACTTTGCAATGAGCCCTGCAAATTATGTAGCCAGTCCTGCTAGGGAATTCTCCTGCACTCAGCGCAAGACCTTCTGATCTACACACAAGACTGTTGTTAGTTGCTGTCCAGTCAGCTCCAGCTCATGGCAAGCCCATGTACAACAGAATGAAACACTGCCCAGTCCTGTACCACCTACAACCCTACCCTAGACTAACTTCTCCATTTGTTTTTCCTATTTCTGTCTTGAGCAAAGCAGGAATTTCTGTTTATTGTGTTCATGGTTAAGATCCAGATTCTGGAGTCATCCAGACCTAGTTTCAAATCCTGGCTCTGCTAATTATTAGCCGTGCAACCTGGGGAATCTGCTTCCCCTGTACTATCTTCTGTAAAATGAAGATAATAATAGCTCCTACCTTATTTTGTCGCTTCAAGAATGAAATAAAAAAACAAGGTTTTTCTGTGTCAAGCACCCAGCATGGTGCTGGGCACGTAGTGGATGCTCAATAGATGTTAAATACCACTGGTGTTCTAAGTACCGGCAGCAAACATTTCATGGCTCCGCTCCTCCCGCATGCACCGCTCAGACCTTTCGTTCCCCACTGAGTTGTCCCTGGGTGTGTTGGTTTGCCAAGGGGGAGTCTTGTGTGGGCTTATGAACCCATGCTACCTGCAGCATTTGCTCCAGACTGCCTCTCCTCTGCAGACCCCTTTGTCAATGTTCACTGCCTTGGCTCTTTTGCAGGGGTGCTCAGCTGTGCCCCCAATGCCAATGCAGCTGAGTGGACCCCAAAGTCTAGGCCAATACCGTGCATGACTCCCAGGACCCTCAAAGACCTAAGTCCTCCAAATACAACCCCAGAAAAATCCCAGGTTCCCAGCTGAAGTGGAGAGACACTTCCTGTCTCCACTGGACCAGGTATGGGATGCTTAGGGCAACAGTTTCCATGAGCTGCATCCATATCTAATGTAACCTTGTGAGGTAGGTATTAAAACTGTCCCCATTTTATGGATGCAGAAGAATAAGGTTGGAGAAGAAAGTACCTTTTCCAAGGTCACAGCCAGAAAGCGGCAGAGCCAGAATTAGAATGCAGCCTAACTGCAAATCCAGGGTGAATGCCATGGTCCCATGCTGGGCGAGACAGGCAGCTCGTCCCCTCATCCCACAGAAGAGGGCAACTTCAGCCCTTTCTACGAAGGACTCAGAGCTAGACCAAGGGTCCTGGGGTTGGACATAGGGGGTGGAGGAGCAAACAGCAGGCAAATGACTTATCTCCCAACACCCTCTCCTTTAGCCAAAAATGTTTTAAATTCCCTCATGCAAACCAGCTCCTCCAGGACCTGCCCACCAACTTGTCAGCCAGTCCCAACTTCTCAGAGTCTCAGTTTGTGCTCCAGCGGGACCACCCCCTCTATAAGGGGATTGTCGCGGGGGGAGCTGGAGAAAGCTGCCACTAGGAGGAAGGTACGCCCAAGACCAGACAAGAGTTCTATGGCAGCAAGGTGGACCCTTCAGAAAGCAGAGGAAGGTGGAGGGCCACAGGGAGACTGCTTTCAGAATACCGTTTTGCCTTTGAAGGACATCCAGAGTCAGGGAGTCTGCACAGCCCAAATGGAGTCTGCTGGTGCCCATCTACTCCCTGGGCACTGACTGCTCCTTGACACCAAAGGCTTCTTAGGCAAGCCCCTGCAACCCCTGGCCACAGAGGCATGCTTGGCCACACAGAGAACATGGAGTTAATGCCCCCAGGAGCAGCCTCACCCAGTGACAGATGGGAGCTGGTAGTTAAATACCCAGCTGCCTTCAGCCTCGATTCTAAGGCATGTTCCACACTGTCTCCCAGGGTGCCCCAGTGGGACTGAGCCTCAGTTACCCACAGCAGTACCCTGCTCAATAATGTGTCCTGTATTGGCTGCCTTCCCTTCCCTGTCTCCTTGCCCCAGACCCCCGTCAGTGTTTCCTGGAGTCACTTCCCATGTAAACTACTAGTGTTCAAATCTTTGACTCAGTCCGTGTTATGAATTGAATTGTGTCCCCCCAAAACGTGTATCAACTTGGCTAGGCCATGTCCCAGTATTGCATGGTTGTCTACCATTTTGTGATCTGATGTGATTATCCTACATCTTGTAAACCCTACCTCTATGATGTTAATGAGGCTGGATTAGAGGCAGTTATGTTAATGAGACAGGACTCAACCTACAGGATTAAGTTATATCTCGAGTCAATCTCTTTTGAGATATAAAAGAGAGAATCAAGCAGAGAGGAGCGGTCCCTCATTACCACCAAGCAAGAAGAGCCAGGAGCAGGGTGCATACTTTGGACTGGGGTCCATGCAATGAGAAGCTCCTGGACCAGGGGAGTATTGATGACAAGGACCTTCCCCCAGAGGTGACAGAGAGAAAGCTGTCCCCTGGAGCCAGTGCCCTGAATTTGGACTTCTAGCCTCCTAGACATAAAACAATAAATTTTTTGTTTGTTAAAACCATCTACAAGTGGCATTTCTGTTATAGCAGCACTAGATAACTAAGACAGTGTGCCTCTGAAGGAACCCAGACTAACTCAGAGAGCATTCACTCATTCTTTCGTGCTACAGGTCCTCCTTGCATTTCTGTCATTGTATGAGCATAAAAGGTTAGTTCCCTTGGGCCTCAGGTTCCATCTGGGAATCACCATTCAGGCAACCAACATTTACAGAGCACCTCCATGGGTCAAGCCTCTGATGCTGGCTCCATCTCGGGCATCTAGGAGACGATGGATAGGAATAAAAATAGACACTCTTTACGGAGTATGTAGCATGTGCCAGACCCTGTGCAAAGCCATCCGCAAGCATTCTCTTGTTTCGTATCCACAGTGACCCAGTAAAGTTGCTATTATTAGCCTCCTTTTACAGACAGGGAATGAACCCTCAGGGAGGTTAAGTGTTTTTCAAGGTGACACAGCAAGGAAGCAGCAAAGCCAGAATCCTAAGCCAGATATCTGGAAGTCTTGAGTCCTCTGAACCTTGAGCTAGCCACCAGGCTACACGACTGCTCATTCTCCTGTCTGCTCACCAGCTGGTGCAGAGCCCAGAGGGACCCAGGCTCCTCTCACCAGCCAAACAATCGTTGTCAGTGTTTTATTCAACAGCTATTCACAGACTCAGCTGTAAGTGGAACAGCTCACAGGCAAAGGGCTAGGGTTCCTTCCTTTACTTGCTCTGTGACCTCAAGCAAGTCAACACCCCTCTCTAAGCCTTAGCCTTCTCATTTGTAAAATGGGGTGGTGGTGAAAGTCAGCTCTTTGTACTCTGATTACGAGCTGATGCCCTGTCAGTGCCAGAATCAGGACTCAGACCCAGTTTGTCAGAATCTGAACCCTGTTTCTAAAGATACCCCACCACCATACACACATATTTATCCACCCAGGTGAAGCTGTTGGTAGAGTTAGATTCCACCTGTGTTTCCAGAAATTTCCAGATGTATCTAAAAAGAAGTGGGATTAACCCAGGATGACTTTCCCATGAAAACAATGCTCCCAGGCCATGAGAGCCTATTTAAGCCACCATGTGCCTAAAGACTGGTTCAGAGGACCATGCTGCCTCACCCTACCACCAGCTAGCCCACTCCCCCCCTTGCATGAGAAGAGACTGGCATAAAAGACAGACTCCACAAGGCATAGAACATGGTAAGCCCAAGGTTAGGGGCAACCCAACCAGAGATGGGGAACAGGCCAGGATGGGAGCTTCTGGACAGCAGTGACCAGTGATGCCCATCTGAGTAACAGGAGGCTTTGGAGGCAAACAGATTCTGACTCTATCACTCTCCAGCTGGGTGACCTTGGGCAAGTCACCTCTCTGAACCTCAATTTCCTCATCTGTGAAATGAGTTGTTGACATTCCTCCTGTCTACAGGTGAAGTCTATGTTGCCTCCCCTGGATCTGAGCAGGCTTAGGACTAGGATGGAAGCGACATACTCAACTTCCAAGGCTGGGTCATAAAAGGCAACACAACTTCCACCTGGTTCTCTTGGGCACTTGCTCTTGGAACCCAGCCTCCATAACATGAGGAAACCCAAGTGTCCCCGTGGAGAGACTCACTGGAGAAGAACCAAGGTCCCGGCCCACAGCCCTGGCTGAACTCCCAGCTGGCAGCCAGCACCTGCTTGCGAACCATGTGACAGAACCATCTTGAAAATGCATCCCTCAGCCCCAGGAAAGCACCTCAGCTTTTGTCAGGTGGAGCTGAGAAGAGCTGTCCCCACCGAGTCCTGCCCAAATCGCAGATTTATGAGCAAAATATGTGATTGTTGTTATTTTAGGCCACTACGCTTGAGGGTGGCACAATGGCTAAGAGCTATGTTGCTAACCAAAAGTCGGCAGTTCAAATCCACCAGCTGCTCACTGGAAACCCTATGGGGCAGTTCTATTCCATCCTGTAGGGTTGCTATGAGTCGGAATTGACAGTTTTAAGCTTGAGGGACTGTTTATTTGCAGCAATAGATAACTGACATAGACAGGTTAGGGACTTGTCCAAGGTCACACAGCTGGTCAATGGAATGAAGCCTTGGATCAAAGTTCCCAGTATCCTGGACCAATCCTCATTTAACAGATTAGGAGGAGAGAGCTCAGAGAAGTTCAGTAAATCATGAAGCTTGAGTCTGACTTAAGTCTTCTAACAATTATGCCCTCCTGCCTCTACTCTGAGGCATTCTCGGAAGGCTTCCTGGAATAAGTGACATCTAAGCCTTGAAGGATGCAAAGGAGTTAGCTAAAAGATGATGGAGAAGGAGGGACACTTGTTTCCTGTAGAGAGGGCAGATTGGGGTGGTAGGAGACCTGCTCCCAGGACTGCAGAAGTTTGGAGTGCCAGGAGTGGCGTGTGGCAAGGGCACAGACTAGAGCAGTGCCCCAGCCAGGACGTGGATGGCCTTTGTTAATCCAGCAGGCCAGCATTTGGATGTCATCCTGAGGGCATTGGGGAGCCATCTGCCTTTTTCTTAGGAGCCTTGTCACCTCAGCAGGATTCCTCTAAGAGCATTTCACACTGTAGCCTGGCCCTCCTCCTTGGAGCCTGGAAGCCAGGGAAATGGTGGGTTTGTGCTCAGCAGGAGAGGAAATGTCTTTGCAAAGCCCCCTCCTCCGGTCTGGGAATTAAGGGCTTCTGCTGATGACTTTCACTCTGCAGCCCCTCAGAAAGCCTCATCACTGCCAAGTGTGATTCCAAATAAAGAAAGGCCTTCTCAGAGCTGCTGGGGGCTGGGGGTGCCGAGAGGCCCTCAGAGGGTCCGTTACAGGAATCTCTCCATCTCAAGAGGCACGGAGTCACTGGCCAATGAAGAAGATTTGTAGGTGAAGGTGCGCCCCTCCCTCGCTTCCTGTGGAGCCGGTGTAAGTAACGAGTTGTTGTAAAGATTCTTGTCAGAAGCAAGGCCCCATATGATACGGAGATTTGGATGCCTTTTCCCTACCACCCTCCCCACCCCCCAACAAGATAGCATCTATGTGGCTCCTAAAGCCTTTGCCTATATTCCTTTCAGATCCAGATTCTTCAGGCAAACCAGTTTCTGAAGTGTCCTGGGGGGTCTCCCCAGACTGAGGCACCACCCCTCACACCAGCCTAGGGCACTGCCCCCTGCCTCCACTGACACCCCCTCAACTACTCATCAATCCCAAATCACTAACTTTGTCAACAAACATCGTGTCAGGTACTGGCTATTAGACAGAGCAGAGACAGGTGCCAGGGGTTACTGGGATGAGGAAAAACACCACACCCCCCTCCTTCCTAAAAGCCCTAGCAGTCTTTTCTGGAAACCTAAGTTCTCTTTAAGCACTAAGATATGCCAAGTGCAGACACTCCAAGTTGTGGGAAGAGCTGGGGGCAGGAAGCCTCCAAGATAGGGTGGTTGTCCTGACAGGAACCAGCCAGGGTGCCTCCACTGAGTGGGGCGCTCCCTGGTGGGCCTGCTGTGGCCTGCTCCCTGACCCCCCATGACAGGAGCGTGGCTTAGAAGAGACCAAGGACATGAAGAAGGAGGGCTCGGGGCACAGAGAAGGGAGGTGGAGGGAGAATGTGTAACTGTGTGTTTGTGTTCTCCTTGCTGCCAGGGCAAGAATCAGAAAGAAGAGGAGCTATTTGTGGCTTGTTCAGAATGGGCTTCAGGGGGTAGCCAGGCCCTGTGGGGTTACCACAGGGCTTGGAGCCGCCTCTCTTCTGGCTTCAGTGAAATCTAAAAGATTAGGCTGCGTTCCCAGAAGGAAGAGCGGGGGATGGAGTAGGAAGATGTTCACAGCACCCCGAGGGATGTGGCCAGGGCTAGGGTGGGGGAGATGGCCATGTGGTATCTCTAAGGAGGCTGGACCTCTGGGCTCTGATACTGACAGTCAACCCCTCTGTGGCTTAGAAGGAGGAATTTGGGTGAATCCGAAGGATGGGCCCCCAGCAGTTCGGAGGCAGCCAGGGCAGGGAAATTTCTCTTCTGCCTAAGATCCTTGTGGGAACATGGCAGGGAGGCTCCCTGGGAACTGAGGTGGAATGTCCCACCAGCACGGTAGGCTGGAGCTGGGGGTCAGATTTAGGTGATCTTTAAGAAAATGCAGAAATGTGGCAGCTCTTGCAAACCTGAGTTTGTGGCTGCAGATTCACCAGAGAAGGAAGAAAGGGAATAGGAGCAGGGAGAGGGAGCAAGGAAGATAAGGAGACACTGGCAAAGACAGACACACTGACGTGAAGGAGGGGGAGAGAAGGGAAGCATGAAGGAGAGAGACAGGGAAGGAGATGAAGGACAGACAGGTAGACCTACAGAGAGAGAGACTCAGGAAAGGAGAGGAGGAAATGGGAGGAGGTAGGGGAGGGGAGAGGAGGGCAGGAGAGAGGAAGAGGCTCCGCATTAAGGAGAGAAAGAAGGGAAGAGGGGAGCAGCAAGAAGGGAGAGAGAAACTGGGAGAAAGAGGAGAAGGAAAAAGAGTTGAGGGGAGGAAAAGAGGGAAGAAGGAGAAGGGGAGGGAAGTTCACTAAGGACAGTCACCAACCCCAAGACAGCTCTGGGATCCCCAGGCCACATAGCTCATGAGAAAAATTCTCCACCCAACCCACCAGGTGCACTGCCCACCACCTGTGGATGGGGGCACAGACTGAGGGCAAAGCCATGGGAACTGGCAGCCCTGAGCACTGAGCCCTGAATTCTCCCCAGCCCCAGAACAGGTTTCAGTGCAGGTAGGTGGAGGCTAAAACCCCCGTCCAAACTCCACTGGGGAGCTGTGTGCCCTGGCCCTGGGCTGCATCACCTGGAGGAAAGACTCCATTTTCTAATTGACATAGATATACCATCCACTTGCCAAGCCCTGGACCATGGAGCTACATCTACTCAGAAGGGGCAGCTTTTTCTAATTCACAGAAAGAGGGCCTTAAAGGCGAGAGGTTGCCCTCTTCTTATCTCTCACTGGCCAAAGTCCACAGCAACAAGGAAGGCTGGGCATATCATCTTTTTTCCAGGGGGCCATGTACATACCTAACATTTGTAAGTCCAGTTTCTAAAGAAGGAAGGACACTATTGAGGACCATCAAGCAGACAGCAGAATTCCAGAGAGCCAGAGCAAGAAGCAACAACGGTCACAGAGAGACAGGCAAAAGGCAAGCTAAAGGCACAAGGCCTCTCCTGAGAGCAAAGTCCAGAAGGAATTGCTGGGGTGCAGGGCCTGAGGGTGCAGGGACAGGATGCACACTTGGCCTTCAGCACAGAGGTGGGCACTATATGTCACCCCGTGGACATTAGGAGTCAGCCATTTCTGCCTCTGGCAGTCAATACGTGTGGCTTCAGGCAAATTACAATTGCTGGAACCTCAGTTTCCTCATTTGTGAAATGGGAATGCAAGAGCACTGACTTCAGGGGTTACTGTGAGGATGAAGGTTAATGGCGTTGACAGCACACCTAGCAGGCTGCTTGGCAAATAGGAAGCCCTCAATGGCTAGAAGCTACCATAGGGTAGGAGTTGTGTGGAACCAGACCGAGCAAGGGGGCATGGAAAGAGGCCCCCAGGGGCCTCTTTTGCCTGGGCCACCAATTTACCTGGTTGGAAAAAATTAGCTTCAAGTCTGCAGTCATGGGAGCTAAGCAGACGCTGCCCTAAGGATTTGTGTGTGTTCTTTATTTCCTCCTCACTCAGACCCGTCATCGTCTCCACTTTAAAGAGAAGGCGGAGGCTCCAAAACCTAGTGAACGTGCCCAGTGTTGTGACAGGGCTAGTAAGTAGTTGACTGAGCCCAGGTGCTAGAAGGGGGTCCAGAGAGTTCCCTCACCAAGAGTATGCCCCATTCCAGCAGAAAGCAGCCCCAGTCTCTCAGAGATGAACAGTTCTCCCTTCAGGCTTAGAAATCCTGGCTGACTCTCTGAGCTGGACCTGAGCCAGCATTTGCAGGTAATGAGAACGCAGTGGGGAGCCCTGCCTGGCTCCAGGGAAAGCCCTGGGCCCCAGGCACAGGAATTAAGTGAGCAAACACCTCCCTTCCCTCAGCTTTCCCTTGTCTTCCCTCTCCACCTTAGGAGCTTAGAGGAGGAAGAGTGATGGCAGGAAAAACGTACAACCTGGGTGCCAGCCGGACAAGCGAGGGGCAGACAAGGGGCCTGGGGCCACTGGGGAGAGGGAGGCTGAGTGTTTTCTCTCAGGCTGCATGGAACAGGATGTTCTGAAATGAGGAGGCAAGCCAAGAAACAAGGTTTATGTGTGGGTGGGTGTGCATGTATGCATGTGTGTATGTGTGCGTGTGTGTGTGTGTGGAGAGTTGAATGGCAGCATTATGAGATGTCAGGGTCAGGATCTGAGTGAATGGGGAGGGTAAGCCATTTATCTAGGCAGAGCAGGTGGGAGGTAGTGACAAAGGGGAGAATGGAGGAACTAGAGGAAGAGGAGGAAGTAGAAGGCAGGAAGGGAGGGAAAAGGAAGGAGATGCAAGAGGGTGCCTTTGCCAGGGGCTTCAGGGGCATTTCATACTCTCACTGTCCCCTACCTCTTTGGCTGGGAAGGGCACTGGGAAGGGTTCCTGCTTCAAGAAAGCACTCCATGGAGCATCCAGGAGTGGGGCCAGAAAGCTGGCCCGAGGGTCATGGCCATCAGCCTATGGCCTCTCTGACTGACAAGTGGGTCCCATTGAACTCATATGTCAGCCTTCTTGTCCTTCCCCCGTCCTTCCTGATAAATCAGGAGCAGGAGGCTGGTTCAGACCACTAACTTGGGACATTGCTGAAAGGGCTTAAAGTAGGTGTTCGGTTTGGCTTGGGGCTTCCTTCAGTGATTTGCTGATGATCTCATTTGGTACTATAAGATGGTGGGCTGCACCCTTGGTGTTGTCAAGGTTAGATAAGCGAGTAACAGACTGACTGATGGTGGCTGAATGGGTGCTTCTCTGTGGCAGGCTGACTGGGACTGGGACTGACGAGGCCACAAACTGTGGAGGCCTATGACTAACTATGACTGACCAGGCCAACTGCAGTGGGGCTGATAGACTGAGACCAAGTGGCTAGGTGACTGGTTGAACAGGTGACTGACTCACTGGCTACTTGACTGACTGGCGGTTTGGTTAAAGACAATGGGTTTGGTGGGTGGTTGACTGGTTGATTGCCTGACTGAATCAGACTGGGTAACAAGGCAACTGACTGTGACTAGCTAGCCGTTCTGCCTGCTTGTCTACCTGGCTGCCTGAATGACTAATTCAGTATGACTGGCTGGCTGACTGATTCAGACTGAATGGATGACCACGTTGACCAAATGTGACTTACTATTTTGACTGCCTGCCTGCCTCACTAATTCGGTGTGGCTATCTGGCTGACTGATTCAGATTGCAAGGATGATTGGGTGACTATGACCTTCTAACTGATAGCTTTGAGTGATGACTCTGACCGACTGACTTGAACTGGCTGGGTCATTGGCTTACTGTTTCAGACTGACAGGATGATTGACTGGGACCTGAGATCCTTGATGGTATGCTTGACTCTTTGAGATTGATTGGCTGGCTGGCTGGCTAGTGTTGTCCTGTGTCTGTGACTGACCAGGCCACTGACTGCCCTGTGACTAACTGTGACCAGGCCTGTGACGAACTGTGACTTACTGTTCAACTGACAGAAACTGACTGTGCCCCACTGACTAGACTGGCTGGTGGACTGATTGAGATGGACTGACCGGCCATGTGACTGACTGATAACTGACAGATTGACTGGCTGACAGAGATCAGCTAGGCAGCTAGGTGACTCATAGTGTGAATAGCTGTGTCTGACTGGCCGTGACAGTGTAACTGAGTCTGACTGTTAGGCAAGGTTTTACTGACTGATTGAAATGTGCCGATTGGCTGACTAATTTTGTTTGGCTGTCTGGGTGACTGATGACCACTAGGTGACTGGCTGGCTGACAGACTAAGATTGACGTGAGACCTGCTGGCCATGACTGTAACTCACCATGTGAGTGGCCATGTCTGACTGTATAATAGAGTCTGACTGTGAGACAATGACTAATGAACTTACTGGCTGACTGAGATTGGCTGGGCATCTGAGTGACCAGCTGATGCCAACTATGATTCCCAGTGTGAACGGCTGTGACTGGGTGGCCCTGACTGTATGGCTAAGACTGACTGTGAGACAACGGCTAACTGCCTGACTAGCTGGATGTGTTAACTAGCTGACTGATGAGATTGGCTAGGTAGTGTTAGGCCTGCTGACCGTGACTGTGGCTCATGCCTCACTGTGTGGCCCTGGCTTTGTAGCAGAGTCTGGCGGTGAGATAATGAAGACTGACTTTCTTGGCTGACTGCCTCCAGGTCAGCCTATAAACGAAGACTCTACCCTTCCCAGAACCATTAGAGTGCCCTAGCCGGAAGCTATCCCTACTCCCCACCCCAAGGGAACAGCAGTTTCTATGCAGCAGTTGGGACAGGAAGGGGGAGGCAGGAGCTGCCAGAAGGAGAACAGGAGTAGGCCCTGCTCCACCTCACCCTCACAGGGGCTGGGTCACTGGCATGCATTTTCTGAGTTGTGTTTTTGGCTCGAGTCTTATAGCTCCTTTGTTTGGGAGGAAAGGCGGGGAGGGAAGCCCGGGAAACCTATAAAAATATTGAGTCAATAACTCAACGACAGGACTCCAATTATAGGTGTTTGGGTGGGGGATGGGAGAAAGGGAGGCTGGATGGGGATGGAGCGGGGCCTGCTGACTGACTTTTATGGCACCTGAATTGGAGCCAGACGCTGCCCTAGAAAATCTAGCCCTTGATAAGGCAGGGCTGGGGAAGCCTTAGGAAGGAGCAATGTGTTTCTTAGTCACAGCTCTGTTACCTCCACTGTTTTATAGCTGAAGAAACAGAGACCCACGGCCCTCACGGGCCCAGGGCACTTTCCAAGCCCAGTCCTCCTGGGGCTGCCCCACCAGAGCCTAAGAAAATGGTGAACTCCAGTTCTCTCTCTCTCCCGAAAGCCATTGGGTAGCAGGTTGTCAGGGACAGGGTGGATAGCCTTGGACAAGTCACTCCACGTCCCTGAGCTTCAGTTTCCTCATCTGTTAAACAGAAATCTCTAACAGGAGGCTGTTTGGCAGAACTCTGACAGTGTTCACAGCCACCTCTGCATCTTTCTTACCATGGGATTTCCAGCAGGGAACTGTAACTTATGTGCCTCAACTTCCCCATCCACAAATGGGAATAACATCAATGACACCACTTACTCTGCCCATCCCTCCGTAAGCTTATCAGGAGGAGAGAAAAAAAAAAAAAACACAATCCAGGTAAAGACTTCAGCCCAGTGCCTGGCACCCCATAAACAACCAAGAAATGTGACCTTTCCTGATTATTAATGCTCGTCTCACAGGAGATGTATTAGGATTAATTGAGATCTTTAATGCAAATATACTCAGGAAGCCATGAAGCTCAGCCCCAAAACGAAGGCAGCTAGAGCTCCCTCGATGAGCCCAGCTGGGCCCTCCCCAGCCACCCTGAACTGCCACCTGCTCCCCCAATGGGACTTACAGACTCTCTAGGGGCACCAGCTGCTCGATACCACAGTCACTGTGGCCTGTGTCGCCCTGGGGACAGAGAGGAGAAAAAAAGGAGAAAATTCTCCGGGTTTCCCCAGGAAGGGACAAGGGCCCAGGTATGACAATTAGGCCTGGTGGGGACAGAGGGCCTCTTCCAGGAAAACCCAGGGTCTCAGGGCCCTCCAGGGCCAGGAGAGAAGCTGGGCTCCCCTCTGAGGCTGAGGGAGCCAGGGCTGGCCTTGCGGTGGAATTTCCCCCCGTGTCCGAGAGCCTCGAGTCTTGTTGGCTGCTGTAGCGTGGATTCTGACTCATAGGAAATGGGTGTCAGTCCAGGAAAATCCCCCCTACTCCAGCGCTGCTTCCCTGTTCACAAAGGGCTGCTGCAGGTGTGAGCTCATTTGACCTTCACAGCCATCCATAGCTAGGAATTACAGCAAACCAGGTACTGAAACATCCCGTGAGTCATCCTTACAGCCCAGGAGCAGCAAGGATGCCTCCCGACTCCTTCCTTTCTCGTTCTCTCTTCTGCGCAGCGAGCTTTTATTGAGGGTTATTCTCCTGCACCAGTCAGGTACCTAGTGAAGGAAGCCCGGGCTCTGCCCTCAAAGGGTGTCTGGTTTAGAGGACAGCACAGCAGAGACTTATGGGTTCAGACTCAGGAGCCAGGCAGACCTGGGTTCCAATTCTCCCAGCCCAGCAGTTTACTAGATCTGTAACCTTGGGCCAGTGGCTTTGCCTCTCTGTGCCTCAGCTTTCCCATCTGTAAAATTATAGCACCAATTGCACAGGGTCACGGTGAGGATTTGACAAAATGCTCAATAAATGCTTAAAAAATACAAGTCTCAAGAAACTGAGACTGTGCCCCTGTGCCCACACTGCTTCCTCGCCTGTAAGACTGGCGGAATACCGAAACCTGCTCCACAGGGTCACTGTGAAAAGGCCCTGGGTGGTACAAACGATTAACAAACTCGGCTGCTAATTGAAAGGTTGGAGGTTCAAGTCCACCCAGAGTTGCCTTAGAAGAAAGGCCTGGTGATCTAAATGAGCCATTGAATGCAGCACCCCTGGACACACTGTTAACCCAGAGCTGAAACCATTCTCAAAGCCCACTCTTCGGACAAAGATCAGACAGGACCATAACACAAAAAATAATACACATGAGGAATGTGCTTCTTAGTTCAATCAGATATAGAAGGCCAAATGGGCAGCTCCCGTCCAAAAGCAGGATGAGATGGCAGGAAGGAACAGGAACTGGTCGTAAGGACACAGGGAACCTGGGGGTGGGGGAGTGGATTGTGCTGTCACATTGTGGGCATTGCAACTAATGTCACAAAACCATCAGTGTATATACATTTTTATATGAGAAGTTAGCTTAAGCTGTGAACTTTCACCTAAAGAACCATTAAAAAAAAAAGAAGGAAAACCTTAAGGAGCACAGTTCTCTTCTGACACACATGAGGTTGCCATGAGTCGTTATCGACTCGACAGCAACTGGTTAGCACTTAGCATACTGCTAAGGAGCCCTGGTTGCACAGAAGTTAAGCGCTCAGCTGCTACCCAAAAGGTTGGTGGTTTGAACCCACAAGCTGCTCCATGGGATAAAGATACGGCAGTCTGCTTCCATAAAGATTACAGCTTTGGAAACCCTATGGGGGCAGTTCTACTCTGTCCTATAGCGCCGCTGTCAGTCAGAATCAACAGTGACAGGTTTGGTTTTGGTTTATCTATCTACCTATCATCTATCATTTATCTATCTACTCATCTTTCATCTCTTTATCGTTGATCTATCTATCTGTCTGTCTGTCTATCATCTCTCTCTCTGCCTGCCTGTCTGTTGTATAGCAGCTCGTACACTCACGGTGGTTACACAGTCCTGGAACATCCCACAGCAGAGAGAGAATTCTGGCCGGGTTCCTCCTCCTCTCGAACTGTGCCTCTCGTTGCTCTGGGGGAGCAGGCCTAGGAGGAGGTGAGCTTCGGGGGTCCTCTTTTTCTGCCTTGAGATCCTCAACACATCCCTGTCGCCTCTGACACCCTAGGTTTCCCGACAGGGTCACACCAGCTGTGCCTCTCTACTGTCTCCAAAAAGACCCACCCCGTACCTACTTTCAGAGGTCCGTGCCCAGGAAGGACAGTGATGGCAACAACTTGGTAGAGAAGGAAGGCCCTACGTTAGCCTCCCTGCCTCCCAGCCTAAGCTGCACACTCAGGGTTGGCCAAACTGAAGCCACGTGGGCCCCAAACCCTTGTTCTCTGTACCCACCACCCCCTTTCCCAGCCCCTGTGTGCAAGAAAAAAAGACCCTTGACTTTTCTGCACAGTTTTTTCCTAACAAGCTATCAGAAAGAGAAGTCTTAAAACCTCCCATGTTGGGAGACGGGCTGGCGGGCGGTGGTGGGGGGGCATGGGGAAGCAACAGGAAAGTGTAAACAAGGATTAATTAAACCCCATATTCAGCTCAGAGGGCCAGCATAGAGGCAGCTGCAAAGACTTCCCCCCAAACTGGAGAAGGGAGGACAGGAGGGCCGTTTGGGCTGGCCGCAGCAGGAGGGGACTCATGGCCCACGGAACAAAGGGTGTGAAGAAAGAGAACCTTATGAGAAAGACTTGCTAGGAATGCTGCCCGGACAGAAGGAGGAGGAGAGTCTAATTGCTGACTCTGCAGCATTCATTCAATTCCATACGCAAACATTTTAATCAGCCACTGAAGTACTCCGAAGACCAACAATTAGTTAACCGTACTGACTCCGTGTTTTAAGGCCTTTCTTTACAGATGTGCTAATTCTGGCTCACTGTGGCAATAATTAGAGTAGCCACTATTGCTGCTGCAGCCTCCATGCGCAGAGTGCTTACCCTGGACGAAGGCTCTGTACTGGTCACTTTGTCTCCATTAACTCTCAGAATTTCCATAACATTTTCGGGAAAGAAGGAGGATTTTTATGCCCATCCTACAGGTGAGAAAACTGAGGCCCAGAGGCTCAGAGAAGTTAAATCACTTGCTCACAGTACTCTTCTCATTGCCACTTTTGTTCTCCTACAACCACCGTCAGTTGCCACTGAGTCAACTCCGTTTCATGGCGACCCCCATGTGTTCAAAGCAGAACTGTGCTCCACAGGGTTTTTAATGACTGCTTTTTCAGAAGCAGGTCACCAGGTCTTTCCTCTGAGGCTGGCTTGTGTGAACTCAAACCTCCAACCTTTCAGTTAGCAGTCAAGCATGTTAACAGTTTACACCACCCAGGGGCTGCCTGCAGGCCAGTCCAGCCACTGGATTAATTTTATTATTTATTTTTACAAAAGAAGTTTTATTGAAACACCAAAACCAAAAACCAAACCCACGGCCATTGAGTCTATTCCAACTCATAGCTACCCTATAGGATAGAGTAGAACTGCCCTCATAGGGTTTCCAAGGAACAGCTGGTAGATTCAAACTGCCGACCTTTGGGTTAGCAGGCAAGCTCTTAACCATTACACCACCAGGGCTCCTTATTGGGACACAGCGACGCCCATTTACTTACACAGTGCCTCTAGATACTTTTCTGCTACCACAACAAAGCTGAGTCATTACAACACTGAGGCTGTATGGCCCACAAAGTCCATAATATTTACTATCTGGGCCTTTACAAGAGAAAGTTTGTGGACTCCTGCCCTATAATCTATTCTCTGCCTGGCCCCCAAAGGAATTCTTTAAAAGTTAACTCAAGTCATGACACCACCTATTTAAAGTCTTCTGAATAAAAGCAGATTCCTTCACACAGCCCTTGTAGGCTGGCTGGATTTGGTACCTGCTGACCTGTCATTCTCACCCCCATTAACTACATTCCAGAACACTGGATGTTTTTCCATTTATCCAATATGATGCACTCTTTCCAACCTCAGGGCCTTTGCACATGCTGTTACCTCCATCTGGCATGCTCTTCCCCCAGCTTTAGGTCTTAGCTCAAATACCACTTCATCCAAGAGGCCGTCCCTGTTATTCTCCAACCCCACACCCAGCCTATTTCCTTTCTAGCAAGGATCACGATTTGTGATTGTTTTATGTATAGGCTCATTTGCTTTTAGTCTCTCTTCTGCCCTAAACTACAAATTCCGTGGTGGGTGGGGACCGGCTCTGTCAACCACTGCTGTATACCAGCATCTAGTCCACTGCCTGGCACACAGTAGGTGATCTGTGCATATTTCCTGAGTGACCGTGAGGCTCCGGCAGGCTGGCATCCAGGCCTGTGGGACTCCTCAACACATTCCTCACGCAGGCCCTTCTTGCCCTTCCCATGTGCAATAAACACGACAGTCTGTAGAGGAACTAGCGACTAAGTGACTCCAGGGAGGTGGACAGCCAGGTCCCTGCCTTCAAGGAATTCACCATGGACCAGATCCCCTCCCCACCCCACCTCATTTTTTTCTACTTCACAAATGGCTGATCAGAAAACAGAGGTCAGCTCACGAGGGACCCTGCTGCTCCTCACGCAGGTCCTACCCACCATCCCCCAGTAGGATTTGGAGCATAGCTGGGGTGCCTTGGAGAAGGCAGTGTAGTAGGGCTGGGGTTGTTGCTGAAGAGGAAATAGTTCCCAGGGTTAGTGGGTGGAATGGAGACCCCCTCCCTCAGCAAAAGACAAGCCCACGTCCCCTGAACCGTGAACATGACCTTATTTGGAGAAAGGGTATTTGCAATGTAATTAAGTAAAGGATCTTGAGATGAGGTCACCCTGGGTTATCTGGCTGGGCGGTAAATCCAATGACAAGTGTCCCTAAAAGAGTCAGAAGAGAAGACACAGACACGGAGGAGAAGGCCATGTGAAGATGGAGGTAGAGGCTGGAGTGATGCAGCCACAAGCCAAGGAACACCTGGGGCCTCCAGAAGCTGGAAGAGGCAAGGAAGGACCCTCCCCTTGAGGATCAAGAGGGAGTTCAACCCTACCACTCCTTGATTTCAGATCTTTGGCCTCCAAAACTGTGAAAGAATACATATCTTTTTTTTTTTTTTTAAACTTTACAGTAATTTAGATGAGAGTTTACAGAGAAAATTAGTTTCTCATTAAAAATTAATGCACATATTGTTTTGTGATACTGGTTACCAACCACACGACATGCCATCACTCTCCCCTTCTTGACCTTGGGTTCCCATTTCCAGCTTTCCTGTCTCCTCCTGCCTTCTCATCATCCTTGCCTCTGGGCTGGTGTGCCCATTTAGTCTCGTTTTGTTTTATGCGCCTGTCTAATCTTTGGCTGAAGGGTGAACCTCATGAGTGACTATCGTAGTGAGTTAAAATGGTGTCCAGGCACCATACTCTTGGGGCTTCTCTGGTCTTTTTTTGTGGGTTAGAATTTTGTTCTACGTTTTGCTCCAGCTCTGTCCGAGCCCGTCTATTGTGATCCCTGTCAGAACTGTCAGTGGTGGTAGCCAGGTACGATTGACTTGTGCTGGACTCAGTCTGGTGGAGGCTGTGGTAGTTGTGGTCCATTAGTCCTTTGGACTAATCTTTCACTTGTGTCTTTGGTTTTCTTCATTCTCCCTTGCTCCAGACACGGTGGGACCAGTGTTGTATCCTAGATGGCCGCTCACAGGCTTTTAAGACCCCAGATGCTACTCACCAAAGTAGGAAATAGAACATTTTCTTTATAAACTATGTTATGCCAATTGAGCTAGATGTCCCCTGAGACCATGGTCCTCAGCGCAGTAACTCTGTCCCTCATGGAGTTTGGATGAGAGAATATATTTCTGTTGTGCAAGCCACCCAGTTAGTGGTGATTTGTTACAATGGCCACAGGAAACTAATACACCAGGAAAAACTCTCGCTCCAGCCCACAGAGAATGCGCTACAGGAGAACTCAGAGAATCATAGCGTTTCCTGCTGGAAGCACTCCAGGGCTGGCTTAGTTGATGTTTCCCAAACTCCAGGCCATCACTGCCGTTCTCACTTCCACACACCACCTTACTGTTATTCCCTTAGTAGTTTTCCTCAAACTGACTTAACTTTTTCTTACTTAAATAAATTTATTTACAGATAACTTTATATCACTATTATTAGGGAGAACCAGCATCGCTTCCCATTCATTGATCCCACGTCTTTGTTCATTTATTCATTCAAGGGACATTCCAGAAGCACCAACTGCATATAGGGCATCGCTGGAGGCTCTGGAAATGCAGCAGGAACAAAGCAGACAAAAATCCCTGCCCTCCAGGAGCTGACATTCTTGTGCAGAAGGGAGAGAGGGATAGCTGCCAAAATTAATATATAGCTGTGAAAACATAAAATGTCCTCTGAAGTTTCTGTAACTCTGCTGGAGGAAGGTGCTGACATGCTCCTACCCCTTCCCTCACAGGGAGGGAGTTGAGGGTGGGGAGCGGAGGAGAGGCAGAGATCAGGGTTTGAATTCTGGGTGTGCCACTTCCTGGTTCTATGCCCCTGAGAGTTTGTCTGCCCTTCACTAAAGCAAGAGTGTCTGGGGTTCGTGGTCTCCTCATCTCTAAGAGTCTCAGGGCGGTGCCTTCCTTTCCCATGGGCAGGGCCAGGGCTGATCTGTGGGGCCAGGACGGCTGCAGTTCCAAGGCGGGGAGATCAGTCAAGAGGGAGGTTCCGGGAGAGAAGGTGCAGGCTGCCAGAGCTCAGGGCCGTGCCACCGCCACAGTCCCGCAGGCGATAGGAAGGGGTGTCGTGACTTGCGGAATCTGTGGACAAACAAACTGTGTGGCTGGTCGAATCCGTGGACAAACAAACTGTGTGGCTGATCGCACGCCCAGGGAGAACAGGAAGCCTGCTTCTGCCTCCTTTGCTTACAATAAACATCAACCACTTATTGAGTATCTATAATTTACCCAGCCCAGACAGCCTGCTTTGCATGGTTCATCCTCACAGCAATCCTCAAGGGACATGCTAGTACTCTCGTTTTACAGATGAGGAGACTGAGGCTCAACAAGGCCACACAGATCTAAGTGGCAGGGCCAGGATTTGAACCAAGGTCTGATCTTAAGCATCTCACTCTAATGCCTTTAGCTCTGTTTCTGAATTAGTAAGGGGCTTTTTGGTTGCAAGGCACACACTTCCAATCCAAACTGACTTAAGCCCACCCACACTCTCTCAAAAGGAATTTATTACAGAGTTAAGGGCTTTCAGTCAAGGCTGAACCCAGATGCCAAAACACTGTTCTCACACATCTGTCTCATCCTTTGGTTCCATTTTCCTCTGTGTTATTTTCACGTAATGTTAGCAAAGATGGTGACCAGAGGCTCCAGGCTTTTACTCCGCAAAATTCACAGACTCAGTGGACATATACACCTCTATTCTAATAGTTCCAGCACAAGTCCTGGGAATCACCTTCACTGGCCCAGCTTGGGTCATGTGACCAGGGTGGAGCCGATCGTTTGGTCAAGGAGATGCCGTTTGTCCATTGGCCAGGAATGATCAGCTGTTCACCCCTGAATCTAGCAGTGGAGTGGCGCCCCGACCATTGATTGGACGGAGAACGGGAGAGGTGATTCACCAAAAGGAAACTGGGGGTCATTTACCAGCAGAATGGATGCTGGGCAAACAGAAATACTGCATGCCCACTACAGCCTCTGTTTCTCCTTCCGTCTTGAAAGGTCTCCAACCTCACCCTCCTGGAAAGAAGAGGCAAAGACTTTGCCTGCTGTGGTAAGGCAAGCTGGCCTTGGGCGAGTTGCCTTTGTGTGGTAGATCGGATTGCAGAGGAAGTGAACTGTACTCCGCACTGATGTTAGGCTTGCCCATTCGACTTCCTTTGGCCAATGGAATGTAAGCAAATATGATACAGGCAGAGGCTTTGAATGTGCTTGCTTAGTTTGGCTTGGTCTTTTGAGCCTATGCCATTAGCCTGAAGACATCTTCTGGGCAGCCACTGATTCCGGAATGAAGAAATGCATGGAACACACCTTATTATAGACCCACAATCTAAAGCAGAGCTACCTCAGACACCCTCACAGACCCGTAGGCAAGACAAATAGACGTGTGTTGCTTTAAACCCCCCTGAGGCGGCAAAACTTGGCTGACACACTTTGAAGGTTTAGGAGTTCTTATCTTGAGGGAGACTACTACTCATTGAAGTAAACAGCCTGTCAGGGAGTTAGAATTCTGAGTTGTGGACCCTGTATTCTTTCCAAGATGCCTTGAGGACCCAGATAGGCACAGCCATTGTATTTTAACACAGCAGCCATATCTCAACTCCCACCAAAGGAAGTCTCCACAGGCCAGAAGGAGTTTCAGCATCTTTGCAGAAGCCCTCAATTTGCCCCATCCTCCATCCAGAGCCCCTTGGGACCTTACCAGCTGTGCAACCTCTCTTGGCCTCCGTTTCCTCATCTGCAAAAGGCAAATAGTATGAGTCTTCAGCTCTCTGGGGAACTAATTAAAAGATGCCTGCAAAGCTCACAGCACAGTGCCCGGTGTGGTGTAAAAGCTCAGTAAACCTTAGCTTTGTATTTATTTTGTAAACTACTGAGGCAGTAAAGATGCATCCATTTGAATGTTTAGCCTGTTCCTTTGAGCCTTGGGAACATTGTGCAATGAGCCCATCTACACCCCAGAGAAAAAAGCCCCCAGATGTCTGAACCTGGAAGAAAGGGGATCTGCTACATTGATGAGGTAGATACAGTTTTTTTTGTGGGGGGGGCAGGTGGAGAAGGGATTGATTTCTGTTTTAGTTGCTTGAAATCACACAGCCGATTTTGATTGTTCATCACAAAAGCGAAAATAAAACAAAGGCAGGTGAGCAACAGCAGTATTTGTTACAACTTAAACTCAGGAGGAAAGAACCCTGGTTAGAGGAAAAGTGGCCACAATTCCATTAAATGGGAAAACATTGAGCTCTGACACTTCATTTCCATCAGAAATTTACTGTGAGGTGGCATTTTAATGCCAACTGACAAACCAGCGCAGCTCTTTGAGGCATCCCTATCCCCCCCACTCACCAACTTCCTTGCCGTGTGTGTAGACCATGGAATGACATAATAAACCCAGTGCCGTCGAGTCAATTCCAACTCATAGCGACCCTATAGGTCAGAGTAGAACTGCCCCATAGAGTTTCCAAGGAGCACCTGGTGGATTCAAACTGCCGACCCTTTGGTTAGCAGCTGTAGCATGTAACCACTACGCCACCAGGGTTTGCAGAATGGCCTAATAAGTAGAACTGCCCCATAGAGTTTCCAAGGAGCACCTGGTGGATTCAAACTGCCGACCCTTTGGTTAGCAGCTGTAGCATGTAACCACTACGCCACCAGGGTTTGCAGAATGGCCTAATAGTCACTGTTAAATCATAGTACCAGAGCAACAGCTCATGGGGCACTTTCCAGGGCCCAGGCGCCGTGCTAAGCGCGTAATGGGTAAACATCCCATTTAATCCTCACCACATTCCTGTGAGACTGCTATGAATGTTGGGCCATTTCACAAATGAGAAAACTGAGACTCGGAGACCTTAAGGAGCACGCCCACATCCCACAGCCAGGCAAGGAGAGATTCAGGATTTGAACTCAGCTCCGATTCCAAAGCTTACGCCCCAAGTTCCTATTTTAGGCTACACCACATAGTCCTGGGAACTGCTAGCTCCAGGAGAGGCAGGATCAGTGAAAGTCATGATCAGCGAGAGTCGTCTTATCTTAGGCAGAATCTCAGCTTCAGGGCCTTTCTTCTTTTTCTGCGCCTACTGTCTCAGCGGGTCTCAGCAGGTGAATCTGGCCCTTGCGGAGGTGGCTTTCTTGTGCGGAAAAGGGTAGAGGATAGTTGCTGAAATAAATATAGATTCTGGGAAGAATGATCTCAAAGCTGCAGCTCCTTCAGGCCCCTCCCTGACCACATCCAATAAGGGCATTCTCGGGACTCGAACCTTCTGCCCTCACAGTAACCTCCCCAGCCCAGGCCTTGGGGGCAGGTAAACTGCTCCACTGCAAACAGCACCGGAAGAAGGGACTGCACACCCATGTCCCACCCCTGCCATGACCTCTTCCCAGCTGTGTGGCCTTAGGTAATCACTAACCTCCCTGGGCTCATTTTCCCCATCTGTATAGGAGTGGCACAAACTTAGCTTGTTGTTCACCAAACATTTTTGACCAAGGAAACAGTTAGGGAAAGAATCTGTAGAACCTCTAAGAGTAAAGCCTGAGAAAGAGCAGCTGTTTCAGATAAGAGACGCCTGGGTCTTAGCGCCCCTCAGTCTCCATGAGGGGTAGTTGGAACACTGCTAACCTAACTTATCCCCGCCTGCTCTAACATCCTGTGATTCTTGGAAAAGTTTTCCTCTCCAAATGTGTTAATCAAGACTCTTGAGATGCAAGAGACAGAAACCCAATTCAAACTAAGTTGAGGAAATAAGAATGTATGGGCTCTTGTCTGGGGGAAATTCAGGAGCTGGAAATTCAGGCCTTATGCCTTCAAGAGGGCAGTGGTGATTCAGTCGTATAGAATTCTCTCCTTCCATGCTGGAGACCTAGGTTCGATTCACCGCATGCATAGCCAACATGTCTGTCAGTGGAGGCTTGCGTGTTGCTATGATGCTGAGCAGTTTTGGCAGAACTTCCAGACTAAGACAGACTAGGAAGAAAGACCTGGCAATCTACTTCTGAAAATCACCACTGAAAACCCCATTGATCACAATGATCCCATTTGCCGCCAATCATGGGGATGGTGCAGGACCAGGCAGCATTTCCTTTCAACGTGAACGGGGTTGCCCTGAGTTGGAGTCGACTCGACGGCAGAGAACAACAGCCTATACATTTAGATGCAGACGGAACCAGGAGCTCAGACAAGATCGTAAGAAATTTCTCTGTCTCTCAACTCCGCTTACTTCTTGTTTGATTCCCAAGTAGGCTGTGTCCGCGATGGGCAAAGATGGCCTCTCGCAGCTCCAGATTTTGATGGCCTTTAGAGCTCATAACTTCCAAGAGAGGGAGACACTTCCTCTTCCGGGGTCCTTGCCAGGCCCTTCAATGGTCTCTGGACTTGTCATGTGCCCACTCAGGACCAATCACTGTGTCCAGGGAATGGGGAACTTGATCAGCGTCGGTCACATGTTGACATGAGAAGGCAGAATCTCTTGACATTTCCTTCAGAACCACATGAGGTGGAAGCAGGATGGTTCTCAAAGAATGGGTTGTGTAAAAAGACCAGACTTACTGGCCTGACAGTGACTGGTGGAACCCCCGAGACTATGGCCCCCAGACACCCAGCTAACCGAAGCCACTCCTGAAGTCCACCCTCCAGCCAAAGATTAGCAGGTCTTTAGAGCAAACAGTAACACACGTGAGGAATGTGCTTCTTAGTTCATTCAAGTAGACAAGACCAAATGGGCAAAACCTGCCCAAAAGCAAAGATGAGAAGGCAGGAAGGGACAGGAAAACTGAATGAAAGGACACCGAAAACCCAGGGTGAAAAGGGAAAAGGGGAGAGTGCTGACACACTGTGGGGATTGCAACTAATGTCATAAAACAATTTATGTATAAAATTTTTTAATGAAAACTTATTTATGCTGTAAACTTTCACCTAAAACACAGTAAAATTTAAAAAAAAGGGGGGGGGAACTAAATTGTCACCCCAACTATTATCTTTATTGAGGGATGATTTTCATACAATTAGAGAAAAAAAAGAATGGATTGTGGGGACACCAAACTGCCAGTGCCCAGTCCACTGACTAAGCCGTTGTGGGCAATTGTCCCATCACTTCCAGCCAGCCAGAAGTAGAAGACCCGTGAGTCAGATTTGGCCTTTTCATACCCTTTCTTCCTTAAAACCAATCTCTCACTCAGCCCAGCCACATCTATGGGAGGTACCTTCTCCTTTATCTCCACTGCCCACTGACAGCCCTGTATCCAGGGCATCCCCCCGACCTGGGGGCCATCAAAGAGCCTCAAAACTGGGCTGATCTGTACGACATGGGAAGTGGCCTGCCGCTCCTCTGCTTAAGACCTCTTTCGTGGTTTCCATAGTCAGTGCTCCTAAATAGTCCACCACCTGTCTGCTAGTTTGTCTTACTGTGGTGGCTTGTATGTTGCTCTGATGCTAGAAGCTATGTCACCAGTATTTCAAATACCAGCAGGGTCACCCAGGTGGACAAGTTTCAGTGGAGCTTTGAGACTAAGACAGGCTAGCAAGTAAGTCCTGGAATAAAATGTGAACACCTTATTTTATTAGCCTATGAGCCTCTGTGTGACCTGGCCCTGGATCTTGCTCCAACCTCATTTTGAAACTTTCCCTCCCTGCCTACTATACACCTGCCACACTGGGGTCCTTTCCTGCCTCTGGGCCTTTGCACGTGCTGTTCCCTCTGCCTGGAATGCTCTTTCCCCAGCTCTTCCTGCAGCTCATTCTTACCATTCAGGTTTCAGCTCAAATGTTACCTCTTCAGCGAGGCCTTTCTTGTCCACTCCAACTGCAGTAGTCCACCCCTGTCATTCCCAATCACTCTCCATCACTTCAGCTGGCCTAGTTTCCTTACCACAGTCTGTATCGGTCTTATTTATGTGCTCACTTGTTTATTGTCTATCTCCCCACTGCAAGTCCAGCCATCCCTGGCACCTTCCACTCCCTCCTATCCTCAACCAGCCAGTCCCTAAAACCAAAAAACCAGTTGCCGTCGAGTCAGTTCCAACTCATGGCGACCCCATGTGTGTCACAGTAGAACTGTGCTCCACAGGGTTTCCAATAGCTGATCTTTGAGAAGTAGCTCACCAGACTTTTCTTTCAAGGAGCCTCTAGGTGGACTCGAACCTCCAACCTTTCATTTTGCGCCACCCAGGGACTCCATCCCCATGTCCTGCCCATTCTAGCCCCTTTGAGAGACTACTGCCCCCACCAAGCCAAGTTTTCATGGCTCTCCTCTGGGCACCTGCCACAGCCTCCTAGGGATCTCCCAGAATCAGTTCTTGCCCCACGCCAACTTGCTTCCCTCAGTACAACTTTGATCATGTCACCCTCTGCTGAAAAGCTTTCAGTAGCATCGTCTGGAACATTCAGAGGACTAGCAGATGCCTTCCTATGGGCCACAGGGCTCTGCATGGCCTGGCCTCCCAGCCCTGTGAAGCCCGTCTTATGCCTTGCTGCCCCTCTCTTTCTGCTCTAGGCTTGTGTGCACCAGGCTCCAACCCGCAGCTTAACAGCTGGTTACACATTCACGCTGTGGATATTTGACCAGGTCTGTCTCCTCTACCTCCCCGTATGCTCTATGAAGACAAAGACCTCGTCTAGCTTTGCTCACCAATACCAAGCTCTGCTCCTGGCATTAGTGCATGCTTGCTAAATATTCCACCACTCATCTGTCAGTTGGCACTGTGGTGGCTTGTGTGGTGCTCTGATGCTGGAAGCTATGCCAGCAGCATTTCAAATACCAGCAGGGTCACCCATGGTGGACAGTTTTCAGGGAGAGCTTCCAGACTAAGACAGACCAGGGAGAAAAATCTGATCTGCTCCTAAAAATCAGCCAACGAAAACCCTATGGATCACAATGGAACATTGTCCTACTTGCTTGCTTTGGACATGTCATCAGGAGGGATCAGTAGCTGGAAGAGGACACCGTGTTTGGTGAAGCAGAGGGCTAATGAGGGTGAGGGAGGCCCTCGGTGAGATGGATTGGCACAATAACCTCAATGATGGACTCGAACATGTTGGCGATTGTGAGGATGATGCAAGACTGGGCAACGCTTCATTCTGCTGTGCATATAAGGTCTCCAAGAGTTGGAGTTGACTCAGCGGCAGCTATCTATGCTAAATATTGGTAAATGAATGAATGAATGCATGGTGCTGAATACCTACTATATGCCAGACATTAAGCTAAAAATGTACATAGGTAATATCATTTCATTTTCACAATATTGTCAAGTAGGTACTATTGTGAGTGGCTGATTAAATGAGTGGATGACCGAACTTCTAAACAAGAAGGAGTCACAGTCTAAAATGATACAGAGACCAGGAGGACATGTAAAGATGAGAAGGCGTAAGGCCCCAGAGAATAGAGCCCCAGGGTCAGAAGGCATTCCCATGCAAAAACATCCTTCAACCCCTAGTGGGCCAAATAAGACTTGTCCTAGGCCCAGAGGGCACAGGGGGCACCCCCTGCAGCCCGCGAGTTCCCAGAGCTCGCTCTATCCACCGGAGAATTGTGTCTGTGGGAAGCTGAGGTCAAACAGATCAAACGGGAATTCAATTATGGTTTGGAGATGAGTCCGTGAGGTCACAGATGAAATGAGAGCAGGGACGGGAGCCAGAAACTCGCTGTGGCGCTAGTGCCCCAGGCTCGAGAAGTTGTGCGGCAGCCTCCATACAGAGCCGATCAAAGCCCGGCTGTTTATGCAGTTCAGGAAAAAACTGGAATTAACAAAAATACATGGGTCAGCTCGGTGTATCCACGCGGTGGACTAACACCTCCACTGATGGTAATCAATACCGATAGAGCACACTGGAACTGCTGTATACCAGTATCAGCTCATTCCCAAAAATGAATCTATTTTTCCCCCTCCATTGAGTTGAGAAATCTCACGTTACACATAAAGGTTAATTACAAACTGACTTCCAAGGAGCCTTTGTTGGAAGCTTCTGTTTCATTTTCTCCAAGATGATTCCTCTAACTCCATATTTGGGAATGCAGACTAAGGCTGGCTTAGCTGAATCGTTTCCTCATTTTAGCAGACCCCAGATGCAGCAAGTCTCTCAGATGGCTGGATAGAACTGGGATCAGCTAGAAACCACTTCAAACCATCCCCAACTGTCTAAAATGTGGTTTTGTTCCTTTTTCCATTGAGACCAAAGACCACCATCTTTTCAGCATGTTGCTCTGGTTGCAAAAGTAAGAGGGTCTCGAGTTCTGAGACCACAATGAGAGACACACAATATTCCAGTGGCCACACCAATTAGATCTGTTTGCTCCCGGCTTTGAGGAAGGTAAATGGCCTATTACTTCGTGGGTAATGCATACCACATGGCAGTCCTCAGCTTGAAGGAAGACTGACCCAAAAAAACCCCACAGCCATCAAGTCAATGCCAACTCATAGTGACCCTCTATGACAGAATAGAACTGCCGCACAGGGTTTCCAAGGCTGTCATCTTTACGGAAGCAGTCTGCCACATCTTTCTCCCTTGGAGCTGCTGTTTGGTTCAAATGGCTGGCCTTTCGGTTAGTAGTCAGAAGCTTAACCACTGTGCCGCCGGGGCTCCTTTGAAGGAAGCCTGAGAGGTCTTGTATTTCTAGTGATAACTGGGATGGCAGGGTGCAGAGCAGACTCCCGGCACTAAGGGTAAGTACCACCCCCCTACACCTCCATTAGCTCTGTCAAGGAGCTTCCCTGCTTGCCCTGACCCCATGACAGCTTTCCCAGAATTCAGCTCTCCTAAGCAATGCTTGGACACCCTGGTGGCTTCGTGGTTAAGTGCTATGGCTGTTAACCAAAAAGTTGGCAGTTCAAATCCACCAGGCACTCCTTGGAAACTCTATGGGGCAGTTCTCCTCTGTCCTATAGAGTTGCTATGAGTTGAGATCGACTCGACACCAATGGGTTTTAAGCAATGCTTGGAAACTTCTTTGTAGTAGATGGAAGAAGCAATGGTTTTTGTCTGCCTGGCCACTTTCTGCTTTCTCTGGTCTCTTTAATGCCATGTGGGCTCACCAGGCTGTCATTATGGTACCCAGCCACTGGGCATCAGGGTACAAAGCCCAAAGAGGTTAAGTCATTCAGCTAATAAGCAGCAGGTGGGTCAGTGTCCACTCAGGTCTTCCTGACCCAGTGTCCAGGACCTCAACTGCCTCCATTCAAACCCTTGGGGTCAGTGTGCTGATTTGTAATGAACAGCCCAACTATTTCCAAAATTAGCATAAGGGGGTCGGAGCAGGAACACAGAAGCCAGGACAGTTAAAATTAGTTTGTTTTTTAAATAATAGCTTTAATGGGATATAATTCACATGCCATACAATTCACCCACTTAAAGTCTACAAGTCAATGTTTTTTAGGATATTCACAGAGCTGTGTAATCAGCATGACAATCAATTCTAGAACATTTTCATCTTGCCTCATAAAGAAACCCATACATGCCCTTTAGCAGGTACTCCTCCTGTTTTTCTTCACCCTGTTCCCCCAGCCCTGTTGTTAGCTGCCATCCAGACAGCCGCAACTCATGGTGACCCCATGCACAACAGAACAAAGCACTACCTGATCCTGTGCCATCCCCATCCCCACGATTGGTTGTGGATTGGACCACTGTGATCCATAGGGTTTTCAGAGGTTGGTTTTTGGAAATAGATCGCCAGGCCTTTCTTCCTAGTCTGCCTTAGTCTGGAAGCTCTGCTGAATCCTGTTCAGCATCATAGCAACACACGAGCCTCTACTGACAGGTGGCTGGTGGCTGTGCATGAGGTGTACTGTCTAAAAACTGAACCCAGGGCTCCCTGGTGGAGGGTGAGAATTCTACCACTGAACCACACTGCCTCCTCCCCTAGCCCTAGGCAACCACTCATCTACTTTCTGTCTCTATAGATGCTGCATATTTCATATCAGTGGAACTCATACAGTATGTGGCCGTTTGTGTCTTGCTTGTTTCACTTAGCGTATGTTTTCAAGGTTCACTGGTCTTGCAGTGTGCATCGGTACTTTGTTTTATTTTAAGGCCAAAGTCCCTGAGTGCCCCACCATCTTTGCTCACAGCTCTCTGTAGAGTCCCTTCACTAAAGTCCCTTTTGTTGAAATCTCTAACTGCAATGCTATACCTGGCCAGGACTCTGACTAAGCCTGTGTGTGTTGGTAGTTGAACTGGTGATAAGTGCATAGAAAACGGAGCAAACGAAGGTAGTTATCAGCTCCAGGAAAATAAAACATTTTGCAGTCAAGGAAAAGCCATAGTTTTACCAGAAAACTCCACGGTGAAGCACATTTATATGATCAAAATAATCTAAATGATGAATAGTGATCCCCAACTTAGGAGCATTTCTCAATGTTTTGCTTTAGGGGAGTCTTGGTGACTACAGGGGAGCATTGGTGATTCCCTGGTAGAATTTTGCCCTCCAAGCAGGAGACCGAGGCTCAATTCCTGGCCAAGGCACTCATGCACAGCCACCACCCATCTGTCAGTGTTGCTATGATGCTACACAGGTTTCAGTGGACTTTCCAGACTAAGACAGACTATGAAGAAAGACCTGGCAACCCTCTTCCAAAAACCAGCCAATGGAAGCACTTTGTGTCACCGTGGTCCAATCTGCAACTGATCATGGGGATGGCACCGGACTGGGTAGCATTTTGTTCTATCACATGTGGGGTTGGCATGAGTCAGGGCTGGCTCAAGGGCAGCTAACAACAACTACAAGAAGGTGACTCGAAGCACGAAGGTGCCTGGAATTGTGAAGCCAGGTAGATCTTCAGCCTGGCTCTCCTAAAGCACCAAGCACTTGGCTTGCCTTCACCTAGCTTTACTTTTCTTCCAACTGTAACAATTCAACAAGGATTGAAAGCCAGGTTTTTTCTGTATGTGGGTTTGAGGAGGTAAGGAGAGTAGGATGGAGAAAGCTAAAATAAAACAACCAAACCCATTGCCATCAAGTCTATTTCAACACATAGGGACTCTGTAGGACAGAGTAGAAATGCCTCTAGGATTTCCAAGGCTGTAATCTTTATGGAAGCAGACTTCTCCCGTGGAGTGGCCAGTGGTTTCCAACTGCCGACCTTTCAAATAACACCCAGGTGCTTAACCACTGCACCAGCCCAGCTTCTTGGAGGAAGCTAGGTTAGGTTTAATTCTTGCTGGTTCTTGCTCAACTTCTGTTAGTATTCTTTTTTTTTTTTAAATTAATTTTTCTTAAGCTTCAAGTGAACATTTACCATTCCAATCAGTCTGTCACATGTAAGTTTACATACATCTTACTCCCTTCTCCCACTTGCTCTCCCCCTATTGAGTCAGCCCTTTCAGTCTCTCATTTGTTAGTATTGTTGTATCCCAATAAAGTTCTGTGATAGACTGATTAATTCTCAAAGATTTGCTGCCCCTCCCTTGGTGCCTGCCCTATGAGATGCTTATACATCCCTGTCTTGTGTGGTCAAATGTGGTCATGTGACTTTCTTTGCCTTATAATATGTGAGCAGAAGTGACAAGTATCAGTTCTAAGCAGAAGTCTGAAGAACTGCTGCATGGTTTTCCACCCTTCTGCCTCAAGGCTGCTCTACCAGCCTGGGTCCCAGAGTAAAGATGACAGGGAGCAGAGCTATGATGGACACAGACCATGAGTGAGAAACAAACCTTTGTTGTTGTAAGCTTTGGAGATGTAGGTCATTTGTTACAGCGGCAAACCATAGTCTGAGCTGACTGATTCTAGTAGAAATGTCTTCAGTTTGAAGCTGCCAAACAGCGCCCCATTCAACTTCTGTGCCCATCATATCGCCTACATAAGAAAGATTCTTTATTGTTGGGGGAGGAAGCCATAGAGGGGAAGAGAAGTGAGAACCATACCAAGATTACCTGGATATTTCTTAGCCTGTAGCAATGCTTCAATACGTGGTCGTGGAACCATTCCAGAATCTAACAAAAACTATGACCGCTGCTCCCAAAGAAAATGCACATTTGAGCATGCACGCGCACACACACATGCATACAGGGATACATTTTTTTTTTTTTTGAATAATCTCAAGGCATTCACGTCACTGACCTTCTGATGCCCATTCACGAAACCCTGAGTTAAAAATCTAGCTTTGGTCTCGCATTCTTCAAAAGCTTCCAACAGCAGAGACTAAGTCTGCTATATAAAACTTGACATACCAAAAAAAAAAAAAAAAAAAAAACTGCCATCAAGTCAATTCTGACTCATAGAAACCCTATAGGACAGAGTAGAACTGCCCCATAGGGTTTCCAAGGAGCACCTGGTGGATTCAAACTGCCAGCCTTTTAGTTTGCAGCCATAGCTGTTAACCGCTACACCACCAGGGCTTCCAAAACTTAACATACTACTTCAGAAATTTTGCACTAAAGGACAGGGACCTATATGATTCAGCTTTGGGTCATCACATTATTTAGCACAACGTAGGCAATCAAGAAATGTGTGTTGGACTAAATGCAGCAGCCCTGTGAGGACAGCACTATTATGACCCCAAGGTCATTCCTCCCACTTGTCTGTCAGTTTGTTGTACTGTGGGGGCTTGTGTGCTGCTGTGATGCTGGAAGCTATGCCACTGGTATTCAAATACCAGCACGGTCACCCATGGCAGACAGGTTTCAGCTGAGCTTCCAAACTAAGACAGTCTATGAAGAAGGACTCGATGGTCTACTTCTGGAAAAAAATTAGCCTGTGAAAACCTTATGAATAGCAACGGAACATTGTCTGACATAGTGCCGGAAGATGAGCACCTCATGTCGGAAGGCACTCAAAATATGTCTGGGGAAGAGCTGCCTTCTCAAAGTAGACTCAACCTTAATGACCTGGATAGAGTCAAGCTTTTGGAGCCTTCGTTTGCTGATGTGGTATGACTCAAAATGAGAAGAAACAGTTGCAAATATCCATTAATAATCGGAACCTGGAATGTATGAAGTATGAATCTAAGAAAATTGGAAATTGTCAGAAATGAAATGGAATGCATAAAGATCGATATCCTAGGCATTGGTGAGCTGAAATGAACGGATGTTGGTCATCTTGAATCAGGCAATCACATGGCCTACTATGCCAGGAATGACAACTTGAAGAGGAAAGACGTTGCATTCATCATCAAAAAGAACATTTCAAGATGCATCCTGAAGTACAACACTGTCAGTGATAGGATAATATCCATATGCCTACAAGGAAGACCAGTTAATATGACCATTATTGAAATTTATGCACCAACCACTAAGGCCAAAGACGAAGAAATTGAAGATTTTTACCAACTTTTGCAGTCTGAAATTGATTAAACATGCAATCAGAATGCACTGATAATTACTGGTGATAGGAATGAGAAACTTGGAAACAAAGAAGAAGGATCAGTAGTTGGAAAATATGGCCTTGGTGATAGAAACTATACCAGAGATCGCATGACACGATTTTGCAAGACCAAGGACTTCTTCATTGCAAATATTTTTTTCACCAACATAAATGGTGACTATGCACACATGGACCCCACCAGATGGAATACACAGGAATCAAATCGACTACATCTGTGGAAAGACACAGTGGAAAAGCTCAATATCATCAGTCAGAACAAGGCCAGGGGGCCAAATGTGGATCAGACCATTAATCACTCATATGCAAATTCAAGTTGAAACTGAAGAAAATTAGAACAGGTCCACAAGAGCCAAAGTATGACCTTGAGTATATCCCACCCGAATTTTGAGACCATCTCAAGAATACATTTGATGCGTTGAACGCTGATGACCAAAGACCAGACAAGTTGTGGAATGACATCATGGACATCATACTGGAAGAAAGCAAGAGGTCATTAAAAAGACAGAAAAGAAAGAAAAGACCTAAGTGGATGTCAGAGGAGACTCTGAAACTTATTCTTGAATGTTGAGTAGCTAAAGCAAAAGGAACAAATGATGAAGTAAAATAGCTGAACAGGAGATTTCAAAGGGCAATCGAGAAGACAAAATAAAGTATTATGATGACATGCGCAAAGACCTGTAGATAGGAAACCAAAAGGGAAGAACATGCTTAGCATTTCTCAAGCTGAAAGAACTGAAGAAAAAATTCAAGTCTCGAATTGCGATACTGAAGGATTCTATGGGAAAAATATTAAACAACACAGGAAGCATCAAAAGCAGATAGAAGGAATATACAGAGTCACTATACCAAAAAGAACTGGCTGATGTTCAACCATTTCAGGAGGTAACATATGATCAGGAACCGATGGTACGGAAGGAAGAAGTCCAAGCTGCACTGAAGGCATTGGAGAAAAACAAGGCTCCATGAATTGAAGGAATACCAACTGAGATGTTTCAACAAATGGATACAGTGCTGGAAGTGCTCACTTGTCTATGCCAAGAAATTTGGAAGACAGCTACCTGGCCAACTGACTGAAAGAGATCCATATTTATGCCTATTCCCAAGAAAGGTGTTCCAGCTGAATGTGGAAATTACCAAACAGTATCGTTAATACCACATGCAAGCAAAATTTTCTAAAGATCATTCAAAGGCGGCTACAGCAGTACATTGACAGCTGGATTTAGAAGAGGACGTGGAACCAGGGATATCATTGCTGCTGTCAGATGGATCTTGGCTGAGAGCAGAGAATACCAGAAAGATGTTTACCTGTGTTTTATTGACTATGCTAAGGCATTCGACTGTGTGGATCATAACAAATTATGGACAACATTGCGGACAATGAGAATTTCAGAACACTTAATTGCGTCTGTGAAGAATCTGTACATGGATCAAGAGATAGTCATTTGAACAGAACGAGGGGATACTGCATGGCTTAAAGTCAAGAAAGGTGTGCACCAGGGTTGTATTCTTTCACCATATCTATTCATTCTGTATGCTGAGCAAATAATCCAAGAAACTGGACTATATGAAGTAGAACGGGGCATCAGGATTGGGGGAAGACTCATTAACAACCTTCGATATGCAGATGACACAACCTTCCTTGCTGAAAGTGAAGAAGACTTGAAGCACTTACTGAAGAAGATCAAAGACCACAGCCTTCAGTATGGATTACACCTAAACATAAAGAAAACAAAAATCCTCACAGCTGGACCAATAAAAAGTATCATGATAAACCAAAAAAAGATTGAGGTTGTCAAGGATTTTATTTTACTTGGATCCACAATCAACACCCATGGAAGCAGCAGTCAAGAAATCAAACGATGCACTGCATTGGGCACATCGGCTGCAAAAGTCGTCTTTCAAGTGTTCAAAAGCAAAGATGTCACCTTGAGGACTAAGGTGTGCCTGATCCAAGCCATGGTGTTTTCAATCACCTTACATGCATGTGAAAGCTGGACAATGCATAAGACAGACTGAAGAAGAACTGACACCTTTGAATTGGTGTTGGAGAAGAATATTGAATACACCATGGACTGCCAAGAGAACGAACAAATTTGTCTTGGAAGAAGTACAACCAGAATGCTCCTTAGAAGCAAGGATGGTGAGACTATGTCTCACGTACTTTGGACATGTTACCAGTCCCTGGAGAAGGACATCATGCTTGGTAAAGTAGAGGGTCAGCGAAAAAGAGGAAGACCCTCAGCAAGATGTATTGACGCCGTGGCTGCAAAAAATGGGCTCAAGCATAGCAACAATTGTGAGGATGGTGCAGGACTGGGCAGTGTCTCGTTCTGTTGTGCACAGGGTTGCTATGAGCTGGAACTGACTTGATGCCACCTAACAACAACAACAACAAGGTCATCCAGTTATTAAATGGTGGGTGGATCTGGATCCCAAATCTGTGGGCTTTGTACTCTGGCATTGTTCATGGTCCCAACTTACTCAAACCCAGGGCTACAAGAGACTGCAGGAGAAAAACGGCACGTTTTTCAAGGGCATCAGTTTTACCTGGAATTTTTTTTTTTTATCAGTTAAAATCAAGTTCATCTACATGTAACTGCAAAACCCAAAATAAATAGTAGCTTAAATAAAATACAAATTTATTTATGTCTCACCTGTAAGAGGTCAGGGGCTAGACAGGGATGGCAGGTCTATGAGGTCACTGGGGACCCAGGCTTCTATCTTTCTAATCTGCCATCCTTAGCATGTGGCTTCCATCCTTAAGGTGACCTCAGGTCCAAGAGTTCCAGCCATCTCGTTCAAGTTCCTAGCAGGAAGTTTGAGAAAGCAACACACGCACATACAATTCAAGGATATTTCCCAGGCATGACAGATGACATTTCAGCTTGCTTTCTATTGGCTAGTATGTAGTCACATGGTCCCATTTAGCTGCAAGGAAGGCTGAGAACAGTCACCTTAATTCCAGAGGCAGTGTGCCGTGCTAACAAGTGGGATTCTACTACTGAAAAAGAAGGGAAGGATGGAGATTGAGAGGCAATTAAGAGTCTCTATCACGTAACTGGGAGATATTGTTATTTTTCTATTCAAATATAGCCCTTCTAATCAGATAAACCAGTCTGGTTGTGCCATACTGTAACACTGGGCAAGGGCTGTCAATATGTGAGGATCTTCTGTGTTGGTGCATGGTTTAGGATGGTCATTTAATGAAGGTCAGGTCAGACTCTCATTTCCAGTGTGGTCTCCTTTCAGGCAAAGATTGAAACATGGGCAGAAGGGAAGGTAAACATCCTGACAAAAATGAAGAGAAATCAGCTAAAATGGAGGTTACAGAGTTGAGGAAATAAAATGTAAAGCCTTTCAACACAACGGCGGAAGGCTGACCACCATCTTGGCTCCTCCCCAAGGGCCTGCCGCCTCTTGGGCTGACAAACGTCCAGCAAGATCGGCTGCCTTGGAATGGAAGTGCCTGTTCTCCAGGGGAATTTCAAGGTAAGGCAGGTAAACTTCTTTGCAGGGAGGATGCAGGGGATGGGGGTGAGAGTGTTGCATAGGTTACTGTCTTGGAAAGGCCTTTGAATATCCCACAGCCACAGAGTCAATGCTGGCCTTCATGAAGGGAGAATCGGCGGCAATGTGGAAGGAGAGACAAGGTAAGAAGAGAAGGAAGGTTAGAGGCCAACACAGTTGATCCTCACTGTTTTTAGAAGGCTGCTGGCTCTGTCTGCCAACTGCAAGAAAGTAGGAAATGCACACAGTAGAGCCTTTGAACTCACGCCTTGTTAAATATATATTTAACTCCTCCTCCATATCCTCCCCAGACTTAGGCGCCAGGCAGGTAGAGGGGCAGGAAAGTGGCAGACGTTCTCACTTTTCAATGGAAATACCCACTGAGACAGAAGAGAGTACTTAGAATGTGAAATTTCCTTGGGGACTTGCATTTTATGCTTGTGCATACATGTTGAATTTGCATTTCACTATGCTCCATGATCCTGGCAATGATCTTGTGTATTGCTCTCCTACGGGGTGCCAGGTGGCATGCCGCCTCACCGATCTGTGGAGTGCCAGACTCTCCAGGGAGGCAAAAGGAGAGGCCACTGAGGAGGGAATGACCTCCCGCTCAGGCTGAGCGTGTTCTCACCGCCGGGGTGGCTGAGCCCCACTTACCTCCTTCTGGCAGCGAACTTGATTAAGCAAAATCTTCAGATGCCTGGGTCGTGAGGTGGCTGGGGATTTCTGCAGGCACTGAAGTGGATGGTCACGTCAAGAGGTTGCCAGCGTCTCACCTGCTGTCAAGAAGAAAGGCTTCTGGTGTCCAGGGAGTCAAGAGCTACTCACTTAAGCAGGAGCATGACTAAGATGAGAGTATATTCAAGAGTACTGCTGACAGGCCGAGTATGCTGTTAGATATCTCCCAGAAAACGCCGGAGGAGAATCCCACACAGTGAGAGCGAGGCTCCCTGCCACGGCGCCGAGTCACGGCCAGGCTGTTGGCACGCAGGCACTCTGTCAGTATTCTCCTCCCAGACCTTTCCTTTCCTGCACATGGGCTTGTGTTCTATGGCTCTGATTGGCCACATCTGTAACTACTAAGCACCTGAAGGTGAAGTGAGCTGTCACTTTGCAAAGCTGTAGTGGTTCCCAATGTGGCCTCCGTGGTGGGAAATGGCAGGCACGTGGGTGTCTGGCTCACTCAGAAAGGACTGAGACGGGGAACTAACATCATATGAGTATCTATCAGGTGCCAGAAATTCATCAGCTCACTACACTCTGACAACCAGCTTACCATTTCACAGAGAAAGAAACTGACATTCAGAGAGACTGAATGACCTGCTGAGTGAGGTTCACTGACATGCAATGTGTACCTAGTGTCTTAATCACAGTGTCCCTGGGTGGTGCAAATTTAAGCTCTTGACTACCAACAGAAAGGTTGGAGGTTTAAGTTCACCCAGAGGGTACCTTGGAAGAAAGACCTGGCGATCTGCTTCCAAAAGGTCACAGCCTTGAAAACCCTATGGAGCAGTTGTACTTTGCACACGTGGGGTCACCATGAGTTGGAACCAACTCGACAGCACCTGGTTTGGTTTTGTGGCTTTGGGTGATGCAAACAGTTCAATGCACTTGGCTGCCAACCAAAAGAGTGGAGGTTTGAATTCAGCCAGAGGCACTTCGGAAGAAAGGCCTGGCAATCTAATTCTGAAAAATCAGCCATTGAAAACCCTGTGGAGCACAGTTCTACACTGACACACATGGGGTCACCATGAGTTGGAACTGGATGGCAACTGGTTTTTTTTTTCAACCCTATTTACAAGGTCCTTCATCTTTTCACTAAAGCTTTCCCCACATTTATATTAGTTGGTGGAATGTAGGTCAAATAAGTTAAAAAAAACCCATCAGATTAAAGAAAGTTAAACGGGTTTCTTTCCTACAAGAATTCTCAGAGCCTTTGATATGTTAATGATCACTCTGAAACTCCAAGAAGACATGCATCTTAAACAATATTTACCCAACTTATGACTTATTTGGCCACAAGCTAGGCATCTGCCTTGAATCAACTCGGCAGCACCTAGCAACAAAAGGCATCTGGCCCAGCTGATGTTCCACGGTACAGGCTTTGGGGCAAGCTACCTAGTCAGCCTCTTCAGAGGAATCCTGGCTCCTCCACTTATTAGCTGGGGGACCTTGGCAAGTCTCTTAACCTCTCTGTGCCTGAGTTTTCTCATTTGTAAAACAAGATATTATTGAATGAATTATGTCCTCTCAAACTATGTGCTGGCATCCTAACCCCTATACCTGGGGATGTAATACCATTTGGAAACAGGGTTTTCCTAGTTACGTTGATGAGGCCATCAAAGCGTAGGGTTGGTCCTAAACCTAATCATTTCTGAGTTATAAAAAGAGCAGATTAGACACAGATGCAAGCACAAATGGGGGGTGGGGGGAAGACAGATGCCACATGAAGATAGACAAGGAACCTAAGGAATGACGAGGCTGCAGAAGCTGATGGAGACAAGGCTCTTCCCTCAGGGGCAACAGAGAGAGACAGAGCCTTCCTCTAGAGCGGAGGCTCTGAGTTTGGATTTCTAGCCTTCTAAGCTGTGAGAGGCGCCCTGGTGGCCAAGCAGTTAAGAGGTCGGCTGTTAACCAAAAAGTCAGCAGTTCGAATCCACCAGGTGCTCCTTGGAAACCCTAGGGGGCAGTTCTACTGTGTCCTGTAGGAGTCAGAATTGACTCAATGGCAGTGGAATAAACTGTGAGAAAATAAACTTCTGTTCTTTAAAGCCACACATTTTAAGGGCAGAGTATGTGTTACAGCAGCACCAGGAAACTAACACGCAGGGTAATTCCATACCTTCACTCCACAACTACTTATTGAAGGCCAACTTTGTGCCAGTAACTGTTCCAGACACTGGGGGTTGTATCCAGTACCGACCTCACAGAAGGTGACTAAGATGAGAGTGTTATTTGGTGGTCAGCATACTTTTTCTGTAATGGGCCAGATTAACCTAATCAGTTGTGGTTGAGTCAGTTCAGACTCATGATGACCCCAGGTGTGTCAGAGCAGAACTGTGCTCTATAGGTTTTTCAGCGGCTGGTTTTTCAGAAGTAGATTACTAGGTCTTTCTTCCAAGACACCTCTGCATGGATTCCAACCACCAACCAGCCTTTCGGTTAGTAGCAGAGCACCTAACTGTTTGCATCACCCAGGGACTCCAAAGAGTCAGATAGTAAATGTTTTAGGTTTTGTGGGCCGTGTGGTCTCTGTGGTAACTACTCCACTCCGTCTTATAATGGAAAAGCAGCTATGGACAATACATGAACAAAAGGGCATGGCTGTGCCCCAATAAAACTTTATTTACAGAAACTGAAATTTGAATTTCCTACAATTTTTACATGTTACAAAAATATTTTAATTTTTTTCAATCACTTAAAAATGTAAAAGCCATTCGTAGCTCATGGGCCATATGGAAACAGGCAGCTGGCTGGATTTGGTTCACAGACTAGTTTGCTGACCCCTAATGTATTCAAGGAGCCCTGGTGGTGAAGTGGTTAAGAGCTTGGCTGCTAATCAAGAGGCTGGAAGTTCAAATACACCAGCTGGTCCTTGGAAACCCTAAGGGGCAGCTCTACTCTGAGTCAGAACTGACTCAACAGCAATGGCTTTGGTAATGGATTCAATGGACTCCCTGGCTGGTGGGCGGGACAAATAGTTAAGTGCTCGCTACTGACCAAAAGTTGGCAGTTTGAATCCAACTAGAGACCTTTTGGAAGAAAGAGCTGGAGATCTGCCCCCCAAAAGTCACGGCCATGAAAACCCTATGGAGCACATTCTACTCAGCAACACGTGAGGTTGCCATGACTTCGAATCAACTTGATGGCAATTGCTTTGTTCATACAGTCAATAGAGGTAGTGCAAGGGTTGAGTTAATACTTTTCTAGGACATAAACCAGTGCCAATGAAATGTGCTGTTTGTATTATTTAAATATATTTTGCCACAACGATGCCCATCCATGTGGAGGAGAACTGGTTCACAGAGTCAGAATGAAACGAGGAACTGCCATATGGCTGGGAACATAAAAAACGTCAACTCACATACGTGTCTCCCTTGCCAGTTCACTCAGTCTCCTTGGGCAGAAGTTCCCACTCGGGTGATAAAGGAGAGTGGTGAGCTTGGCAGGGGCACTGGAGTCCTGTCTCTGCTCAACAGCCCACCAAAGCAGTCCCCACCTCTTGCCGGCTGCACAGGCGAGCTGGCCCATCTATCCATAGCACCATGATTAACAGCGGTGGCGGCTGCTGATTGTTCCCAGATGAATGTGAGACGCTTGCAATTCTCCCTCTTATTACCCTATTTGTTTGCTGCCTTCCTCTGCATCCTCAGGATGGTCCGCAAGCAGGAGTCACTGGGAACTTTACAGTATAATTTATTAGAGAGGCTTGCCCCCTGGGGATGCCTCAAATTCACACATTTTCCAGGCTGGCAGGTTGTTATAACTCCAGCCAATGAGATAACTCAACTGTAGATGTCTTCAAACGGGTACAAATTCCTTTAAACGTAAAGAGGCAATGAATACAATTTATATATCCGCCTCACTCCCATGCACGGTGCTCCCCTCATTCTGGGGCTGTTGGGATGGCTGAATTACTCAGGCTGGAAAAACAGTTCTCATCTGGAATTCCCTCTCCAAGAGTGTGTTCACGGCTGATGTAGTGGTTTGTTGCTCGAGCTTCTGTGCTAGAAGCTTGTGAAGTTTATTCATGAATGGAGAACTCCCACTCCCAATTAATAAAAAATACATATATTCTGTATTTAATGTATCAGCATTCCATATACATATATATATATTTACATAGTCCAACAACCAGCACTTATTAAGCTCCTACTGTATGATGCGGTGCCAGGTGCTGATTCTAAACGTTTTTTTTCTTTTTAATAACAAGACAGTGAACATCATTTAAAAACCAATCCTTTAATGATGAAAAGCCAGAAGCATGATAACACTGTTAGTAGACACAGAAACACGAAGCAGCTGTCCAGAACACCACCGGACTTTATTTATACGTGCCCTTCAATCAGCTGTTCTTTCCTCTCCGGCCAGGAAAAAAAGAAAAAAAAAGTAAAAATTAAAAACAAGATTAAATGAACAAATGGACAAACCTTCTCATTCCTGGCATTGCAATCAGTGAAGCAGCAGAAATTCAGAAGAAAATTCTGCTCTGTGTTATTAAAACCATGGTAGAACACACCCGGCCTCTGGGATGTGGTCCTGTGACTCCTAGGAGCACACGACGGGCCAGCAGGGGGTACGCTTCTCGTTTCCGTTTCACAGATGAGAAGAACAAGCCTGAGGAGGCTGATTTGTCCAAGGTCCCCAAGGCAGGTGGAGGTGGGAGTCTCCCCCCGTCCTGACTCCAAAGGTGCATCCTGTTGTTTCCAGGAATCACATCCGTTTGGTATTCTGCCCAGTCATTCGAGAGGCCCTGAGGTAGGCAGAACCGGTAGGACAGCCTGGGCAGGTCCAGGTTGGCCTACATGGCAAGACACCCATCATGCTTGGCAGGCCCTGGGGCCTGGGGTTTAAAGCTGCTTTAAAGTCACAGCACTCAACACTGACCTCCCTGAAGATCCTCCTGTCTGGCCCTGTTTGGAATGGAAAGCTGAACTCTTTGAAGAGTTGTGTGTTGGACATTCATTTCTCTCCTTTCTTGACTCCTCCAAGCCTCTAAGCTGGCACCCTCCTTGGGATTGCTGTGGTTCCAGGGAACGCCCCACAATTGAAGAGTTGATTAAAAACTGCCTTGTACGGCTCCCCAATTGCTTTGGGTGGTTTTGTCCAGATCCGGAATGGCAAACAGGTTTTGCCTCACGTGACCATGTGGTAGTGGCACCTGTAAAGCTGTGTTAAGGACCGATTCCAGATTTAGCTGAAAAGAGCACTGTGACTGACTAGTGATGTCTGACATAGCTCAAGGTGGCCAGGAACAGTTGCAGGCGGTGTCACTTACTTGCTGGTCTAGGTTAAAAACACCTGAAGGGCTGGGTTGCTTTTGGTCTGTCCCCTCCCCTCCACACACTCCTCGGTCACTGTTTCTTTAGCACATCACTGGATGTATAATCAGGGACTATATAAACGCTCAGAGCCTGGATGTGCGATAGCGATAGCGAACTCCCACCACCAGGCTGTGGTTAATGCCTGGAGAGAGGGCAGGGTTCCCAGGCAGAACACACACCTGGAAATCTATTTCACTCCAGGGTCGGCTCAGATCTGAGCTCTTCTCCACCTGACCAGACACATCCTTCGATCCTGCCTAGAAAATGCGGAACCTTCTCTGCAACATCCAGTGGTCTATTTCCATTGGGCATATGCCGGTGGGGAAAGGGCTGCGCCTTCCTGACAAGTCTTTTAGAGGACAGCCAGATTAGACTCTGGTGTCCTTAGATGACTGGAGGCCTAAGCGATGTAAATAGCTAATGCCTTTGGCTGCTAACAAAAAGGCACCTTGGAAGAAAGGCCTGGTGATCTATTTCTGAAATATTAGCTTTGAAAACCCTATAGATCAGTTCTTCTTTGACACACATGGGGCCACCATAAGTCATAGTCATCAACTCAACAGCAACTGGTGCCTTTAGCTGTTTAGCAAACAAGACCTTGATCGAGAGCTTTTGATCCTAACATAGGGTGGCTCTGACCTTCGCGTGCTGTGATTTTACGGTTTATGATGTTTCTTCGGAAACCCTGGTGGCATAGTGGTGAAGCACTACAGCTGCTAACCAAAAGGTTGGCAGTTTGAATCCACACCAGACGCTCCTTGGAAACTCTATGGGGCACTTCTACTCTGTCCTTTGGTTTGACGGCTCTTCAGAACTGTTGGGAAGACAGGGCCTCCATGACGTACTCATGCTGTCCTTTTGGTTGTCCATGGCAGGGGCCTGTTGGCTGTGTGATCTCTGGTTTCCATGCCATATGACGACGGAAGCGCCAGAGAACATACGGCCGGCACTTTGCGGCTTAAGACATCATGCTACCCTACTTTGATCAAGACTAATTCGGCGAGAGCATCTCACCACGTGGTGTCCCTAGGCATGCTTATTCCTCAGTAAGATGGTCTGATGTCAGCTCTGGAGCTTAGCTGAACACTAGAGGAAAGAAGACTTCAACTCTCTTCCCATTTGGAATACCGGAAATGATCTCTTTTCTAAGATAGCCTCGCACTTCCGCGCAGGGATCACCTGCCGCAAGCCTACTAGTGTGGGAGGCAGCTTCCATCCTTCCAAAAAGGGTGGTACCAGTGCCACCAGCAGTCACAATTGCACCTTGGGTACCAGAGAAAGCAGCAGATGGCCTATTAATATCCATTCATGCCAATGTGGAGAACACCACACCATCTGATCCCAGCTCTTCAACCCTTTTAGACGAGCCTTCCTGACGCTTTGTAAGACTTCTGAGGAGCCAAACGGGAAAATAAGTCCAGAGCAAAATGGAGCTTGCTAAGTTTTCTTTCACCCATTTTCCTATCAGGGTGCTGCACTTATAACAATGAGGGATGGACCTTTAAGTGTTTCAAGCGGTCTCCTTGTTCTTCCGCAGGTTCTGGTGACCGCTGTGGCCCGCCCGGCGGCAGGCAGCAGTCTCCTGAGCAGGGGGCAATAAGCCCGCTTCGCTGGCATGACTTCCGGGTTTGATGCCACATTTTGTTTACACAGTCAACTGCAGTTGGCCAGAACCAGGGGTTGTCTTTTGAGGGTTTTCAGTCATATGCTTCCTCAGTCCACTGAGGTTATCATTTCAGGCATTATCACCATTTCCTTTCTTTAAATCAATGAAACCTATCCCAAAGGATACACTGAGACAGCTGATGAAGGTGGAGCAAAAGCGTATTCTTGTTTTTCTGGTGGAAATAAAAAAATGTGCTTCCAGAATTTTAAAATTAAAATGTATTTCTGGTAGATTTCATTAGTTCAGTTTCTTCCAAGATTTGGCCATTCTTTGGCTCAATCATGCCTTCTGCTGCACCTCTAAGACATGGACTGAGACCCCCAAATCCAGCTCGTTAAACTGAAGTCCTGAAAATGAAGTGAGCCTCCTGTTCACACTGGAAATACTCCACAGGTTAAAAAGTGGAGTACAAAAAGTAACTTTTTTTTTTTAAAGGCTAAAATCTACACACACAAAAATAAAGATTTCCAATGTAAATTTTACTATTTTATTTGTGAAAAAACTACAAGCAGAATTCATAAATAGACATTTCTATTTAAAGCAAGAAAATGATAAAGTGGCTTCTAATAACATAGTCGTGCACATGCCAGGAACAGGAATATATTAACATCTTTTTATTTGCTAGACAAAGAGCAGTGTCCAATATAAATCTCCCCCAAACATTTAAGACCTGTGAATTTCTGACCAGTTCACAAAACCACCAACTGACACTTTTAGCATGAAGAAAAAAACAAACCTAACAGACTGTCAGCTCTAAAGACGTTACAGAGCAGAAACTTCCAAAAAGCGTTATACAAGCTGTCTTTCTGGGCAAATGAAAAATATAGCTCGTATAATAACATGAACAAAAATTCACAAGATTATGTTTTGACATACTTAACAAGCATTCTCTATTTGTCTCCAACAAACAAAGCTAAGGAAATAATGTAACCATCTTTACACAGTAAATTAAGGTTACAAGTCATACACAAGAACAGAACTGCTTGCGCATTAAAAACTGTTCAGCTCCATTGTCATACTCTAAATGTTGGCTCTTAAACCATTTTCGGTTACATACAAGCAAAGGTTATTATATATTCAGCAATTAATAAATTTTCAATAATTTAAGATACGGTAGCTTAAAAAAGTAGACTGAGAATGGTCTTGATAAGGCAGGTGAAACATCTTAGTGGAACTAAACTCACAGAAGCTTCTGCCGATGTTTTTAAATATCCAAATTGAAACTGAAAGGTTTTGATTAAAGTACTTTGTGGGTGTCAAGACGTCTTTATCTTTTTTTTTTTTTAAACTGAATGACTCAAGCAGACCAAGTCAGGTAAGCTCTGTGCGCGCACGCACGCACAAGTGTGAAAGGTCTTGCGGCATTAAAACAAATGGAAACTTGCAAGCATAACACTGTGCTTTGTTTTGTTTTTAACCTGCTGTCTGTGCCACTGAATACCAAGTATTTCTGGTCCTCTCTGAATATAAATCTTTATCATCTACACTAGTGTTTTTACGTGCTGCCTACTATTGTAGGGCAAACTGCAAACGCAGGAAGTTACAGGAATTCCATTTCCAGAATACATGCCTGAGGGATGTCATCAATTTTAGAAGAGTCTAAAGTACCTACCACCTCACTACCTCAATAGAATACACAACAGCAGCTAACGGGCTGGCCCAGTAACATCTGATTGCTTAGGTAACTTCCACCGTTAGCTGCAGGTTCTACCAAAATGGCAGTTTCCTTCCATTTGTTCTAGAGCAATCCTTCCTTCCTTCACCCCTCCCCCGCTCTTTACTCTTTTTAATTTTTAATGGAGGCAAAACTGAAAAACCAAGACACGGGCAATGAATTAATTAGCAGCCTATGAGTAGCTGGTTGTCAGCATTTCCCACTAAACTAGGGGTCCAATCACTTTACATGAAACTAATTTTGAAAAAGTACACAGTGTTTCTGAACAAGGTGCATACCAACACTTACTGATTTAAAAAGCAGTGCAACCCACATGAATTTGGTGGCATTTAAAATTTTTTTTTTAGAAAAGTTAATTAAAAAACAGCAATTCCTTATACCTCTGGAAAATAAATATGGCTGACTAATTTACCGTCCCTGAGACCCTTAATAAACGGAATATTAAAACTTTAGAAGGAATGTCTTTGCAATATCCCACTAATATTAAAATGTGGATTTAAAATTCATAGTCAAATCACTATGTATTATATATTCTGATGCTTATAGAAAGCATTTGATTTCCTTTGGTTCATTAATAAATACTTTAAAAATGTATTTAAAAAAGGTAAGCACAGCTTGCATCCCAGACACAAGCACTCTTTTAAAAAGAGGGGAACATTGTCCATGCATGTGAGAACAGGACCACAGCAACAAACGGCACTGCTTTGTCATCTATACCTTTTGAGAAGAGAATTTAAATTATGGTGTATCAGTGACTACAGAATAGTTTTAATGTAAATGTGAAAGGAACCTTTCCTGTTGGCTACTCAAGTCAAGCTGTTAATTTTTTTACTTGTTGCCTCCACAGACAGAAGTTGCTTCTATTTTTACCTGAACCAGGTTTTTAACACCAAAATGTGGTGCTTTATTACAAACCTGCTATGCTCCTGAAGGATGTCAAATTAAAGATTAGTATCAAATCCCGATGCTTGAAATAACTGAAGTACTTTGAACTCTGTGGGTATATGAATGTAAAAGTCAAATGAGACCCCTAAATGCAAAACAAAACAGAAATTAAAAATGGGGAGGGGTGGAATCACAATAGTGGTCTTTGTTTTTTGCAAGACAGTAAAAAAGAATGAAAAGAAACTTCAGAGTTTAGTCATCTTCATGTCAAGGAAGAAAAACATCACACAGTCGCCATCAGCATGTGCTTTCTCCGCAAAGCTGGCTGCTGGCTCTTAAGCCTTCACAACTTGAGTTTCTTCCCACAGCAGGGAACTGAGAAATGTCTCCCAACACTGAAAAGCTCCATGTCGGCACTGGATGTGTGGTAGATAACCTTTCTTCAGTAAAACAAACAACGGTCGATTTCAAGAAAGGAAAGAACTAATTCTCACCACTGAATTGGCAGGGTAAGGGGTGAGACAAGAGGACATGAGGGGAACAAATTTTAATTACCAAAAACCACCTCTGCAATGCCACATGGAAAGTGGAAACAAGGAACTGCTTCCTGTGTGGACCAAAAACACACAGTTGAGACTGCTGTAACCCTAAAACTAAGACAGAGTTTGCAGATTCACCTCAGACATGAGTAGAGGTCTGGAAAATGGATGGAATTCGAGTTACAGAATACCGTATTTTCATGAATGCTTATGTAAGAACAGCAATGTTAACATGGAACCGTAATTTACATGAATACTTGGCATTCTGGAGCTAGTTATTTTTGAATGATCAAAGCCCTCCCTAAACCACTTACGATTTGTCAGTTATTCCATTGCAAATGCAGGCTATCTGGAGCAGTCTTTAAATTTGAGATCACATTGTTTAAAAAATATATTTACTTTTATATCATCCAGTACTCTTCAGACAGATGAGAGAGGTCAAGTTCCCAAGTGGGTTGGAACATACTTCATGTAAGACTGACTTTAATTTAATTTCAGCACTTTCATAGAAGGGACTGTCCCAGATCTGTAACTGTTCAATGTTGTGTTCACTTCACAGTGTATCAAGCACCAGCGTTGCCATGGATTGGTTTCAAATAACCCTTTATATATAATTTTATATTTATATATATATATAGTTATATCAAAACTGATAGTACATAGTATAACTGGAAGAAAGAACTAAACTTAAAAGGATATGCTGAAAAGATGGAGTCTGTGAACACAATAAATAAAAGTTCCCTCCCCCCCCAGCCCACCCCCCAACAAAACAAAAACAAAAAACCAGTTGTAATGTACATGGAAAATTGTGCACAGCAGATTTTTTTTTTTTTTTTTTTTATAAAAAGTAGATTCAGGAGCACATCCAATTATAAATGATTGTTAGGAAAATCATATAAAACAATGGAATACATAAAAGTGTCAAGAGTAATCGTCAGGGTGCGAAATTCCTTGGTGGCCAGGTGCCCATGGCGAGCAGCACTTATCCTGGCAGCGTCACTAAGAGGCCGACGTCCACAGAAGAATCTCCAGGGGTGCAAGCAGCATGGGCAGGTGGAGGATTTGAATTTCATACCCTGATTCATAGTTTTCACAATTCCATGTGCAATTTCAGAAAGATTCATCATTTACGGCTGACATGTCGCCCTTGGGTGTCGAGGAGCGGGAGGAGCCCTTGTCTGTGCTCTCCGAGCCCGAGCTGCTCTGGTTCTGCTGTTCTGACCCCGCACTGGAGGTCACTGTGGAGGAGGATGTCGACGAGGAACGAGTCTTTTCCTTAAAGTCTGTGATAATGACGGTGACGTTGCCCACAGTTACTGCCAACTGCTGTGCAGTGCTCCTGTCGACGTTTTTCAGCCTGGGCCTGAAAGGAACACCACAGGGGGACAGGCTATTAGATAGGCTACGGATTGGAAATGACTTCCGGCAGAAGACCATCAGTACACACAAAGACCTCGTGATGCTGCCGCAAGGAAGCTAGCGCACACACCAAACTCATTACAAAGCGTCCTGTGTGGCTTTAGCGGTGACAGAAACCAACCATCAGCTGGCAAAGCTTGGGACTGTGAAAAATTACTAGTCACCAGGCTTTCTCTTTTATCCTGTTTTGGCCACGGTTACATGAAAAGTAGCTTTTATTTAAAAAAAAGAAAAAAGTTAATAGTCCCACACCAAGTTCTTCACCCCACCCTTCTCAGCCTACAAACTCACAAGTACAAAGCCACACTGGTCCCTGGTTATGATTATGTAAATCAGGGCAGCAATTATTTTATTCTCATTTCAAAGTACCTTGAGGTGTGATTGGTTTCACTGGTCTTTGTCGTAGCATTTGCAGACTGTATGCTGTTTGCTTCGCTAGGAGGGTCTTTCAGAATATCAGACTTTGGTCTAAAAGAGGAGGATTTAAAAGAGACACTTAAAAGGTATCTTTTATTCACCGGCAAAATAATATACTTAGTTAGCCAGGAACTTACTTTGTTTTCTTGTTGGTGTTCTTCTTGGTAACACTAGGGCTAATTTCTTTATCTTTCTCAGGCTTCTCTTTGTCTTGCTTTTCAACTTTCTCCTTCTTCTCCTTTTTGGGAGGTGGGGGAGTGGCGTACTGCTGTGCCACTTGTTGTGCAACCAGCTGAGAATTTATCCGGGGTTTTCTAAAAGTTCAAGAAAAGATATATCATTATTTGCTTTGTAAATATTGCTTTAAATCCTTTATTCAGGTCTTATACTTTCTTCGACTGGTACCTGGCAGCAAATCAGAGCTCCACTGCATGGTAAGCATTATTTTCCTATGACTATTTCTATGTAGCCTGGATAAATCCATAGACTGCTGTCTTTTTCACAGCCACCTTCTGTGTATCTCCGTGACACACACGTGGTCACACAGCATGCCTACTCCTCTGCAGAGTGAGTACTTCAGCCAGTACAGCCTGACACTGTCTCTTGAGAGTGCTGAGACTTCCTCTGAGCTGTCAAGATTATACTGACAGCTTTCAAATACTCTTGCTTCACAGGGCTAATCTCATTTTATTAAACGGACACTGGTAATCCCTTGAAAAGAATGAAATTAGAAGTGTGACATTCACTCCTCAATCTAATTATTCCAACATGGTCTGCTCCCCTGCAGTGCTGTGATTGGCAAGGACAGCACACACAGAGCAGTAAAAGGTAACTGTGGCTCACACTAGCTCCCAAGGGGGGGAAGACTGAAAGTCACTAGAAAAAATCTTCGACAAGTAAGACATTCATTGTGCCATCAACAATTACGTCCGCGCCAATCTCCAACTGACACTGATTCTTCACACTATTGTTTACAATCCTAAGTGGTGCCAAACACTTTTCAACAATGCATGGCCATTCAGAGGTCCAAAAAGGAAAGGGAGAATGGAATGCCTATGGACTTTTCTATATAACATGAATTTTCAAAGACATTCGCATCTAGACAGACATTTGCAATATAATAAACTCTCCAAGCACAAGGTAGAAAAACAAACATCCAATCGGGTCATTAACGAGGTGAAGCAACTGGTGTCATCAAAGGGTCACTTTCAGATGCTTTAGTTTTTTCCATTCCCCAGGAAGGGGGCGATGGCCTAACTACATCTGGCCTATCAAGGGGAGCACGTGGGGTGGAAGACTGGAAAAAACAACAAACCTAGGGAAAATAAAACAAAGCTTCCCCCTGAAATATTTCTGCTATTCTTTGCAAGAAATCAAAGACACAAATAAAACAGCCACGTTGCTAGGTGCACATATGGGAGAACCTTTGCCAGTGGATGTGATGTGGCTGACTAGGGATGCAGGAGAGGGAGGGGACGGCTGTTGTTAGGCTAGGGAGGCCTCCAGTTACAAATCTAGACCCTACCACCACCAGTGACCTAATAAGGCCGTACAGTCTACTCTCATTGCCTAGTCATCAAAGCCAGTAAGTTATGTCTCATTCCGTGCCAAATCCCATACAGTTATGTAAGAGAGAGAAGGCAGGATGGGGTCTAGAATCCAGATAATTTTTCAAGCCAGCACTTACTCCCTGACACCATCAAGGTTAGCATAAGTGCTGAAGGCACTGGGTTTGTTTTGGGCGTTTTCAGTGCTCGTTCAGTGGTAGCGTGGCTTTGCAAGAAAACATACAAGCAAAGGTGCCATCTCTGAGCAAGTTTCCTATTGGTCTCCAGCAACACAGACCACACCCTGAAACTCAGACACCTGCAAGTACATCTCAGCCCAGGTCACATGTGGTGTCACTTGTCACTGAGCAAGGGAGTCAAAGACATGGGGAAGCACCCGTCAAGGGAGAATGCACTTACTCTAAGCATTCTCCCACCCCCCAAAAACACATGCAACCTCCGTGGAAATATAACTTTCTCTTCTCACAGGTTCTAAGAGAAATTATGGCTGTATTAATACTTAGGAAGGAGATAATCCCCACCACACTCACGAGCACTCACTGGGGACACAGGTATCAGCTATTCACAGGGGTTACCAAGTGCCATACATCAACCAATACGAAGGTATCGCAATGGAATAACTCAGCCCCAAAGCTAATAATGTGACTAAACCATTGAAACTTCATGGAAAACTACACCTTGTAGTAGAATTTCAATGAAGTCAATATATGTACTTTACTCCAGAGAAATCTGACCCAGAAGAGAAGACATCTGGACACCAATTTAAAACCAAAAAACACAAAACAAAAAAAACCAACCCCCCCTGCCATCAAGTCTATAATGACTCAACAGCCACCCTGTAAGACAAAGCTAAACTGCCCCATAGGGCTCCCAAGGAGCAGCTGGTGGATTCGAACTGCCAACCTTTAGGTTAGCAGCTGAAAGCTTAACCACTGTGCCATCGAGGCTCCACAGGCACCAATTTAAGTATACCTTAAACACTGAGGGCAACTCTGCTGACATAGTCAAGAGCTAGAGCTACGGCTGCTAACCAAAAGGTCAGCAGTTCAAATCTACCAGGCACTCCTTGGGAACTCTATGGGGCAGTTCTACTTTGTCCTATAGGGGCGCCTTAACTCTGAATCAACTCGACGGCAATGGGTTTGTTTTTTGTAATGGGTTTAAACACTGAGAGAATCAAAGTACGCCAGATGCCCAGCCCCAGAAAATGCACAGCCTCATCACCACAGCCCCACCCAATGCGAGTTAGAGGAGGTGCCTCTCTCATTCTAAGACACCTATGGAATTCTATGATGTCACCTACACTATACTTACCAATTCGCCAGAGGTGTACTCCAATGGCACAGACACATGTCAATCACCTTTGTCACCATGGCATTCAGCACAGTGCCAGGTACTCCATCATTTTATTTACTGGATGAATAAATGAACATTGCAGAGAAAGACAAAGTAGGATGACTGAGAAGAGGACACATGATTTTTAATTAGGAGGTCACTGCTGACTTTTTAGGGGACCAGATCACATGTCATCAGGGCTGCCAATACCAAGGGATTGAAGAAGGCTGACGGGGTGTTAACACAGAAGTGGTAAACAGAGCCCCCTTTTTGAGAGCTGTGGTGCTGAGGTAAGGGGTGGTCTGTTCGTCACCTGAAGGGGTGAGCAGGGTCTGAAGAGGATTGCTAGAGATAAAGGACTCTGGAATCATGATAAACACTGGAAGAGGAAGAAAGACTATGGGTAGGCAAGAAAAAGGGTTAAACTCATAGAGCAAAGACCCAGAGGAAAGAGAGAAAGAATGCAATCAAAAAGTCCTGGTCCAGAAGTGAAGACAAGAAAGAGATGTTAGGTAAAGATAACTCATCATTTTTATGAGGTTCTCTCACAGCTGGCCTCTCCATTCCCAAGGATATAGGAGCCAGGACTGTGAGCTGAGGCAAGTCTGTGGGCACAGTTTAGAAATGAGAAATCAGAGAAGAATGTCAACACTCGTGCAGATTAGAGGCGGTGTCTGGTTAAATGAGTAGCAGGCACTAACAAAAAGAGAGCTAGTGACGACCAGAGAGAAAAGGAAGTTACTTTTGTCTCTCAAATTGCCCTTAACTGCATGAGTGTGGTCTACCTACCAGCAGCAGGTCTCTGCCACCCAGAGAGCATGACTGTAACAGACTGACTACCTCCTAACAAGGCCACCTTGCCAAGGCTCTCAGGCTACTGCAGACAAAAGATGAGATGCCGTCTGAATGTTTCTGCCAATGGCGAGTATCCTCAACGCTTTGACAAACCGACCCTCAGAATTCTTCTTCAGCGCATGCAACAAAAGCTACACATACAAAAGGTACACCTTAGCCGCAATTCCTCCTAACACGCAGTGTGTGTGCACAGAGGTGTGAATGTCTGTGTGTGTTCCTAAGCAAAAAAATGCTTCACTGTAACAGTGAAACAAGTCTTCCTCTCTTCTGTGGACATCAAAGTTTGCAAATGGAAAGGGCTATCTGAGACCTGATTATTACCAAGATAAATGGAGCATCTGCTAAAAATGCCTATATTGTTTCAGAAATACTGCCGTGTTCTAAATTCCATATAATGCCTATAAGCAACAACTTAACTCTTCAACCATCCCTCACTCTTCCCCCACAAAAAACCTTCAGTAACAGATGAGCATTTATTACTTCGATTATTAAAACTGCTTTTTCCAACTATTGTTGTTGTTAGGTGCTGTTCAGTTGGTTCTGACTCATACTGATCCTATGTGCAACAGAACAAAACACTGCTCAGTCCTGTGCCATTCTCACAATCATTGCTATATTTGAGCCCACTGTTGCAGCCATGGTGTCCATCTATCTCCTTGGGGGTCTTCTTCTCTTTTGCTGATCCTCTACTTTGCCAAGCATGATATCCTTCTTCAGGGACTGGTCCCTCCTGGCAACATGTCCTATGTACGTAAGACGCAGTCTTGCCACCCCCGTTTCTAAGGAGCATTCTGTCTTCTTCCAAGACAGATTTGTTCGTTCCCCTGGCAGTCCTTGGTATATTCAATATTCTTCGCCAATACCATAATTCAACGGCATCAATTCTTCTCCAGTCTTCCTTATCCCATGAATATGAGATGACTGGAAATATGAGATGACTGGAAATTGCATGGCTTTAGTCAGGTGCACCTTAGTCCTCAAAGTGTATCTTTGTTGCGAACACTTTCAAGAGGTCTTTTGCAGCAGATTTGTGGCAGAGTGGTTAAGCACGTAGCTGTTAACCAAACGGTTGGCAGTTCGAATCTACCAGTTGCTCCTTGGAAATCCTACGGAGCAGTTCCACTCTGTCCTGTAGGGTCGCTATGGGTCAGAATCAACTCGATGGCAATGAGTTGTGGGTTTTTTTTTGCCCAGTGCAATACACTGTCTGATTTCTTGACTGCTGTTTCCGTGGGTGCTGATTGTGGATCCAAGTAAAATGAAATCCTTGACCACTTCAATCTTTTCTTCGTTTATCATGATGTTGCTTACTGGTCCAGTTTGTGAGGACTTGTTTTCCAACTAGCTCCCCAAATATTCCCACGCGGGAGCGGAGGAGGGGTTCACCTGAGAGGGTATGAGGGGAGAAGGTAAAGAAAACTAGAAGGGCCACCAACGGGAAACCTCCCAAATAAAGCTGCCACAATGTCAAAACCATTCTGGCTGCTTTTGCCATCTGTCTCCTCCTTATTTCTAGATGAATACTCTCCTGTCATGTGTAAAAATGTGAATATCCCACCCCAGTGAGAAACAGAAACTTTTGTGAAGCCAGGCCTGGTTCTTCAGGTGAGAAAATACAACTTGTACCTGCAGCAAGACAGGCAGAACAATTTCATAGCCATAAGACAGGAATACCATGAAGCCAGATTTAGCACTGCATTTTTGAGAAGAGGAATTATTGACTTCATTTTACGAATGAGGAAGGCTGAGAAGTAGAAGGATTGAGAAACTTGTCCAAGGTTCACAGTGCCTGGGATTTTAACCTAGCTCCATCTGGACACTTTCCACGGATCCCTATTACAAAAGTTATCTTCAAACCTTTGAAGAGTCCAGATATAATTTTTGGTGTGTGCACGCATGAGAGTGGGGGAAGGAGAGAGGGTGATGTGACCTGAGCACAAGGGACTAGGAATGAAAAGCCCGGGTCAACCCAGGTCGAGTTTAGCTAGATACTTCCCCAAGAATCACAATGCCCTCATTACCCCTGCCATACTCTTCACTCAGACAAGAAGCTGGTTATCCTTAAGTGAAGAGAAAAAGGAAAGGGAAGCTCGCAGGAATATTCCTCTTGGCTTTTCACTGCCTTCGGAAGATTCCCTGTAAGACATTTACCACTACTAATCAGTGAGAAATAATTACTTCCTATAAAACTACACTGCTTACTGAAATCTTCTGAGTGTCATACAACACAATGTCAACAGCTCTTGTTTAATGGACAGACCTCTTTCAATATAGTGCTGGACAGGCTGGTCTGCTGAGAAACCTGAGAGTCTGGGTCTGTAAGATCATTCAGGTTTCCCAGTTAACAGAGACCTTAAATAGGAAATTAACAGTCTTCATAGTAAAGTGGAAAACATTAGATCAACGCACATGGTAGGTATAGCTTTTGGCATCTAAGCCTCAAATTAAAAACCAACCAACTAACCAAAATAAGCAAAAAAAAAAAAAAAAACCCCAAATTACTTGACCAGAGATTCAATATGGTAAACAGAATAGCCAGGTTTCCTCACGAGTAAGAACAGCACAAAAGAGTTTTTGGTATCTTCTTTGAGACTATTATTTTTTAGGAAAAAAATCTGGTCTCCTTAAAATATACTGTTTTATAGGTTTATTGTTACTATTACAATAGAGTTCACAAGTAAAAAAATCTGCATAACTTCAATAATAGACATCATCAGGAAAACATGTTTACTTGCATTTAAACAGCTAGTATTTCAGAAAAGAGATCTATTTCATAAAAAGTGAAGCAAATCTTTATCTGAGGATAGCCTTAATTTTTGAAGATGAAAAATTTCAGAGTGTGATCGCATGTGAACAAATGAGCATGATGAAAACACAAAACAAGATACTTCTCTGTGTTGTTCTGATGTGTGTACTTGTGCCACTTTTGGGGCCACAAGCAAAACCATATTTTTAAAGAGGCACTTCCCCCATATGTTTTCCTTTTCCTCTCATTTACTCAGGGGACCCCGACATCTTACGTTCTCGTTTACTTCCCTATCGCCCAGCTACCACAAAACAAAGTCATCTTCTTGTAGTTCAGGCAACAAAGAGCAATAGGAATCTCTAATAACTTATCTCTCTTCCTTGATTACTTCCAGTTTTCATCAACACTCATTTATGCATTTTGCCCTCTGACGGAATTCCACCTGGTGTTTCAATTAAAACACCCAAAAGACAAAGGCTTTAGAATAAATCAACTCATCCTCTCCCCCACCCCCACTAAGATACTTGAAATTAATATAGTTCTTTATAACTTGGAAAATGTCTTCATCAGAGCAGGTTCTTTGCAGACTGTAAAGAGCACAAATTCCCCCAACTCCTTCCTTACCCTGATAATCTGTTAGTTGAAGAATTAGCAACTTGAAAAGATTTAACAACTCTGAACAGGTCCTTCTATTGGGTTAGTCTTTTCTCAGGAGCCCATGACTCTTTATGATAGATCACATCATGGTGCTGCAATTAAAAGGAGTCTTCTCCACGTAGCTTGTCATCCTATGTATATGCATTGAGCCAGCTAGGATGAATTTTACCTCCCCCCCCCGCCCCCAAGAATGACTGAATTTCTATACTACGGATGCCCTAAAACATATCCTTCCTAGCTGGAAAAAGAGCACAAAACTCTGTACACAGTCATTATTCTGTAACACCTGCCATCTAAAGTTTTAAAAACGCAATGGGAACGATACACATTTCAGCCTTGAGAAATAGGTAGGCCAAACGTATAAAAGCGTTTTATAAACAGCAAAAAATTAAAAAAATTTTTTTTCTTTGCAAAGGTACCTTGTTAAAACCACATTTAGGCTAAATAAATATGATTTTTAGATTAGTCTGTATAAGATGTACCCAAGTTGTAAACAAGCAACCTGCAAACAAATACATTTTTAGAATATAACCTATTTTTAAATTGAGCAACGCATAGACTTACCTCTAAGGCAATGTAAGTGTTAAGCATCAGAGTCTGTCTATCCCAACAGCATCGTCCACTAAACACTAATGGCCCCTGTTTTGGTAACTAGTACAGAAAAGTGGTCCTAAAGAACAACTAGTTTTCTGTTCATTTTTATCAATCTGCTTCTGACCCACTGTGTTTTTCAAAAGGCCAAAGATAGAAGACAGTCAGGATTCTAGTTCTAACACCACTGACCATGAAGCCTTAAAGATGATATCAGAGAATTAAAAAAAAAAAAAAAAAAATCTAGAAACTCATAAAACCAACTTAAAGTAACAACCCAACACCTCACAGGATTTGGTGTTTTAGCTTGAAGGTTCAGGGTTTATGGTTTCATGGGACATCCAATTAACTGGCCTAATAAAGTGTTTCATGCTTCTGTTCTACTTCCAAGTTCACTTAGTAGTGTCTGGGGTCTTAAATGTTTGCAAGTGGCCATCTAAGGTCCAACAACTGGTCTCTACTCACCTGGAATAGAAGAAGGAGAGTCAGGAATAGGAAGATGGAATGGAATGTGAGGCTACTGCCTTCATGAACAAGTGCTTCCTTTGCCATGAGACCAGAAGAAGTGGATGGTGCCCAGTTACCACTACTGAACGTTTTAATCAAAGAGTCTATAGAAGAATCCTGATCAAAAGTGAGGAAATGCAGAATAGGATTTCAAATTCCTATAGAATCTAGCAGTTCTGGAGCCATGAAGCCTGGAAGAACCCCTGAAACTACTGCCCTAAGATAATCTTTAAACCTTAAACCAAAGAATGGTCTGCCTTGAACACTGTGCTCTTTTGGGAACTATCTATATGGGATCAAACTGACAACAGCAACTCGAAAGATCAGATAGGATATTTAGGGGGCAATGAGTTGATGCTATGGCGGAGGAACGATTCAGAAAAGGAGGGTGAGAATGGTTGCACAACTTGAAGAACATAATCAACGTCACTGAATTGTACATGTAGAAATTAATGAACTGGTGTATGGTCTCAATATCAAAAAATAAACTATTTTAAAAACAGATTTATTTAAAGTAAGCAGGCTATCTTTAGGGCTCTTTTCCTTCCCATACTTATTTTTAAACAACTTCTTATCTCACTTTATCTTCAACAATTCTAAAGGTAAACTGGGCAACCTCTAATAGTACCACTTTAAAAAAAAAGAGAGAGAGGGTTAACAACTGTGGCAAAGTGAATTGGAATCTCCAGACTGGCATTTTTTCAGCTATACCAAGCTGGGCTGCGTGCTTTTTAAGAAGTGATTTTAATCTCTTAAAATGTTCTAGTACCCTTTAAGTTTTGCTATAGTGTGATAGTAGTGTTACTAAAAACCAGCAATGTGATCATCTAGCCCACGGAAGAAGAACAGATGAGAAAATATGGCAGATGATCTGGTTTAGAAGTAAATTCCCAGGTAGTTTCTAGGTAAATGCTTTCTTTGCCACTATTTTTAAAGGGCTGGTTATCTTGACAGACCACTAGACAACAATTCACCTGTTCAGCTGTGGGAAGATGAAGCCACACAACAGCTCCAACTAACTCTACCCTGATGCAGAAACATGAGGCGCTGCTGTACTGTGTTTTTATTCCCAGTGACGAGGTAACCCCGTCAGTATTACCCAGAGCTAGCTGGCTTTGGCATAGAAAAATCAGTACTCACAGCCTTCCCGAGCTGCTCTTGTCACAACATCAGGCCAAGCTACACCAGAGTAAAAAGCTACCTGGTATGACCCCGTGGCTTTCAATGAAGCCAACTGTGGGTATGATATGGACAATTAAAACTCATCTGTCACTTAACTTTGCTACAATCATACACTGCTGGGTATGAGTCAATGTCGACCCTAAGGACCCTTTTTCCAAAGTCGTAATCTTTACTGAAGCAGACTGCCACATCCTCCTCTGGTAGCAAATGACTTACAAGTGAAAGAAGTGGGGTGTGCTTTGCTCTGGAAAAAAGTTAGAGTGACATAAATCCTTTGCAATGTTGGTATCCTAAAGTTAATTATGATGTGTAGCAGCAACGGCAGCACTGACTGAGGAGCCTCATCAACACAGATGCCAATTTTTCTATGTATTTCAGAGAAAATTTTGGTTTTGCAGATATTGCTTTTAAAAGAGGATGGTATCTTTAGGGGAGAGGCCAAAAAACTTCAGTTGTACCACATACGTGATATTACACAAACTCTCACCAGATACAGCTTGGTGGGGAATAAATGGCTCCAATAGAACATAGCACCTTAACTTAAAATAAACAGCAGATTCTGAAATGTTCTACTCTAGATTCAAAAATGTCATTTTGAATATTCAAATGTTTTGTATGCCCTGAAAGCACCATTAATAAACACCTGAGCACCAGTAAGTGTCAGCAACTCAGGAACATATACTCAGTAAATAAAACGAATTACAAGTGGCTTAGACTCTTGAAAACACACACCTACTTCACAAACCGACCTAGCAGTAAAAGAAAGATGCATTAGCCAAACAGCTCTCAAACTGTGATCCAAAGACCCCTAGGAGTCTCCAATACCCTTTTTCAAGAGGGTCTATGAGATCAAAACTCTTTTCAGGATAATTCTAAGTTATTATTTGCCTTTTTCACTTTCATTCTCTCATGAGTTTACAGTGGAATTTTCCAAAGATTACACAACATGTGAAGGCCACTAATGAAATGTGTGCCTATGTGTTCTTGTGTTTTAAACATATCTGTTTTAATTTCTGATATGACAACTACAGATATAACACAATCATTTCTTGGGATCCTTAATAACCATGCCAAATATTCAGTGGGAGAATTCTCACCTGCCACTTGAGAGGATCCTGGTTTGATTCTTGGCCAATGCACCTCAAAAGCAGCAGCTACCGCTCAATGGAGGCCTGGGTGTTGGCATGATGCCCAACAAGTTTCAGCGGCGCTTCCAGACTAAGACAGACTAGACAGGAAAGGCCTGGCGATCTACTTCTGAAACTCAGCCAATGAAAACCCTATGGAACACAATGTTCCAATCCCATTGTGCCTGGGGTTGCATGAGTTGGGGCCAACATCAACAATAAGATTACTTTAACTGAGATACTTGTTTCAATATTTATTAAAGACAACTAAATAAAGTAGCTGTTCTGTAGGTGTTGGCCAAGTGTGCAGTTTATCCTCGGTTGTAACTTTAGTTTTTTTTTTTTAAATACAGTCAGCAATAAACATTAGATACATTCTACAAACTATACAGACTGCTTAGTGAATTGGACACGACCTCTTCCTTCCCCCTCAAAAAGGCACACCAAATTCCTTATAATTAATGTCAATGATTAAAATAAATCATTGAAATTAAAAATCTCTAAGCAAACCATATTTTCAGACGCAAATAAACTTGATGAAGCCAAGTATCTCTCTCCAAGACACACTACACTAAAACAATCCAATGTGCTCTACAAATTATAGCTGTCAAAGATGCTATTTAAAATGCATTTAACCAACGTGAAATTACCGTTCGTGTCACAAAACTGGACACTTGCAAAGCACAAAACAATTGGTAATTCATTAAAAAAAGGGGGGGGGGAAGAAAAGCTATTAACCCACTGCCACTGAGTCAATTCCCACTCATAGCAAGCCTATAGGACACAGCAGAACTGCCCCATAGGGTTTCCAAGGTTGTAAATCTTTATGGAAGCAGACTACCACATCTTTACCCTGTGGAGTGGTTTGGGGTTTGAATCGCTAACCTTTTGGTTAGCAGGCAAGTGCTTAACCACTGCACCACCAGGGCACTTTGAAAAGCTATTAGGTACTTCAAAAAAAAAAAAAAAAAAAGCAAGTTCTAACAAATATTTAATCACTTGCCCTCTTCAGGTCTTGGTTTTCCTCGTCTGTAAATTAAAGGGTTGGACTAAGTAAATAAGGTTTCCTTCAACTCTAACCTTTCAACACAAAACAAAAACTGTCAGGTGCTACATGCAAATACAGTAGGACCTGTGAAATCTGGAATGTAAGAGGGAAAACTGTCAGAGAAGGAATACTCCCATACAGTCATGCATTGCACAATGTCCGCCAACGTCCAATTGCATGAATATACCTCCATGGTCTCATACGGGTTCCCCCCATCTTCTTTTTTTAAAAGGAAAAGCAGCCCTCCTTTTATTATTTCCCCTAATGGTTTTAAAGACCCCCCAACTCCCAGAGTGAACAAGCAGTGGGGCTCCAGGGCACATCGTAATTCCCTTAGTGCCGCCTCCTCCTCCTTCCTGTCCTCCAGGTTTCGTTCACCAGCCCAGCAACTGTGCAGCCACTCACTCCCGGGGGCACCTGCATGCTGCACATGATCAGGACGTGGCCACATCAACAGGGTGGTGGCATCCAGGGCCACCACTGCCAGCCATGCTCCCGGCACTTGCATGCCTGCTCCCCACCTAGTCTCCACAGCCATCTCTCCCCCACCCGAAGTGTGCCCCCCACCTGGTGCCCACGCAAGCATGAGGTCCTGATCCGGCTGCCAGGACAGCCTCTGCCCGGCCTGCAGCCGTGCACCTGCCAAGGCTGGCCTTCTGTATCCAGTGCATATAGCTCTTGGGCTTTGTCTGGAGGGCTCCTATAAGGTTTTATTATAATAGGCTTTACAACAGTTGCTTGGTAACTATGGACTGTATGAGGACGGCCTGTACCTACTACTTGCACAACGTCCAAATAGTGTTAACATCCTATTTCACGGAATGTATTGTGGACATTAAGCGATGTGTGACTGTATTTTCCACTAAAAGTAGTAAGACTGCACCCTATTAAAGGCTGAAAACTTTCAGAGACCCAGAAAAATAAGGCAGTCCCGTTGAGTTCTGGCTCTCAAAGGTTTCACCGTGTGTAGTTCTGATAAACAAATTAATTCATGGTCAAATTACCAGGTTATAATGAGTTTCCTAAATCACATTCTTGAAGCCCATTATCAGTTCAAAAGGACCTCAACCTCACTGTCTACTGCAGGGTTTCTCAACTTTGCACTAATGATACTTCGGGCCTGGTTAACACTTTGCTGTGGGGCTGTCGTGTGCACATAGGATGTTTCGCAGCATCCTGGCCAGTTCTCATTAGATGCCAAAAGCACCCATCTCCCAAGCTGTGACAACCAAACATGTCCTCAGGTAGTGCCAGATGTTACCTGGGAGGCAAAAATCATCCTCTGGTAAAAAACCACTAGTTCATACTGTAGAAATATTTACAAATATGGGAAGGCAATCCAGAACAAGTAACACCTCTCTCATTACAAGTTTTATCAAAAGATACCCATCAAAAACATCTGTAAAGAGTTAATCATTCTAGCTGGTGGGGTTGTAAGAGAACCGGGCCAAGGAAGATGATCTCTAAGGCCTTTAAATGATGTTGTCTCTATGAAATTGTGTGATCATTCTTCTCAAATGTTTTGCAGTTTTACAAAATAAAGTTCTGTGCTGTATAATGTAGATATACTCATCCTAAAATATATCATTTATATTGATTAAACATGATGTCTTCAGGCATTTTATATACACCTAACATCACACATTTGGTCAGGAACGTATTAACTACTCAGATTAAAGTAACATTATTTTAACGTGTAGCACCTTTTCTATGGGAGAAAATCAAAGGTAAACGTAAAGCTCCTTCTGATTAGACCATGAGACCAGTCCAACCAATCACCAGACTGACCCTTTGGGGAAGACTATTTGATGGTCTCTACACAATTACAACTCTGGTAACTAATACTATCTATACTTCAGGCATTTCAGGTTATCATGGTTCCCATTTTCTTTGGTTTTCCAGGAAAGGAAGGAAAATTTTAGGTTATCTTTATCACTTAAAGTAGTTTAAAAAATTAAATAGTACAATAAGTTACTGAATTAAGTTTTAGTCATATTTATCCACACTGATAAGACATTTTCCAGAAGAAATAACCAGAAAATCATTAGTTTTGGATAAAATTACTGAAAAGCCAGACCAAAACCGTTGTCATTGAGTTGATTCCAAGTCACGGTGACCCTACAGGATGGAGGAGAACTGCCCCATAGAGTTTCCAAAGAGTGGCTAGCGGATTCTAACTACCAAGCTTTCGGTTAGCAGCAAAGCTCTTCTTAACCACTGCACCACCAGGGCTGGATAAGAATAGAAACTTGAAAAAGACAAGAATATTTTCAGATACAGTCAATAGTCATCCACTGTATCTTAACATGCCCAAGCACACATCTTATCAGCATCTAAGAAATTAATCATGCCTATTTTTTTTATATACAAGTATCAAAATTCACTATAGCTGAAGGAAGTCAGAAAACCTTTAATTCTTTCTAGAATATACCATTTTAATTTCGAAGGAAGTACTGCTGAAGACATCATATTAACAAATATTTCTATACATAAAGTTAATTCTGTGAGCCTCCCACCCCAGGACTACTTTTCTTGCCTAACAGAAAGTCTCAAAAGGAACTTTCCTAGCAGTGAGTGTGATGAAATGATGCTAAATGAATGTATCAGATTAGGTGCTGTCTAATGTTTTCAGCATCAAACATTTATTACTACCATGTCTACAACACTCTGCTGGGGATACTCTGGTATAAATACTCTCACCCACCCTCCGTCCTCATTCTTCACATGCCAAAGGGACCTCAGAACATTGTTATTTACCTCAAGAAGACTCTCAAATCTATCCTGTCCTCTCTTCTACCTCTTCATTGCCTTCCTCAGTCCTAGTTGTGAAGCTAAACACGTTTCTCCACAATATCCTATCTGGGCTTTTTTAGTCTTCTCTCTACCTATCCTATGAGGCTATGAGACCACCGGTCCCAAAAAATCAAGTTTAACTGGCTATTTCTGTCACTTAAGAATTAAATCTTAACTCCCTAGCTTGACATATAGGTTCTTCACAATTCAGCTCGTCTTTGCTCCACACTCACTAATCCCCCCCTCCCCGGCCCCCAAGACACTGATACCAGAATCAAGCCACACAGGAGTTTATCTTACCTTTTCAGATGATACATCTTACCACTTGCTATATTTGTTTATCTGCTAATCCCTTAGCTTCTGAAATGTCTGTCCTCATACTTCATCTGCAAAATTCATCCATACTTTAAGACCTAGCTCAAATGCCCCATCTTTCCCAATTTCTTTCACAGCAAGTTTGTGGCCTGGTCTTCAAGGTTCCCAACTACCTTGGTATGTGCCCCTAATATTCTGTTATAGTTTATCACCCTAGTTTTCTCTCTCTCCCTACTAGATTATGAGCATCTCTGGGGCTGTACTGACATTTTTAATGTGATACTCCCCAAACCTGCTTCAAAATAATTACTTGTTTCCTGACAGCAGCTCAGTAAATGTCCTCTGTATAATGTGTAAAGACAGCAGACGCTATACTACTATGTAGCACAACATGTGTTGTAATGCTGTACTTACATGTCTCTTCTGGGTCTCCTAACTGAGCTCCTCAGGGATGCCGTGTAACTCATCTTTTATACCACCATTTCCTAGCAAAAAGCCTAGTGCCCGGTAGGTTCTCAATGGATGAGTAAAAAAGTCTACCCCAGAAATAGGGCAGAGCTCATAGTTTAAAAGAAATGAAGAAGAAAAAAGGTGCTTTGTATGCTTCCTGTGAGGTGGCACACTGTTGACTGTTCCACACACATCACCCTTCATGATCCTCAGAAACTTTTTGCGGTTACAGGAACCAAACCACAAAGGTCCAACAGTAAATACAAGGCAGAGTGGGCAGAGTTTAACCCAAACTTTAACTCGAAGTGAAACCACACTGCCCATACAATGAATCTTGGGCTTTCTCTATTTATGAGAAGAAAGAGAGATGAACTGAATCCACTTAAAGTGAAGAAAACAAAGATGAAAGGTATACTACTAAAAAAAAAAAAAAAAAAACCACACACACACAAATAAAAGCAGACTTTAACATTCTGTTCTACACTGCCTGTATTTAAGATCTAGGACTAAGGAACTAGGACAAAATTCTTAGGAGATGGCTTAGTTATCTACTGCTGCTGTAACAGAAATACCACAAGTGGGTGGCTTTAACAAACAGAATCTTATTTTCTCACAGTTCAGAAGGCTCGAAGTCTGAACTCATGGTGCTGGCTCTAGGGGAAGGCTTTCTCTCTCTGGTGGCCCTTGTCTCTTCTGAGCTTCTGCTCCTGGGCAATCTTCATGTAGCTTGGCAGCTCTCTTCCACCATCTCTGCTCTGCTTGTTTAATCTCTTCATATCTCAAAAGAGATTGACTCACAACACACCTTACACTAATCCTGCCTCATTAATGTAACAAAGATAACCCATTCCCAAATAGGATTATAACCACAGGTTAAGATCCTATATTGAGGTTAGGATTCACAACATATCATTTTGGGGGGACCTAATTCAATCCATAACAGAGGGTACGTCTAAATCCTTCAGGAATGCTCTTCGTCTTTTCTGTTTCTCTTTCAAAGTAAAAAAAAAAGACCTACAGGTATTAACAACCAAATCCCAAAGGCATGGCCCAAGAAAGAGCAGGCTTATTTAACCTTAGAGAAGCCATATGATCACAAGAGTAAGTACTGTGTGGCAGCAAAGTGGGATTCCCATACTCCTAGCAAGATCTCAGATTACCCAGATTTATGTAAATCCCAAGCGTATAAAAAGGGATATTTAGATAAAACTGGAATGATTTTATATCGCATGCATACAAGTATTTGCATGGGTCTAAGAATTCTGGTACAAAGCCTTTCAATTTGGTATTCTACTCTGAATATCTGCCTTTTGGCATCAAAATAATCCAATTTTCATGTCATGTAAGTTTCCAAAAACATTAGGACTCTGTAAGTTCCATAAATGACTCTGAAATGCCACTGCCTGAAATGGACTTTTCCCTCTTAAACTAAATTGCTGCAAGTGTACTTTCTTCAAAGATTTGCTGAAAATTTGATTTGTACAAAGACAAAACAGAAGATTCTCAAATGCCTTTTCACAAGTTTGAAAAAATTTTAATGTTTTAAACTATATTTTAAGCTTATGAAAAAGTTGCAAAAAAAAAAAAAAAAAAAAGTACAAAGTTCCCATATACCCAGTTCCCGTTAACATCTTAAATAAACACAGTACTATTATCAAAACCAGTACAATTATTGAACGGATAAACAAGCTATGGTACATATACACAATGGAGTACTTACACAACGATAAAGAACAATGATGAAGACTGTGAAGGATCTCATAACATGGATGAAACTGGAGGACATTATGCTGAGTGAAATTAGTCAATCACAAAAGGGCAAATATTGTGTGAGACCACTACTATAAAAACTCATGAAAAGGTTAACACACAATCTTTGATCGTTACGACAGAGGGGAGGGGTGGAGATGGAAAAACACTAAATAGACAATAGATAAGTCGTAACTTTGGTGAAGGGTAAGACAGTACACAGTACTGGGGAAGCCAGCACAACTTGTACAAGGCAAGGTTATGGAAACTCCACAGACACATTCAAACTTGCTGACGGACCGGATCAAGGAGCTGAGGGCTGTGAGGGCCATGGTCCTGGGGAATACTTAGCTCAACTGGCATAACATAATTAAAAAAAAAAAAAAAAGCTCTACATTCTACTTTGGTGAGTAGCATCTGGGGCCATCTAAGATACTCCACTGGTCTCACCCCTTCGGGAGCAAGGGAGAAAGAAGAAATTACAGACACAAGGGAAAGATTAGTCTAAAGGACTGATGGATTACAACTACCACGGCCCCCACCAGGCTGAGTCCAGCACAACTAGATGGTACCCAGCTACCACCACTGACTGTTCTGACAGGGATCACAATAGAGGGTCCCGGACAGAGCTGGAGAAAAATGTAGAACAAAATTCTAACTCACAAAAAAAGACCAGACTCACTGGCCTGACGGAGACTGGAGAAACCCTGAGATTATGGCCCTGGACACCATTTTAGCTCAGTAACGAAGTTACTCCTAAGGTTCACCTTTTAGCCAAAGATTAGACAGGCCCATAATACAAAACGAAACTAAAGGGGCACATCAGCACAGGGGCAAGGACTAAAAGGCAGGAGGGCACAGGAAAGCTGATAACAGGGAACTGAAGGTCGAGAAGCGGGAGTGTTGACATGTCGCAGGGCTGTTAAACAATGTCATAAAACAATATGTGTGCTGTTTAATGAGAAGATGAAGGTTCTGTAAACCTTTATCTAAAGTACAAACAAACAAAAAAAAACCCTACAGTTATCCATTATTATTAATACTAATATAATAGTATTAACTCAACTGTAGACCGTTCTCAAATTTCACCAATTCCCCCATTACTGCCCCTTTTCTATTTCAGGACCCTATCCAGGCTCCTGTGTTGCATTGTTATTATTTCTCATTTCCAGTCCCCTCCAATGTAGGACAGTTCCTCAGTCTTTCCCTGTCATGACCTTGACGCTTTTAGCCCTAGTCAGTTATTTTGTGGAATGTTTCAGAGTTTGGGATGCCCGATGTTGTCTTAGGACTAGAGTAAGGTTACCATTTTGACAATACTACAAAAACAATGCTGTGCCCTCCTCAGTGCATCACAGCAAGAGGTTCATGATGTTATGTCTTACACGTTGTTACCTGCTGTCGAGTTGGCCCCCGACTCATGGGAACCCATAAGCAACACGATTAAACCGCTGTGATCCATAGGATTTCTACTGTCTGCTTTTTGGACACTGACTGCCAGGCCTTTCTTCCTAGTCTGTCTCATGTCTTATTATTAGTGTTACTGGTGGTACCAATTGTGATCATTTGGTTAAGGTGGTGTCTGCTGGACTTCTTTTTTAAAGTTACTGTCTTTTTAATAAATGTCTTGAAGGTGATACTTTGAGACAATTCAAATATGCTGTTTCTGCTCAAACTTTTACCCACGAAATCAGCATCCAAGGATTATTGTCTGCAAAAACTATTACTTTTTTGGGGGGGGAGGGCAAGGGGTGGGGAGTGGGGGAAAGGTTTATGATGTTTTTCTAGTTCATTCCTCTCTACATTTACTAATTGGAATTCTGTAAGAGCAGTCTCTCCTTCCCCATTTATTTATTCAATTATTATACCAGTACAGACTCATGAATTTTTATCCTATGGGTTAAAATCCAACAGTATCATTACTTTGTTGCTCAAATTGTTTCAGCTTTGGTCATCAGGAGCTCCTCCTCTGTGTTGGCTTTTGAAAAGTTATCTTTTGATAAGCTCCCATTCTTTTCTGAGCCCTTAAAAATCTAGAAATCTACACACTATATCAAAAGAAAATCATACAGACCAGCTATAGAGGGAATAAAATATTCCAATCAATCATATGAAACGATAAATCACTCACATCCTATCCCAATTAGTCTTATATTCCAGACTGCATAATCCATTAACAAAAGCTGGGTGATACCTAGTCAAGTAGAGGCTCTGGATATCATAATGAGTACACATTTTCTCAGAGTTTTAAATAAGATTAATTTACATTACTAATCTAATGCCTCTACTAACAGTAAAATGATGTGTTCTAAAGACATGCTTGATCATCAAACATTCTGTAGCCACAAGTTGAACTTTCAAGAAGAATAATGATACATTCCCATTAATTAGACAATGTGTTCTCTAAAACAGAAAATACACATTTTTGGGATCCTGGACAGGGAAAAGGAAAAGATTTCAAGCTCTGGAAGAAACCAGAGATACTTCGTCCAGGAATAAAAGTACAAGAGCCAAAGATGAGTGAGTACATGTTCCAAAACAGAGCAAGAAGCCAGAGCCTGCAGGGAGGAAAGCAACAAAGAAACCATTCCTTCTGACTTTATCTTAGCAGCTCTAAAAGAACAGAAGACTTGTGGTACACCTTCAAAATTACTCCCGGCTAGCTCACAGATGCATGGTCACCTCCTACCCTGAATACCCCCGCCCCCCCCCCAACAAAAAAAATGAGGGCTAGGAAGAATAACAGGTGATGAACTTTGCTCACTTGGCCAATTTTTGCCAAGAATAAATTTTAACAAGACACAACTTACATACAAGAAAATGCACCTTTTTCAGACGTACGGTTTAAAAACATTCAAGAAAAGTATACGGTAATATAATCCTAGACAATCCTCACTCCAGCTCCAGGTGGCCACTGATCTGTTTTCTGTCACTACGGATTAGATCTGTCTTTCCCTGAGTTTCACATAAATGGAGTTATATGGCATATACTCTTTTTCTTTATAGCTACTGTCTCTTAGCGTGTTTCTGAGATTCCGCCGTGTTCTTGGTATTTTGTTTATCCATTCCCCGGTTGATGGATATCCGCATTGTTTCCAGTTTTCGGCTGTCATGAATAAAGCTGCAAGAGTCTGTGTGGACATATGTTTTCATTTCTGCTGGGCAAAGTATCTATGGCAGGTGTATATTTAACTTTATAAGAAACTGCCAAACTGACGGCACACCTTACATTCCCCTGGAATGTATGAGCGTCCCAACTGCTCCATACCCTCAGCCACACTTGGTACTGTCAGTCTCTTTAATTTAAGCCATTCCAATGGGGGTACAGTATTATCTCCAAATGCTTTTTCATTTGCAATTCTCTGATGATGTAGAGCCAAACTTTCTGCAGCTGATGCACTTTCATACGAGCACAGTGCACAGCATTAAAAAACAACAAGCCTTTACGGTATTTCTGAGGATAAAAAAATCTGCCAATATGATGATACTTGTTGAAGTTGAGTGATGGGCAGACAGGAATTCATTAGTTTGTTGTCTCTACTGTTCTGTTTAGAATTATATTAATTAAAAAAAAAGGGAGAGAGAGAGAAATGACTATCAGAAGCCTGCTGAGTTTCAGGCTCAAAGAATGTCTTAATTGGGGTACAGAAACTCAGAAAGATGGGAATGAAAGTACAAAGGTAACCATCTGTCTAATCTGTTGTTGCTGTTGGGTGCCATTGAGTCGATTCCGACTCACAGCAACCTTCCGTCCGATAGAACTAAAGGCTGTCCAGTCCTGCGCTGTCCTCACAACTGTTGCTGTTTGAGCCCACTGCTGCAACCGCTGTGTCAATCCATCTCATTGAGGGTCTTCCTCTTTTGCACTGACCCTCTACTTCACTAAGCATGATGTCCTGTCCACAGACTGGTCCCTCCTGACAACATGTCCAAAGTACATGAGACAAAATCTCACCGTTTTTGCTTCTAAGGAGCATACTGGCTGTGCTTTTTCCAAGACAGATTTATTCCTTCTTCTGGTAGTTCATGGTGTATTCAATATTCTTCACCAACACCATTAATGCAAAGGCGCAGGAGAGTTATTTTTTACACTGAGCTAAACATCTTTCCAAGAACCTAACTCTTAAAAATAAACCAACTGATCCAGATGAGTAACAGTACATGTGCTATATGAAGGTTTGTAAAATCAGTGACTTGGATGGCGACACAACAGACAGGTGACAAGACCGGAAAGGGCAGCTAGAGAACAGCAAGCACTTTGGATGATAGAATAAAAATCTGAAAGGGTTCGGCGAACTGGAATAACATATTTGAGATCAGACAGTAAGATTTTCAAAGGATTCCAACATTTATGGAGATGATCTGCTTGCTGTATTTCTTAATCTGAATGTAACTGGCCTAGTAAAGAGTAATAAGTGTCAAGAAAATGGAATTCTAACCCTGGTTCTTGTATCAACTTGCGGAGTAACAAGGAGCCTCAGTTTTCCTACCTAGGAACATGCGATAATACATGTTTCTACATTCTTCTCGGTATGGCTGAAGATAAAATATTGGAACCAGTAAAATAAACACTTGGAGGAAAGTACAAAGAAGGGGCATTGTGTGTGTGTGTCTCACACACACACTTCTGTATACGTATTCATATAACAAATTCAAATTTTAAAAACTTTGGTTTTGGTGAAACCAGAATAATGTTTTCTGGTGTTTCAGACAAACATGCCTCACAGAGCTTGTTAGACACAGATTGAATTGTTTCCCCAAAAAGATATGATGAGGTTCTAATGTGTATCTGTAAATATGAACCTGTTTTAAAAAAAAGGGTGGGTTTCAAATATAATCCCTTCTGAGTGGTATCTTATTAATGATGCAGCCACACACGGGGAAAGAGAGGTCGTGTGAAGACACAGTTACAAACAGCCAAGGAATGTCAAGGAATGCCTGGAGCTACTGACAGGGAAAGTGCCTCCCCTGGATGCCCCGATTTGGACTTCCAGCCTCCAAAACTATGAGACAATGAATTCCTGCTCTTCAAAGCCACCCATGTGTGATGTCTCTTGTTAAGGTACGACTAGGAAACATTAAGACAGCGTTCATGCTATACATGAAATAATCCAAAAGGACATGGCACTGCATTTACTGTGCAGCACCGGTGACCACTGAGTGATTTTCCAGATAAGTAAACCTGCCCAGTGTCAAGTACTAAAAAAAACTCTAGTTTTCAAAAACTGTATTCACTGCTCCCCTATTATTAAACATTACATGGGAAATAACTGAGTCTTCTGATTATGTTACGCCACGCCACTATTGCTGAGATGCCGTGAAGTACTCAGAGCTGCCCTGCTCTGTACATATATTTCACAGAATATATCAATTACAGTGTCTTACAGTTAAGCGCCCCCGCCCCCGCCCCGTCAGTCTGTCACACTGCACTGCAGTGTCTTGAGTGTTGCTATGATCCTGGAAGCTCTACCATCAGTATTTCAAACACCAGCAGGGTCATCCATGGTAGCCAGGTTTCAGGGAGCTTGCAGACTTAACACTAAGAAGAAAAGGCCTGGTGATCTACTCCTGAAAACCCTACGGATCACAGCAGAAAACTGTCCGATAGTACTAGAAAATGAGCCCCGTAATTTGGAAGGCACTATATAACAGCCACAACAGTGGGCTCAAGCATACCAACAATTGTGACGATGGCACAGAACCAGGACCGCGCAACATTTCATTCTGTTACATGTAAGGTTGCCATGAGCTGGAGCTGACTCAGTGGCAACTAACAAAAATCGTAATTCCGCCAAGTCTGTTGTTACGCTAGCAGCTGTCCATTGTTCCTGCCACCTTCTACACCCACACCCCAGCCCCTAACCTGGGAGACTGGAATGCATTTATAACAACATGCTAGAATTAAGAATACAACTTCAACAGCAGACTACAGTGTACTGAATTTCTGACCACTAATTTAACATCTTGAGTGTCTTTTTAGAGACTTGTTCCCTTAAATGAAGAATTACTAAATAAAATCTATCAGTCATTAAAAAAAATTTTTAAAACACCCTTGCATACTTAACTATTGTTAATAAATATGCCACAGCAATGTTATTTTAGTTGTATCTGCACCCAAAATTAAAAATCTAGTTAGAAAAGTTTTAAGAAGATACAAATAGCCAAATTCATTTGTAAGTATAAAGTACTATATCTCATGGGAACAACAAACAGCAAAATGCTGTAAAAAGCCTCCCTTCAAACGAAAGCTAGGAAATATGTGTTTGGTTGGCAGGGATGTGGCTGAGGACATATCAAGACCAACCATTAAAATCTTAACCATAAAAGATGTATTGCCTACCCAACAAATTAAAGAATTACCAAGTTCAATGCCTAATTTTTCTAAATGCACAAAACTCAAAATAAGCCTTTACAAAGAAAAAAAATCATTATCAATTTGTTGTGTATACTAATAACAGGAAACCCTGGTGACACAGTGGTTAAGTGCTACGGCTGCTAACCAAAGGGCTGGCAGTTTAAATCCGCCAGGCGCTCCTTGGAAACTCTATGGGGCAGTTCTACTCTGTCCTATAGAATTGCTATGAGTCGGAATCAACTCGACAGGACTGGGTTTGGTTTTTATACTAATTACAAAGGTAGCTCTACTCTACCTTATCAAGGACTAAAGAATATAACGAACCCCCTTACTGACAAGTTTTTAGCAACACTGAATAAACTGTCCCACAGAGTTAAGTTTGAGTATGTTCTAAAATAGAGGAAGTGATAAGGAGAGCAAGTGGTTCAAGCTGGGAGTGGGGGAGGTGACAGTATACAACACTCTTCCTCTCTGAGGTTCTGAGTTACAAGTAGTAGCCACATTCCAAGGCTCACAAGCTGCTAGAACTCCTTTCAGCATACAGGACACATGCACCGTCTCCTGAAAAGCACATCTCTTGATCAACTCACCGTCTCCTGAAAAGCACATCTCTTGATCAACTGGAGCCTGCCTAAAGCCCCCATCTGCCTGTGCACAGCTGTACCCACTGAGCGAGGAAATCAGGAAAAACAGAAGCTTCTTTCTCACTTCTGCTCCTCACCAGGGAGGATGCTGGGCTCAAGTCTATACATATTTAAGGATCTTAAATGCAAAGTGCACCCCGTACTAAATGTTAAAAGGAAACTGAAGGCAAATAAGACAGGGAACCTATTATAAGGTAGAGTAGGATAAGTACCAAGAAAATACAAAGCATAGCAGAATTTTATTCAAAGGAGAAAATATTTCTAGTTGGTGGGAAGAAAAAATCTTGAAGGATGCGGGAGTTTCAAGGGACTGTTATGAACACGCAGGATTTTCAAACTTGATCTACCTCAGACTTTCAGTCCTAGTGTTACTTTACATAAACTAGAGCACTTCCCAAAGAGTGTCTGGGGAGGTGTAAATAGATGTTTCTTGAAGGAAAAAAAAAAGGTTTGAGAAACGTATGTAAAAGCATCCCCTCTGAGGTTCACAACAGATAGTAAAGCAAAGACTCTAAACAAACCTACATGAGATCTGAGCACACGCAATGACCGCCACATTTACTTGATCACAGAACCATCCCTGCACAAGGAACAACTCTCAGAGATGTTGATTTCTACTTTAGTTGTTTTGAGGACAAAAATCTTCATACCAATCGGATGGGCTTCACTAGACCATCAGTAATACCAACTCCAACCACAGCACCGGCACCTACAATGGCTTTGGTTGTGCTTGCTTTCTCTTTTTACAGTCCCCGAAATCCTAACTTTCAAAGGATTTCCTTTGTCCATCAAACTGAAAAAGATATGAGCGTGGGGGTGGGTGGGTGCACGGGGGTGCGGGGTGGACACAAACTGAGTTAGTAGCCAATAGGGCAATGAGCGTATACAACCTTACTGTGCTTGCATGATTCTAAATGCCACTCGGGAATGCTGTCACAGAGGTAGGGAAGTACCTACAGCGGCTACTGGAGCACACCAGATACTTTTACTTTCTGATACTGACTGAGATGTCAACAATCTTAATATACACCCCAACTTCAGAACGGTTAAACAGGCAAAACAGGATATGATTCAATTGACTATGGATCACTTAACACTTGCCAATAAACCATTCCAATAAAAAGATAACGTGCTTAAAAACAAAACTGAATTAATTTTTAAAATATTCAAGCTTTGAAGTCAGACTGGATTTCTTCCCCCACCCCAACCAGCCCCAAATAATTAGCTTTTATTAATCCTTAGCCTAAAGCTCCAGAGAGGTAACTAAAGTTACCTCATGTCTATTGACCACCTTAAAAAACATGGCAATTATTGTTTACAAAATAAAAATTTTCAAACTGATTCAGGAAACGTATGCCAAAACCCACTGCCATTGGTAGATTCTGACCCATAGCGATGCTACAGGACAGAAGAGAACTGCCCCACAGTGTTTCCAAAGCTGTAATGTTTATGGAAGCAGACTGCCACTGGTGGTTTCAAACCACTGACCTTTCACAGTTAGCAGCTGAGCACTAAACCACTGCACCACCAAGGCTCCTCAAAGAACATAATCTATATTCAAATCCTCAATAGTTCATAACTTGGAGGAGGGGTCTTTCTTGTGAGCCTCTGTCAATGTGATGAGAACGATTACTCTATTCAGGAAAAAAGCATATGCACACCTACACGCACTTTCAGAAGATTCATGGATCCCGAGTTTCGAAGTCTGGTCTAGCACAAACCAGTTTACATAGAAACAAACAAGCACACAGATGACTAGCTAACATTCCAACTGGGACCTGAGGAATCTCTTAAGGTGCTGCTGTTCAAGCTGTCTGAGTTTTCTCTTAATTTATCAACTGCGAGAATTGCAAAACAATAGCATTTAGGTTAGATTAAGCCTTCAACATTCTCTAAAATCTTGGCCAAATTATAATGACTGAAAATGGCCACACATAAATGCCTTCCTATGTCTTTTCTGTAGATACGCTCATCTCTATTACTTCCATTAAAGTCAAATTTAGTATCCACACCCAAGAAGCTTTCTCACTTCCCCCTCCCCTGGTCCCATCATTGCTCTTTATTAAAGAGAACGTAATACAGAATTTTTTAATACAGACTTTATATATATTTTTAACTTGCTTACACCTTCTTAAATTGAGCTTTTGATCGTGTACTTAATTTCCCTAACTAAATCTTAACTCCTGTGGATCAGGAAGTATAGTTTCCATGTTTTTCTTTTAAAACCTCTGAGCCTCTGTAAAATAATCTTGCAGAAATATTATCAATGCCTAGAATTACAAGATCCGAAAGATGTATTTTTCTCTTGTGACACCTTAAATAAGAGCCCTGAATTCAAAATCTGCACTTGAAAGTCTCAGAATTGAGATGTTTTGGGATACTTTTCAAAGAGACAATTTTTCACTGTATATCAATCTATCTCCTTCATAGCTGAATCTATTTGGACCCAATCTGAAAAGGTGAAAATAAGAGTTAGGAGCTATCCTGAGCAGACCCTTGGCTAAGCTGATGGAGGCAGGCTAAAATGGGGTGGCTTAGAAGGGATGAATCCACAAGCTTGTGTAGCAAAATCATCCATATAAAATTCACATATGTATGTGTGTATGTTGTATGGGTGTGTGTGTAATGAAGTAATTTCAGTTCAGGGCAAAGGCAGCCCAAACAGTAGAGATGTGAGGTCTCCCAGGAGCCTCCAAATGAAATCCCAGCCTACCCGATGAGAGTGGGGAGTCTACTCTTTCCCACCAAAAAGTCTCCCAGATGAAACAGCATCCAGTGTTTCCCTCTCCCGACATCACTTCAGACACACTAGCACACTTTCAGGCAGACAGTTGCAGGCACACATACACACCTGCCCATCCTTCTCAAACATCCCCCCAAATCCACCCCACACAAGCACACACAACCTTTAAATACATATGCACATGTAGGTCCCTCAAATGCACATGGCCTTCAAACACACAATATTGCACATGAACAAAATACACCACTCAAATACACCAGTGCCCCAATTTCCCCCTTACACATTCATCCACCCCCCCTTTCCATCACTTACCTAGAAAATGCACCAACACCAAATATATGCAATCCAGCCACAGCTTTTAAATATACAAAAGGCACAATCCCATCATACCTCCCAGTGCACATCTCTTCCCCCTCCCACCCTGTGGACACCGCTTAAACAGATTGTAGTGGTTTTAAAATATGTCCACAAATTCTTTGATACTCCTCCTTTCAAAAGGTGGACTCCAATTCCTTTCTTGTTCAGTGGGTTGGACTTAGTGACTAAAACCCAAACCAAACCCATTGCTGTCCATTCCACTCATAGCGACTCTACAGGACATAGCAGAACTGCCCCATTCAGTTTCCAAGGAGCACCTGGTGGATTCGAACTGCCAACCTTTTGGTTAGCAGCCATAGCTCTTAACCACTATGCCACCAGAGTTTCCACATCTAGCAAATAGATTATGACTATGAAGGTAACTTCCAAGATTAGAATATAAAAGCCACTGCGGCTTCCTCCTTACTCTCTCTGCTCTCTGTCTTGACTCATTCACTCTGGGGAAATCAGCAGTCATGTCATGAGGATACTCATGCAACCTTATGGAGGTTCATGTGGTGACCAACTAAGACCTTGTGCCTGCCAAGAGCCAGCAAGGAACTGTCATCTTCAGCTAAGTCATTGTTACAGATTGAATTGTGTCCCCCGCACCCCCACCAAAATACATTTTGTAAATCCTAACCTTTATGCATGTGGTTATAATCCCATTTGTGTATGGGTTGTCTTTGTTATGCTAATAAGCAAGATTAGTGTAGGGTGAGTTTCAAGTCAATCTCTTTTGAGATATAAGAGATGAAACACAAGCTAGCAAGCAGACACTGGGGAAGAGAGATGCCAAGTTACATGAAGATCTAGGAACAGAAGCTAAAACAGACAAGGACCTTCCTCTAGAGCTAAAGTCTTCCCCTAGAGCCAGCACCCTGAATTCAGCCTTCTAGTACCCAAAACTGTAAGAAAATAAATTTGTTTGTTAAAGCCACCCAACTGTGGTATCTCTGTTGTAGCAGTGCTAGATAACTAAGAATTTGATACCAGAAGAGTGGAATGCTGTTGTAACAGATACCTAAAACCTGGGAAAGGTTTTGAAATTGGGTAATGCGTAGACACTGGAAGAGTTTTAAGCGTCACTATGAGTTGCAACAGACTAGCCGGCAACGGTTTTTTTTTTTTTTTTTAAGGAAACCCTGGTGGTGTAGTGATTAAGGGCTATGGCTGCTAACCAAAGGGTCAGTATTTCAAGTCCACCAGGTGTTCCTTGAAAACTGTATGGGGCAGTTCTACTCTGTCCTATAGGGTTGCTACGAGTCAGATCGACTCGACGGCAATGGGTTTGGTTTTCTGGTTAATCGTAAAAGCCTAGATTGGGTTGCTCTGAAGAGACTGCTGGTAGAATTATGGGCGTCAAAGTGTGCACAAGGAAGTAAGGAGAGCTACAGAGAAAGTATCATCTCAGAGAATACATATGGCACCAGCAACAGAATGTTGCTAGGAAAGTGGACAGTAAATGTGTTTCTGGTGAGGCTTTAAAAGAAAATGATGAACGTATGATTGGACAATGGAGAAAAGGCTATGCTTTTTATGCAGTGGCAAAGAACTTGTCTGAATTACGTTCAAATATTTGGTGGAAGATACAACTTGTAAGTGATGAACTTGGGTATTTGGCTGAGGAGATTTCTAAGCAAGATCTAAAAGGAGCAGTGTGCTTTCTCCTTGTCACTTATAATAAAACGCAAACGGAAAGAGACTTAAAAATGAAAACAAAACTTAAAGATTTGGAAAATTCAAAGGAAATGTGTCCTAGAATTTTCACCACGGACAAATGTGGCTACACACACTTTTGTTAAAGAGATTAAGGCTGTAACTAATGGATCTAATCAACTACCCAAAGGAGAAAACCCATCAGCTTAGACTGAAGGGGCAGAGAAAGAAGGAAAGCTGAGAATGCTGTTTGCCCCTTGAAATTCTACAGGCAAGAAACAGGCCAAAGAGCTACACATGTTGTCCTCCCAGAAAAGAACCATCCCTGGAACAGCTTGAAAATCAGCAGAACTGTTGAAAGGAGCATGGGAAGCAGGTACTTCTCGGTTTCAAAGTCTGGGGTCACAGTCTCCCAGATCTCAGAAGGTAGGGTGTCAGCCTCCTAGATTTCAAAGAGTTTGATCTTCGTCAGCTCAGCTCTAGAGTGTGAGACTACCATCAAGGTGTGCCAGAAGGATGGGGCCACCACCCAAAGCTCAGGGGGCAGGGCTGCTATGCCCACGGGGCAGAAGAATGGGGCCTGTGGGGTCACCACTCAAGAGGGACTAGGAATGGGGCCTCCCAAAGCCGAAGAAGCAGTATTGCCATTTCACTGGGCCTGGAAAGCAGAGCTGAAGCCCAGAAATGAGTTACCTATGTCCAGAATCCAGGAAAAAAAAAAAAAAAGAATCCAGAGAGCGTGGCCAAAACCCAAAGTCTAGAGGGCAGGGCCACTGCCCAGATGGTCTCAGAGAAGAGAGGATTATTTTCAACCCTTAAGAGCTAATGTAATTTGTTCTGCTGGGTTTTGGACTTGCTTGGTGCCTGTTATTTCTTCTTACCCGCCAATTTCTCCTGTTTGTGATGGCAATGTCTACCTTATGCCTACTCCACCACTGCACTTTGGAAACAGATAATTTGTCGGCTAAATTTCACAGGTTCACAGCTGAAAGAAGAATTTTGCCCCAGGACTGAATATGCCTGAAGTCCCACCCATACTTGATCCAGATGATTCAGAAGATGAGATTTTGGACTTGGTGTTAAGACTTCTGAGCTGATGTGATGGGGTGAAATGTGTTTAGCATGTGGCAAGGACATGAATTTTGGGGCACCAAAGGGTGGAGTGCTACAGACTGAACTAGGTCCCCCCAAAACACATTTTGTAAATCCTAATCTCTATGCCTATGGTTATTATCCTACTTGGGAGAAGACTGTCTTAATGGGACAGGATTAGTATAGGGGGTACCCTGAGTCAATTTCTTTTGAGATACCAAAAAAAAACCAAACCCAGTGCCATCGAGTCGATTCCGACTCATGGCGGCCCTACAGACAGAGTAGAACTGCCCCACAGAGTTTCCAAGGAGCACCTGGTGGATTCAAACTGCCGACCCTTTGGTTAGCAGCCGTAGCACTTAACCACTACGCCACCAGGGTTTCCCTCTTTTGAGATATAAAAGATTAAATGCAAATTAGCAAGCAGAGAGGAGGAAGAGAAATGCCAAGCCACATGAAGATCACCCAGGAGCAAAAGCTCAGAGAGGCAAGGATGTTCCCTCAGAGCCGACTGAAAGGAGGCCTTCCTATACAGCCTACACCCTGAAATCGGACTTCTCGTTGCCCCTAAACTGTGAAAAAAAATTTTTGCTTGTTCTTTAAAGCCACCCACTTGTGGTATTTATGTTACAGCAGCACTAGATAACTAAGACAATCTTTTAGGTGAATTATCTTGAAAAGCACATCCTCCAACCCTACTTAAGCTTTCAGATTAACTGCAGCCCTAGTCAACATCTTGCTACATCATTAGGGATGTTGAGCTAAGTGCTCCCTGATTCCTGGCTCTCATAAAAGGTGAGATAATAAATGTCTGTTGTTTTAAGTTGCTAAGTTTGGGGGTAATTTGTTAGCAATAGACAACTAATAAACACACATCTACCACATTCCTCAAATACATACCAATTTTTAAAAAAAAAATAAAAGAAATGCCGGGAAAAAAAAGGATGCATGCTCTAGGTTATGATGTTTATTTTTGTCTACAAAATCTTAAAGACTTTACATTCTGATCACATCTACTCCAGAGAGAATAATGGTTAATTTTAAGACACCAGAAGTGAATCTTTCCTAACATAAAAAACCCACCTTTGAGCTCATATCCCACAAAAGCATGTCCAAACGGTGATTTCTTCTCATTATCCACTCTTACTCTGAAGGAGGTGGTCCCTGATAATCCAGCAGACCAACAGACTGTATCATCCACAATTACAAACTACACAAGATGTTTGGGACCAAATGAAAACAGGATATATTAAGAAAACGGCTTATATGTATTTCTTAAAAAACTATACAAGCTCTTTAGATATTCTACTGATTAACTGCCAATTACTCAATGTTTACTAAATGCATTATATACACTAAGATGACGACTGTCATGGATTGAATTGGGTCCCCCCAAAATATCTGTCAACTTGGCTAGGTCATGATTCCCTTGTATGACTGTATGACTGTCTACCATTTTATCATCTGATGTGATTTCCCTATATGTTGTAAATGCTGTCACTATGATGTAATGAGGTGGATTAGTGGCAGTTATATTGATGAGATCTACAAGATTAGCCAATCTCTTTTGAGATATAAAAGAGAGAAGCGAGCAGAGAAATATGGGGATCCACGCCACGAAGAAAGCAGTGCCGGGAGCCGAGTGCATCCTTTAGACCTGAGGTTCTTGCACTGAGATGCTCTCAGACCAAGGGAAGACTGATGCATCAGAAGGACTCCTGCAGAGCCGACAGAGAGAGAAAGCCTTCCCGCTGGAGCTGAGACCCTGAATTCGGACTTCTAGCCTACTGGACTGTGGAAGAATACACTTCTCTTTGTTAAAGCCATCCACTTGTGGTATTTCTGTTACAGCAGCACTAGATGGCTAAGACAATGACCTGATATATTAATTCCAAGGCACAAATAATTTTTTCAGACATATTAGTTATATTTGAATGAGTTTTGCCTTGTGTCTTAGGACTTCACTCCAGGTGGTATTAAGAAAGTCACACTATTAAAAACCTCCAAGTCTTAATGAAGAAATGGATAAACAACCTTCTTTTTTTTTTTTAAACAGTCTGTTCCTCCAAACTCAACATCTTCTTTAGACCAGAGGTCAGCAAACATTTTCTGCAAAGGGCCAGAGAGTAATACTTTAGGATTTGTAGGCCAAGCGGCAAAATCAAGATTATATAGGCACTTACATAACAACCACTTAAAAATGCAAAAATCACTTTTATATTCATAGTTTCCAGGATTGCACGTGGTGAGCCTACTCCAGAGTGCAGACTACAGAAAGTATGAGGTCTCCCTTACAAAGATAAATCCACCCTGACAGGGAACACAAGGAGCAGGAGAACAGTGGGATGCAGACCTCAAATTCTTGTAAAAAGACCAGACTTAATGATCTGACTGAGACTAAAAGGACCCCGGAGGTCATGGTCCCAGACCTTCTGTTAGTCCACGACAAGGACCATTCCCAAGGCCAGCTCTTCAGACAGGGACTGGACTGGACTATAAGATAGAAAATGATACTGATGAGGAGTGGGCTTCTTAGATCAAATAGACACATGAGATCACGTGGGCAGCTCTTGTTTGGAGGGGAGATGAGAAGGCAGAGGGGGACAGAAGCTGACTGAATGGACACGGAAATAGAGGGTGGAGAGAAGGAACATGCTGTCTCATTAGGGGGAGAGAAACTAGGAGTATATAGCAAGGTGTATATAAATTTTTGTATGAAACTGACTTGATTTGTAAACATTCACTTGAAGCATAATAAAAAATTAAAATAAAATAAAACCAAAACGTTCAGTGTTTGCTTTTCAAACTTTCCTACAAGTTGCATATAATGTAAATTTTAATAGAACAGCCACAGAACTAGTAACTAACTAGAAGTTACATTTTTCAAATGAAAGGTTCGCCACTACAAAATTTACACTATCTGGTGTACATTGCAACACCACAATCAAAACAACAAAAACACACAATCCTGTAAAACTGGAAAAAATGCGAAGTCGTTTTGGTTAGGATATTGGAAGCAAGGGGTGGCGGTGATAATGTCCCCAGCAAACACATCTACTGTTAGGCAAGTAAGTGGTCTGAGTCGCAAAGCTGGGAAAGTGGCTACCCAGTGTAGCAGGCTATCACACAACTGACCTTCACCCGTTGCCATTATCACATCCTCTGCCTTTAAAATGCTTCAAATTACAGGCTTCCTATTTTACAAAACAAATGAGTACACAGCTCTGTAAACTGGTTGTATTTGGACCAATGGATGCCTGGAATGAGGTTAATCAGATTAAATTAACCCTAACAATATAACAGTCAGGAGACCTCCAACTTGTAGCTCTCAGGCTGACTAGCTGTGTGTGACCTCTGCCCAATCATTTGTTTTCTCTGGAATTCAAATTTCTCATGACAGAGCTGAAATGTATTACATCTGAAATCATTTGAATGATAAAAATCCATGACTTTAATATGTATTTAAAACAATATGAAAGAGCGTAGAACAATTTAATTCTGTCCACTGAACAAATACTAGATGGCAAGCAGGTATTACACTAAAATGAGGCAAGAAAGAGAAAAGGACATATCAGGGTCTGAAAAATCTCCATTAGGTTCTCCTTTTAAGAAAATCATCCTTCCAAGAAGCCAATGAACTGTTTTCTAAAGGGAATGCCTGTCTCCTTGTTAAACTTGCTTTAAGACAGTCTCTAAAATTATAGACCCATTAATCTTCTCAGTAGAATTCTTTTTTCCCCAATAAAAGCTTCCTGTTAAATGTCCTCTCTCAAGCGAAAATATCACTGAAAGCACGTGAAATCAGTCTGGTGGGCCAATCAATGACCCTGAATACTCCCGCAGGAAAAAAAACAGGATCAAACTACCTATGCCACAAATGGAGATCCGGGCGCTCACTGTGAAATTATATATATACATAAAGCCCTGCATTCTCACTTGGCTGCAGGTCTCCTGACTGGTGGTGGCTGGGAGCATTTAGGAAAGACCTGCTTATTCTATCTTTGGCATCTGCTAACAGACAAGGATCTGGTTTCAAACTAAGTACGCTATGCACTGAGAATTTTTTAAGTCTTTACACAATATTTTAGACATATTTAGCACAAAGTTATGAACGTCCCTAATGTAGTATCCAATACTTATAAAAACGTCTTTAAAAACTGAAACGTTAAGTACCTTAGGAAAACCCAATGTTATAAGAACACTGACATCTCCCAGGTAAGTTTAGTACTGCACCATGGTTAATCACCTCCCCTCCAATAAATATATTCCATATATTACTTTAACAGGGGCTGAGGAGAGAGAGAATGTCTACATGTTTCAAAGTAAGAGTGGAAATAAAATTCAACATTATTTCCCTTCATTTTGTTCCACAAAGTATGACGTACCTTACAAAATCACAAATAATAAATGGGATTAACTATTTCCAAAAATTATTACCAATGAAAAATGAAAGCAGAAAATCAGGACTAGAAAAAAAACCAAATATACAATACTGTTTTGCTAGTTTAGCTGAACTTCACATTTTAGCTCTAAAGCTTCATGGTGGCTCAGATGTAAAAGGAGACAATAAGAGAAGGGGAATGAATGGGGGGAAGGGAGCAACTGTGTTTCTCAGAATAAGATAGGGCCCCAGGGTACATTTGAAAACCACTGGGCAGAACAGTCTCTTGGGCCCTGGTAGCACAGTGGTTAAACATTTGGTTGCTAACCAAAAGGTCAGCAGTTTCAATTCACCAGCCATTCCTAGGAGACCATATGGGGCAGTTCTACTCTGTCCTATAGGGTCACTATGAGTCAGAATCGACCTGAAAGCAACTGGATTGATTTGGTTTTGGTTTAAACACTCTCTGGTTAGTGCCATTTAAGGAAAGAGAGCCTGGGGCAAATGGACTATATAATCTGTTGTTAGCTGCCCAAAGATTTGGGCTCAAGGCAAGTCTTCCTTAGGTATCACTTTTTTGGGACAATTTTTAAGATGAGCTGATCAGAAAGCAGTTGGAGGAGGCAGTTTCTGATGAGGGCTTAGGCGCTAAGAAATGAAACAGAGGTACATGCTGACATACGACAAAAATTAAGGTGCTTAACTAACCTGGCCATCCCACTCCATTTGGGGATGAACAGCAGAGGTGGCTGTAGGCAAAGCCATGTTGTTTTGTTAGAGAGCCCACCTCAGCACATGTACAAGTACTAAACTGACCTCCCAAAGTTCTGTATCACAGGCCACGGGGTAAGGTGATCTTTGCATGCAGATTTTTCAGAGCAGGTACTGCTGCTAGTCACCCACCAGGATCACAGAAAAACCTTCAAGATACTGCCCTATAGTACCATTCTGACAATGCTCTCCAGGGAGCTTACCCACTAAAGTCATTTAGGCTTCCTGCAAGGCTAGTCATTAGTAAAGAACACTGATAACCCCCATGCCTTTTATTTCGTGGATAATAAAAACAGGAACAATTATTGGGAATAAAAAAGCCAACGTTTCCCCCCCGCCTCCAATCCCGGCAGTTTATGTATTATGTTGTCTTTTAAGCTGTGTGATAAAGAATAGTAGGTAACCATGTTCAGTTGGTTCTTCCTAGTTAGAATACGTTTAGTCCAATTTCTTCTATTATACAGATGACAAAAGTAAAACATAGATACGAAGTGACTTGCCAAAAGTTTTGCAGCTATTTCATGTCCCTTAATCCCTGGGAAAGGAACCCTGGTGGCTCAACGGTTATGCACTCAACTGCTAACTGAAAGGCTGATGGTTTAAACCTATCAGCTGCTCCATGGGAGAAATGACCTGGCAATCTGCTCTCGTAAAGATTTTAGCCTAGGAAACCCTATGGGGTAGGTTCTACTCTGTCCTATAGGGTTGCTATGAGTTGGAATTGACTCAACAGCACACAACAATAACAGGAACAATCCCTGAGATAAAAATCCATCTTCTCACAACTATCATTTCTACTTTTTTCTTATCCTTCCACTTTAGCCTCTATCTGCTTTGATCCCTTCTCTAAGACTACTACTGATGTCTTTCAAATATCTGTAAAGCCTAAACCCCACAATCTGACATTGATCTAATGCCTGCCCTTTCCAAGCAGGACCCCTACACCCCAGACAAATAGGTCTAGCTACTTACTCCTTTTCCCACTACCCCCACCCCTAAACCTAACAACCATTCTTCTTCCTTCCTCATTCTACCTGTGACTCAAAACCTTCCCTGACTGCTCCTGTCCAGGACAATTTCTCCAGCTACAGAAGCCTTTAAGTTTCTATTAAGTCTCCTATTTATTTTTTGTTCTACAGGCACATATAGCTAACTGGATTTTTGTTCAGTTACCTTGCACGATCATTTATTCATTCATTCAACACACACGGTATAAGTTCTGTGCTAACGCTGCTACTATGCCATCAAGTCGATTCCGACTCATGGCAACCCCTATGTACAGAATAAAACACTGCTTGGTCCTGGCACCATCCTCACAGTTGTTGCTATATTTGAGACCAGTGTTGTAGCCACTGTGTCAATCCATCTTGTTGAGGGTCTTCCTCTTTTTTGCTGATCCTCTACTTTACCAAGCATGATGTCATGTATTCAGCTACTATGAATCCCCTATACCGCCTACTATAGTGTTATAGTTGGAACCTTAACATTCACTTGCTGAATGAATGCATTATATGCTTCGAAAGGAATGTGCTCAAAGATTAAATGAAAACACAAGTTGCTAAAGAAAACAGGCAGCCTGGCAGGCAACCTTACTGATTCTCAACCACCTGTGCTCTTAGATCAGTGGTTCTCAAATGTGACTGCATATTAGAATCAACTGGAGAGCCTTTAAACAATATGGAGACTCTGTTCCCCATCAACGGAGATGCCAACTTAGTGAGTGTGACATGGGGTGAACCTAAGCAAAGGTATTTTAAATAGCTCCCTGTTGTTGTCGTTTGAGTCAGCACCTGACTTAAGCCTACCACATGCACAAATGAAATGCTGCCTGATTCTGCACCATCCCCATGACTGGTTGCGGACTGGACATTGTGGTTCATAGAATTTTCATTGTCTGATTTTTGAAAATAGTTATCACTGGGTCTTTCTTCCTACTCCGTCTTATTTAGTCCGGAAACTCTGCTGAAAGCTGTTCAGCATCATAGCAATAAGCAAGGTCTAATGACATTCATTCATTCAACACACACTGTGTAAGTACCGTAAGGCACAGGTAAGTTGTGCCTGAGGTGCACTAGCCGGGAATTGAACCTGGAGGCCAGAATTCTATCACTGAACTACCTAAAAAAACTACCTATGTATCCTTAAATAGCTCCCCAGGAGAATCAAATGTGATGTCAGGGTAGAGAACCACTTGCCTTTGGGGTAGCTCTCCCAGAAACAGCCCTCTGTTTCTCACAGTCCTTTCCGAACACTATACATTCCCCACTTGGATTCCTCCTTGATTTAACACAACTGCTGGGGTCTCCAGACACTGAGTTCCTAAATCCCAGGAACCATCCACCCTTCCCCCTCTCCCCACACCCTTTCAAACAAGCAAGCTTGTATGAAATGGTGGTGGGTTAGAATAATAAAGCTACCCTGAGGTAAGAAGCTTAGTCATCAATACAGTCAAAACTCTAGTTTGTAGGAGAGGTGGTAAAATCTACATACTGGCAGACAGAAGCAGAAGATGAGTGACTCTGTTCGCCCTGCCTAACCAGAAAGAAAGACAGACAGAAAAAGAAAAAAAGAGCAGGGAAGTGAAAACCTTGTGATGTGTGTTTGCTTATTATGTCCCAGGCAAAAACCTCAGACAGCGGGGACCCAAAAAAACTGGAGGAGGGAAGTATGCATAAAATTGTTCCTGAAACTGCAGGCACATTACAGTTCTAAGAGCTCAAATGCCTCAAAAACAGGTCAATTCTTAATTAAAATGGCCTGAATTTAAGCAGACAGACCTTGGCAAAGCTTGTGTTTTGCTATGTAGTAAAACCGATAGCCAGTATTATCTGTAATACCAGGATTCCACACCTAATACTGGTCATATACACACAATTCAAAAGGTTTACAGGAAGGGCAATGTTTATAATAATTTAAAATTAAATGCATCTTATGAGTGATTTTAGATTTCACTGGCTCCTTTGAATTACCTGGGCATCTGTTCACTATTAAGCTGCTGCATATCCTTGAAAACAAATGTTTAAATTAAAGCATAAGGAGACTTTAGCCATTAAAACAAAACAAAAAAAAAACCCAAACCCACAGCAGTCAAGTCCATTTTGACTCACAGTGACCCTATAGGACAGAGTAGGGCTGTCCCATAAGAGTTTCCAAGGAGCATCTGGTGGATTCGAACTGCTGACCTTTTGGTTAGCAGCCACAATTCTTAAGCACTATGCCATCAGGGTTTCCTTTAACCATTAAAGTGGTAGTCAATTTCCAGTATGAAAAAAAAAAAAATCAGGATTTACCACCATTTATCTCAAAAGTAAAAGATGCAATGCAATTTTTACGGGTATTTTAAAACTAAACCTATTCTAAGAACCATTACAAGTGACACAATCAGGAAAATTAGTTCTCTCCAAGTATTTCCCATTCAAAGTGAACCTGGGCCAATTTTAAATCACTCCATCCTGGCACCATTATTTGAAGTCATTTTCCATTAAAGAGTCTACCCATCAGCGCCACCTTCCATGACCCACCCTACCTAATGCCTACAGTCCCTCCTCCCCAGCTCCATCTGCACCGTCTGTGCTGACCAGTTTACAGAGACTGATTTGAGAACGGATTTACTGGGCTTCCTAATGCTTGTGCCCTGCTGGCAAAACGCTGAACACTTGGCATTGTGCCTGAACTATGCAGGTAGCACATGTGGAATTGTCGGCCTAATAGAGGCGTCATATGGGGTGTCTCTGAATGACAAGTCTTTGAATGACAATGCCTTCTCAGCAAATGCCTTTGGCCTCCAAAACTTTTATTTCAAACATAAGTGAAAAAAATTTCTTTAATCCATGAACAAGAACATTCCACGTCACCTTTTGGTAACATAACTTAGAACATATTACATTTGTGTTTTTATTTCCTTCCTAAAACATGCAGTTACACTTCAAAAAATGGGCGACTTAAAAATGTCTTCCAACAGAAACTCTTTTCTTACAATGGGTGCATTCTTAGAAATGTGTCCTCCTCTACCATTAAGGCAGTAGTATGTCTTTGTGCCTAATGTATTAACTTATAAATCTTAGGGTTGGCTCAATTAATACAAGATTACTTTATCATACAGCAGGCATTTTTTCCAAATATACTTGTCTCCATGTGGTACTAAAAGTTACTTTTATAAACTCAGCAATTTAAAACTTCCCAAACCATTTCTTCTACTTTTAGTATTTCATCCAGTTGATGTAGCTTAACACACACACACAACACTAATCTACCATTTCTTACTATAACTTTTTAAAAGCAATGAGCCTCTTTACATTGAGCTAAGCTTAATTGTTAAGATGCTACAATCACCTTTTTGGACAAGGTTATGATCCAAGCCTATAAACTCCACAAAATATTCAGAGCCTACAAAATAAAATATGTTACGCAAGCTAAATAGTACATTCAGTGGACTGGTGAATGAACAGGTGAGAGGCTAACTGTATGCTGCAATAAACCATTATGACTTCTCACAGAACAGCTGAAGGCTTCTTAACAGTATAGGAACCTACTGGACTCAAATCTCTAGAGGCAAGGAGGAGAGGACCAACAAGCTGATGTAAAGCGGTTTGGAAATTAACAAAATTAAAAAGGAGGCCCACATGAAGGAAGAGAAAAATGAAGTATTACGTATAAAAGGGCTCTGGTGGCGCAGCGGTTAAGTGCTCAGCTGTGAACCAAAAGGTCAGCGGTTTGATCCTACCAGCAGTTCTGAGGGAAAAAGATGTGGCAGGTTGCTTCCATAAAGATTTACAGCCTTGGAAACCCTATGGGGGCAGTTCTGTTCTGCCCTATACTGTCTCTATGAATCAGAATGAACTCAATGGCAACAGGTTTGGTTTGGTTTTTGTTGTTGTTATATAAGGAGCCTTGGTGGCACAGTGGTAAAGTGCTAGGCTGCTAACCAAAAAGTCAACAGTTTGAACCCAACAGCTGCTCTGTGGGAGAAAGATGTAGCAGTCTACTTCCGTAAAGATTTACAGCCTTAGAAACCCTACGGGGCAGTTCTACTCTGTCTCTATGGGGTTGCTATGAGTTGGAATCCACTCAGTGGCAAAGAGTTATAAATCTATGTGATCTACGAAAGGTAAAGAAACATGAAGACAAGAGAGAAAGAAAAAATCTGTTCAAGAAAAAGGTCTTTGAAATGTGAAACAACAGATACAATGTGTGCAGCCAAATACTTAAATAATAAAAATTTTATTTTCATTTCTTCTTTTGGTGGTTAATATGGTTAAGTTATTCTACTGAATAGGGTTCTAAGTTTTTCTTTAAAAAGTATGTATATGTTTTCTTCCACTAATTCTGAGTTTTCACAATACACCACCACCATTCGGTCACCAGCTCTTTTTAAAATAGGTAATATGCCTTTTCAAAGGAAATAATTACCCTTCCTCATGGTAAGACCAGTCTTAAATGTATCAGAACGAATTTACAGGTTTGACTTATTACTTCAATAAATAAATAACCAGAACAAAAACACCTAACTAGTTTCCAAAGGAAGCAAAAAAAAAAAAAGGTTTCAGCCTAGTTGTCCACCGTATTTCCAAGTGCAAGGCCTTGATGAGATCCTGTTAGGGTAATTCTTCACAAGGACACAACTAACACCATCACCACCCCACCACCTCTTCTTCTCTCAATGTCACTCCTTCCTTTGCAACTCAAGTTGGCGTATCAGCACATCCTTTGGACCCGGAGTCCCTGCGCAGAGAAGCTCCTAGACCAGGGGAAGCTTGAGGACAAGGATCTTCCTCCAGAGTGGAAAGAGAGAGAAAGCCTTCTCCTAGAGCTGATGCCCTGAATTTGGACTCCTAGCCTACTGGACTGTGAGAAAATAAATTTCTCTTGGTTAAGGCCACCCATTTGTGGTATTTCTGTTATAGCATATATTTTCTGGATGAGTTATGTCTACTCTCATCTTTAAAATGGGCATAACAAGTGCCTTCATAGCTGCTGTACAGATTAAACTCATTTATAAAATGCCTTGTCCAGAAAAGGAAAGTGTACGTGTGTGTATGTATGCATATAAGTGTATAAGGATGCATATGTGTATAAATAGGTAGACATACGTCATGAATTGAATCGTGTCCCCCCAAAATACCAATTTGGCTAGGCCATGATTCCCATTATCATGTGGTTGTCCACCATTTTGTCATCTGATGTAATTTTCCTATGTGCTGTAAATCCTATCTCTATGATGTTGATGAGATGGGATTAGCGGCAGTTATGTTAATGAGGCAGGACTCAATCTACAAGATCAGATGGTGCCTGGAGCCAATCTCTTTTGAGATACAAAAGAGAGAAGTCAGCAGAGAGACAGGGATACCTCAAACCACCCAGAAAGAAGCACCAGGAGCACAGCACGTCCTTTGGACATGGAGTCCCTGAGTGGCGAAGCTCCTAGACCAGGGGAAGATTGACGACAAGTGCCTTCCCCCAAAACTGACAGAGACAGAAAGCCTTCCCCTGGAGCTGAAGCCCTGAATTTGGACTTCAAGCCTACAAGACTGTGAGAAAATAAATTTATCTTTGTTAAGGCCATCCATTTGTGTATTTCTGTTATGGCAGCACTAGATGGCTACGACAGGGTATACAGATGCACCAATATGCAAGTGTATATATATATATATATGTATGTAAGCTTATGCATTCATATATATTCATCCAAAAAAAGAAACCAAACCCAGGGCCGTTGAGTCGATTCCGACTCACAGCGACCCTATGGGACAGAGTAGAACTGGCCCACGGAGTTTCCAAGGAGCGCCTGGCGGATTTGAACTGCCGGCCCTTTGGTTAGCAGCTGTAGCACTTAACCACTACACCACCAGGGTATAAAACACATAGGGGGCACAACCATGGATACTTATTAAATATCTCGTGTGACTGCTTTACAGAGTCTGAAGGTTTAGGACCACAGTCTCGTGGGACAACTAGCATAATACAGCAGGTTAAGTTTATATTCTACATCACTCGATGGCACTGGGTTGGGTTAGTTTGATAAGTAGCATCTGGAGTCTTAAACGCTTGCCAATGGCCATCTAAGATCCAACTATTTGTCTCTATGCACCTGAAGTAAAAGAGACTGGAGGAAATCAAAGACTCAGAGAAGAAACTAGTCCACAGGCCGGCCTATAAGTCTGCATGAACCACAACTTCATCTACCCTGAGACCAAGAAGAACTAGATGGTGCCTAACTACCACTACTGACAGTTCCGTCAGTAACACAATAGGTGATGGATCCTGATAGAATGGGAGCAAAATGTGGAAAAGAACTCAAATTCTTAATAAGTCAAGACTTACTGGACCAGTTGAGATTGGAAGACTCCCCAAGACTACTGACCTGAGACACTCTTTAAACCCTGAACCAAAATTATTCCATGAGGTCATCTTTTGGCTAAGTAACAGACTGGCTCATAAAATAAAAAATATTAAAAAAAAAAAAAAAAAAAGCCTTGTCTGGGACCATTATAATGATCACTCAACAAATGGTTATTATCCTACCTTCCTGCTGTAGATCAAAGCACAGCTCACCTGAACTAGTTACCTCAAACCTCCTGTAGTGTCACACTTGTTAATTATATCCTGAAGTCTCACTTCTTTCCCTGACTCAACAGTTACTGAACGTTCACTATACACTAGGTCTGACCGACAAGAGAAGTGATAGCTAGAAACCTCTCAACAGTTCAAATTTAGAATTTGTTAGGTTTGCTATACTTCATACCTCTATTTTGTTCCTTTCTCACTTTCAACACACTTGCTCATACATTCTTCTCTAGTAATTCCCTCAAAACAATAATTTTACAAACTGGAAAACTGAGGCCCAGAAATGTCATTGTTCCTAGCTACCGAGTCAGTTCTGACTCATAGTGTCCCTATGTACAGAAGGAAACACTGCCAGGTTCTGCGCCATCCTCACAATCATTGCTATGTTTGAGCCCACAGTTGCGGCCACTGTGTCAGTTTATCTCCTTGAAGCTCTTCCTCTTTTTTGCTAACCCTCTACTTTACCAAGCATGATGTCCTTCTCCAGGGACTGGTTCTTCCTGACAACATGTCCAAAGTACCTGAGACGAAGTCTAGCCATTCTCACTTCTAATGAGCACGCCGGCTGTACTTCTTCCAAGACACATTTTTTCATTCTTTTGGCAGTCCGTGTAATACATTCAATACACTTCAACAACACCATAACTCAAAGGCATCAATTCTTCTTCAGTCTTCCTTACTCACTGTCCAGCTTTCCCATGCATATGAGGTGACTGAAAATAGCATGGCTTGAATCAAGTATACCTTAGACCTCAAAGTGATGTCTTTGCTTTTCAACACTTCAAAGAAATCTTTTGCAGCAGATTTGCCCAATGCAATACATCATTTGATTTCTTGATGGCTGCTTTCACGGGCATTGATTCATGGATCCAAATAAAATGAAATCCCTGACTTCAATACTTCTGACCTTTTCAGACCTTTTAGCTAATGACAATGCAGGCAACCTAATTAAGTCTTCTAGGTATATACCACCTCTGAAGCTCTATTTACTTTTAAATACTATGCTGGCTCTTTCTTTGTAACTAACTACATACCTTTATTTGATGTACAATTGTCTTACATGGTTTAGAACACGCTTTAACGTTTTTATGCCCCTGTCAGGCTGTAGTATGGTTACGGGTTCAGCTGGTTTGAGTGTGGTGTTAATGAAACCAAGAGTGTGTATCTATCTCCATGTGGGCCAAAGTGTCCTGCTGTTTGGTGCCCACATAAACTGCTGCTGTTACTACTGGCAAAACCTTACTGCAAATGTCTCTACTACATGTAAGAGAGTGTAAATCAATCATCCAACATTCAGTCAACGTACATTTGTTGTTGACAAATCTAATACTTTCTGCTATCAGATGGACAGGGTGGGGAAACAATTCTTTAAATTATTTTTTACAAAACATATGAAAGATAACTCATACAAGGCCAGGCTCAACTCTGCCCTAAAGAGATGAACAAAGAATTCATAAAGGAAACGACCTGGGGGTCTTCAAGTTCAGGGCACCAAGTGAACAAGGGATCGCTGAACAGAGCATTATCTCTGACAGAAAGGAAAAGATAGTTAAAGGGAGAGACAGACAAGTAAGCTGGGAGAACTTCAGAAGCACGGTATCACACATCACTAGGAAAACTACGGGTGCGTTCAGGAAGTGTGTGGGTTACTGAAACACCGAGCGCACACGCCAGGCGGTGATGTCAAGTACAGAGAACAACTCTGCTACCAGCTTTATTCTGTACTTCTGCGTTCACATGAGAACTGATTACATTACAGTGCACTCTTACAGGCACACGGTCTTTTCCAACCTGAACTCCCAGTAAGACCCACAAAACACAAAAAATTATCTGAGTGATGATTTTCTCAATTCTCTCAAGGATGGTACATAACTAGCATGATTCTGAAAGCACAGGGACAAGGCAATTCACGATGTACACTGGAAGTCTTAAGGCAGTAGAGCTTAGTTTCTCTAGAACCCCAGTGAGCGAGACTGGTGCACATAAGACCTCTTGTCTTCACAGTCCTCTTAGCAATGAAGATGTACAACTCAACCTGAGGTTTGTCCTCTTATCGGAAAGCTAACCAGCGGTAAAGGATTTGCATTGTTTTATTTTTGTCTCAGAGGTGAGAGGGTGTAAGTATTGAGATCATATCCTATTTTCCCCATTCTGTAAAATATTTGCAAATAATTGCTAAGCATCTCAGGTAACATATTTATTTAAAGCAAAGCTTAAAAAAAAAAAATTACAACCTACAAATTAAGAGGATTTAGAGCAGAAAGCACTGCTGAGACCTAATGAGTTTAAGTCTTTCATTTTACAGATTAGAAAACAAAGCCAGGGAAGGCCTGGGTGACTTGCCAAGGTGCTTCCTCTGAGCTCAAGGTTTCTAGGCATTCTTCACTTCAGTTCACTACTCATCCTCTTTTCAACCCATAGTACCCCGCTTCAAAAAAGGCGGGGGGCCTTATAATGTGGAAAATGAATGTCTTGAGTAATGATTATCCATACAGCAAAGATGGGGAAGAAAAAGCATTACTTTATAATGTTTCCCAAACTCATCATTTATGACAATGATATTATTGTATTATCTGGTCGTATTTTAATGGCAACTTTTCAAAGGTTTGAAAATATTTTTAAATTTAGGTACTGTATTATTGACATTGTTGTTGTTCTAGTCAGTGAGAAACTGGTTACTACCAGGAAAAATGTTCTCTAATGTGCTAAAAACATCTAATGATATCCGATTTCATAAATTTTTTTTTTTAAAAATTAAGGTTAAAAAGAAAATACAAATTCCATCTTCAATGCTTCCATAAGTATATATTTTATAAATTTAACTTTAGTCCCTCTTATGGCTCATTGGCACCATCACTTCGCCAGAGGGAATAAGCGAGACTGGGATTCACTTGGCTCCAACTGGAGGAACAGCAGCAGCAGGAGTCATTTTAGCAGCTACACAGGTATAGCTACGAAATTCCACTTTTTAGTAGTTATTATTTATCTTTTGCAGTGATTTACTTGGGAATTTTTGAAACATATTCCAAACTTCATATACCACTCAGAACATAAACCTAAGTACGTTTTGCACATAGCAAGGAGAATGAGCAATCAGCTTGAGTCCAGGTAACAGTTTCTAGACCCAAAGTAGCAGAGATTAAGGACGATTCAGCCAATTTGTAAATCTGTGATGCAGAGTCATCTTAACGTCTACCTCTGGAAACTTAACATAAAGTGGGACACTCCAACGGAACTTTTCATAGGCCAGCAGTAACATCGACAGTGAACCTGGGCACCAAACAAAAAAGGTGCACCTTAGCAGCTGTGAAGGCTAAATCTGTAGGGGTGGGAATGTGAGGTTGATTCACTCAGTTCTCCCAAGAGTCAGAGGCGTCCTCATCGATCCTTATACATCTAAACCAAGAGTGGGAATATGAAAAAACAGAAAATCCAAAATTTTTTTCCATCTTGCACCAAATGGGCTTCCATTACTTAATAGCAGATTTGCCTTTTACGCCCATTATGCTTAGGTGGAGTAGAGCAGCCTAGAGATCTGGTAGCTGGACAAGTTTTCTACACTAATTGGAATTCCAAAGCGACTCATGGCCTCCCAAAACACCTTCCCTTTGTCGCTCTCAAAGACACTGACTGGCAAACAAGTGTATCAGAGAATACGCTTCAAAAACAGAAAAATAAAAGGCCATCACTAGCTCTAAATGCTGTGAAGAAAACATAATTAAACCATACAATGACAAAAATAAACCTATTGCCACTGAGTTGATTCCAACTCATAGCAACCGTAGAACTGCCCCACAGGGTCTGCCAGGATGTAAATCTTTAAGAAAGCAGACTGCCACCATCTTCCTTCCTCAGAGCAGCTGGTGGGTTTGAACCGCTGACCTTCTGGTTAGCAGCCAAGCACTTTAACCAATGCACCACCAGGGCTCCTCACCATACAGTGAAAACACAGCTAAAAGATATATCCAGTCACCTGCTGGCTAGCTGTTCACATTTTGTCAACAGTCTGCAAAACATGCTTCCTTGTTTGTAATAAGCAAAAACATTAAGAACTGCTTGGGGCACATCCAAAACAGCTTGGGGGGCCCATCCACACAGTTTATTAGACTATGTTTGGTAAGAGGGCAGGCTCAGACTACCTATGTAGCTCCATGCTGCTTTGCTAACTGTAGCCTAACCAAAAGCCTGTGGCTATCTCAGCAGGACCTATCACCATAAAAAAAACCCAGTGCCCTCGAGTCGATTCCGACTCATAGTGACCCTATAGGACAGGGCAGAACTGCCCCACAGAGTTTCCAAGGAGCGCCTGGCAGATTCAAACTGTCGACTCTTTGGTTAGGAGCCGTTGCACTTAACCACTACGCCACCAGGGTTTCCAACCCATCACCATAAAAAAAAAAGGCTTTAAACAGGTACTCAAAACCCAACATTTCAGGCAAATTCCAAAATGGGAGAGGTTTAAGACATTATAGCATGCTTATTAAAGCCTTTTTCCATATTAGCACTTACAAGCATCAACTATGTTGGAAAAAACTGTGTTTAAGTTAAATGTCTGCAGAAGCAGGCACTCCATGCCTACAAGATGTACCGCCGCGTAATTTGAAACAACAAAAGAAGAGAGCTCCCAAAAAGGCACAGCAAATTCCCTAGTGGGAATGATCTTGCACAAGAGCTTAACACATCACGCCACCAACACTCCAAATACCACACACACTTTCTCCCTCATAAAATCTCTTCGTTCAAGAAGGTCCTCAGTGAAAGAACAACGAAATTCCTATTAAACTTTTTTTTTCCTATTTTACCACTAGGTTTAGATAAATCATTTTACCTTTTAGCAAGAGTAATTCGTAGTTCCTTCTACAGGCAGAAATGTGCATATTAATTAAAGCATGTACACTCCTTAGTCCACACTGCTGTGTCCTATCTTAGAGGTGATATCAGGTCCCTGTAGTTTCTGCTCTTCAGTATCACTGTCACTTACATGGCCACAGGCGTGTCTACACAGTGCCCAAAAGCCAGAGAACTTCTGCAAAGGTGAGATGCAGAAACTATGGCTGATGCACAGAAGTGCTAAGGATACGGAAAGCTACTGCCCTCAGGTCGACTCCACTCATAGCAACCCTACCGGACAGAGGAGAACTGCCCCAGAGGGCTTCCAAGAAGCAGCTGGTGGATTCAAACTGCCAAGCTTTTGGTTTGCAGCTGTACCTCTTACCAATGCACCACCAGCGCTCCAAAGCCATAACTAGCTGTGTATTTTTTATTCTCTCCTTTAACAGGTTTTTTGTCTTCTCCATTTTTTTGTTTTTCAAAAATCAAAACCTACCTGGCATTTTGGTTATTTATTACTGGCCAGCTACTGGCAAACTAAGGTCCCTAGGTAGTGCGAACAGTCAACACGCTTGACTACTGTTACAGACTGAAATGTATCCCCCCAAAATATCTGTCAACTTGTCTAGGCCATGACTCCCAGCATTGTGTGACTGCCCACCATTCTATCTTCTGATGTGATTTTCCTGTGTGTTATAAATCCTACCACTATGATGTTAATAAAATGGGATTAGTGGTTGTTGCTGTTGTTGTTAGGTGCTGTCCAGTCGGTTCCGACTCATAGCGACCCTATGCACAACAAAACGAAACACTGCCCGGTCCTGGGCCATCCTTACAATCGTTGTTATGCTTGACCTCATTGTTGCAGCCACTGTGTCAAATCCACCTCGTTGAGGGTCTTCCTCTTCTCGCTGACCCTGTACTCTGCCAAGCATGATGTCCTTCTCCAGGGACTGATCCCTCCCGACAACATGTCCAAAGTATGTAAGACGCAGCCTCGCCATCCTTGCCGCTAAGGAGCATTCTGGCCGCACTTCTTCCAAGACAGATTTGTTCGTTCTTTTGGCAGTCCATGGTATATTCAATATCCTTCGCCAACACAATTCAAAGGCGTCAACTCTTCTTCAGTCTTATTCACTGTTCAGCTTTCACATGCATATGATGCGATTGAAAATACCATGGCTTGGGTCAGGCGCACCTTAGTCTTCAGGGTGACTTTGAAGAGGTCCTTTGCAGCAGATTTACCCAATGCAATGCGTCTTTTGATTTCTTGACTGCTGCTTCCGTAGTTGTTGATTGTGGATCCAAGTAAAATGAAATCCTTGACAACTTCAATCTTTTCTCTGTTTATCATGATGTTGCTCATTGGTCCAGTTGTGAGAATTTTTGTTTTCTTTATGTTGAGGTGTAATCCATACTGAAGGCTGTGGTCTTTGATCTTCATTAGTGAGTGCTTCAAGTCCTCCTGACTTTCAGCAAGCAAGGTTGTGTCATCTGTGCAACGCAGGTTGTTAATGAGTCTTCCTTCAATCCTGATGCCCCGTTCTTCTTCATATAGTCCAGCTTCTCGGATTATTTGTTCAGCATACAGATTAAACAGGTATGGTAAAAGAATACAACCCTGACGCACACCTTTCCTGACTTTAAACCAATCAGTGTCCCCTTGTTCTGTCCGAACAACTGCCTCTTGATCTATGTAAAAGTTCCTCATGAGCACAATTAAGTGTTCTGGAATTCCCATTCTTCGCAGTGTTATCCATAGTTTGTTACGATCCACACAGTCAAATGCCTTTGAATAGTCAGTAAAACACAGGTAGACATCCTTCTGGTATCCTCTGCTTTCAGCCAGGGTCCATCTGACATCAGCAATGATATCCCTGGTTCCACATCCTCTTCTGAATCCAGCCTGAATTTCTGGCAGTTCCCTGTCGATATGCTGCTGCAGCCATTTTTGAATGATCTTCAGCAGAATTTTGCTTGCATGTGATATTAATGATATTGTTCTGTAATTTCCACGTTCAGCTGGATCACCTTTCTTGGGAATAGGCATAAATATGGATCTCTTCCAGTCAGTTGGCCAGGAAGCTGTCTTCCATGTTTCTTGGCATAAACGAGTGAGCACCTCCAGCGCTGCATCTGTTTGTTGAAACATCTCAACTGATATTCCATCAATTCCTGAAGCCTTGTTTTTCGCCAGTGCCTCCAGAGCAGCTTGGACTTCTCCCTTCAAGTACCATGGGTTCCTGATCATATACCACCTCTTGAAATGGTTGAATATCGACTAATTCTTTTTGGTATGTATTCCTTCCATTCTCTTTTGATGCTTCCTGCGTTGTTTAATATTTTCCCCATGGAATCCTTCAATATTGCAACTTGAGGCTTGAATTTTTTCTTCAGTTCTTTCAGCTTGAGAAACGCTGACCGTGTTCTTCCCTTTTGGTTGTCCATCTCCAGCTCTTTGCACATGTCGTTATAATACTCTGTCTTCTCGAGAGGCCCTTTGAAATCTTCTGTTCAGTTCTTTTCCTTCATCAATTCTTCCTTTTGCTTTAGCTGCTCGATGCTTAAGAGCAACTTTCAGAGTCTCCTCTGACATCCATCTTGGTCTTTTCTTTCTTTCCTGTCTTTTTAGTGACCTCTTGCTTTCTTCATGGATGATGTCCTTGATGTCATTCCACAACTCGTCTGGTCTTCAGTCACTAGTGTTCAATGCGTCAAATCTATTCTTCAGATGGTCTCTAAATTCAGGTGGGATATACTCAAGGTCATATTTTGGCTCTCGTGGACTTGCTCTGATTTCCTTCAGTTTCAGCTTGAACTTGCATATGAGCGTTGATGGTCTGTTCCAGTCAACCCCTGGCCTTGTTCTGACTGATGATATTGAGGTTTCCCATCGTCTCCTTCCACAGATGTAGTCCATTTGATTTCTATGTGTTCCATCTGGCGAGGTCCATGTGTATAGTCGCCGTTTATGGTGGTGAAAGAAGGTATTTGCAATGAAGAAGTCATTGGTCTTGCAAAATTCTATCATTCAATCTCTGGCATTGTTTCTATGACCAAGGCCATATTTTCCAACTACTGATCCTTCTTCGTTTCCAACTTTTGCATTCCAATCGCCAGTAATTATCAATGCATCTTGACTGCACGTTCGATCAATTTCAGACTGCAGCAGCTGATAAAAATCTTCCATTTCTTTATCTTTGGCCCTAGTGGTTGGTGCATAAATTTGAATAACAGTCGTATTAACTGGTCTTCCTTGTAGGCGTATGGATATTATCCTATCACTGACAGCACTGTCCTTCAGGATAGATCTTGAAATGTTCTTTTTGACAACGAATGCAACACCATTCCTCTTTGAGTTGTCATTCCCAGCACGGTAGACTATATGATTGTCCGATTCAAAATGGCCAATACCCGTCCATTTCAGCTCACTAATGCCTGGGCTATCGATGCTTATGCGTTCCATTTCATTTTTGATGATTTTTAATTTTCCTAGATTCATACTTCATACATTCCAGGTTCCGATTATTAACGGATGTTTGCAGCTGTTTCTTCTCATTTCGAGTTGTGCCACATCAGCAAATGAAAGTCCTGAAAGCTTTACTCCATGCATGTCATTAAGGTCGACTCTACTTTGAGGAGGCAGCTTTTCCCCAGTCAACTTTTGAGTGCCTTCCAACCTGGGGGGCTCATCTTCCAGCACTGTATCAATGTTCCCCTGCTATTCATAAGGTTTTCACTGGCCAATGCTTTTCAGAAGTAGACTGCGGGGTCCTTCTTCCTAGTCTATCTTAGTCTGGAAGCTCAGCTGAAACCTGTCCTCCATGGGTGCCCCTGCTGGTATCTGAATACCGGCGGCATAGTTTCCAGCATCACAGCAACACGCAAGCCCCCACAGTACGAGAAACTGACAGATCCGTGGCGGGAGGCGGGGAGAGGTAGTGGTAGTTATGTTAATGAGGCAGGACACAATCTATAAGATTAGGTTATGTCTTGATCCAATCTCTTTTGAGATGTGAGAGACTCAAGCAGAGAGACGGGGGACCTCAAACCACCAAGAAAGCAGCACCCTGAGCAGAGCATGTCCTTTGGACCCACGATCCCTGTACCTGAGAAGCTCCTAGACCAGGGGAAAATTGATGACAAGGACCTTCCCCCAACGCTGACAGAGAAAGCCTTCCCTTGAGCTGATGCCCTGAATTTGGGCTTCAAACCTACTAGACTGTGAGGGAATAAACTTCTCTTTGTTAAAGCCATCCCTTTGTGGCATTTCTGTTACAGCAGTATTAGATTAACTAAAGACAGCTACTAACTGAAAGGTTGGTAGTTTGAAGGGAAGAAAGGCCTGGCCAAAGAAATTAGAAAGGCCTGATGATTTCCTTCCATTAGATCACAGTCACTGAATCCTAGGGAGTGCAGTTCTACTGACACACATGGGGTTGCCATGGAGTCAGAACTGACTAGACAGCAAACGGTTGGTTTGGGATTTTTTCTTTTTTAGTGGCAAAGGCAAACTAAGGCAAAACTGAGATATGTTTAAGTATGAAGGAAGAAAAAAAGAAGACAAATTTCTGGCAACTCTGGCCAGAATTATACTTTTGTACTTGATTCCCAGCTGGCAATTTTAAAAAGCTCAAGTTGCAACAATAAACAAACTATACTCTAAAAAGTTGCAAAAGCAGAAATTAAAAAACCTCTTATTTCTGCTGCTATTAGCTCCTATACAGAATTAAGATTACAACAGACCTCAAAACACAGATACTGGCCCTTGGCCCTAGTAATCTGATAGTATCTGGCACTGGTTGTACTACATATATATCAAGCATCTCAATCAAACATAATTACCAGTTCCTTAAGAAAATGTCCCTTAACACAGTTGGGTGGAGACTACTGACTGCTTTTCCACTATTTAGCAATATGAAGAAAAACAAAATTTCCCACACAACATTTATAATACATCCAGAAGCTTCTAGAGTTAACATAAAGATTCTATAAGCTGTCTTTTCATTTTTTGGTAAGAACTAAAAACCAAGAAAAGTAACAAGGCTATAAAGTCCAATATGGCGTTAGACTAAAAAAGACTCAAGAGAAAGAAAACTGATACACTGGACTTCGTCAACGTCAAAAATTAGAAACTTTTGCTCTTCAAAAGACATCAGTAAGAAAATGAAAAAAATATATATATATCTGATAAGATAGTACTTATCTCAGAATACAAAAAGCACTGTTACAACTAAATAAAAAGACAACCCAGTTTTTTAAAATGATCAGTACATCTGAATAGATAATTAACCAAAGAAGATACATAAATGGCTAATAAACACACGAAAAAGATCTCAACATTAGTCTTTTGAGGAGTGAAAACTAAAACCACAAATGAGATTCCACAACATGCCCACTAGAACTGCTATTATCAGAAAGATGGACAACACCAAGTGTTTGTGAGGAACCTAGAGAAATTAAAAAAAAATTAGAACCCTCAAATGTTGGTGGGAATGTAAAATGGTACAACCACTCTGGAAAACAGTCAGGGCTGTTACAGCTCAGCAATCCCACTCATAAGTACCTACCCAAGAGAAACAAATACAGGCCTACGCAAAGATTTCTACATAAGTGTTCAGAGAAACATTATTCATAACAGCAAAAAATTGTAAACAATGTAATGTCCATTAACCGGTAAATAAAAAAAAAGTGGTTTATCCATGCAACACAGTACTATACGCCAACAAAAAAATGTACTACTAATACATGCAACATGGACAAACCCTACAAACATTGTGCTAAGTAGAAGAGGCCAGACACAAAGGACCACACATTGTATGAGTCCATCTACATGACATTTCTACAGAGATGAAAAGCAGATCACTGGTCACTGAGAGTAGGGATTTACTGCAAACAGGCACAAGAGAACTTTTTCGGGGTGATGTTAAGTACCCTAAAACTGGATTGTGGTGATGGTTGCACAAGTGTATAAATTCATTAAAACAAACTGTTCAATTCCAATAGGTGGATTGTGTGGTATGTAAATTATACTGTGAAAAAGTAAAAAACTAACAATCCAATCTTCTAAGATTTTTAAGATACAGGCTAATTTTATTTTCAGAATGTTCTCACATTGTACTCTTTATTTGCAAACAGACAATAGTTATGTTTTCAGGCATAAACTATACGTAGGATTAAAGGACTGACACAACTGATTTTAAGACTTATTATGAAGTTACAGTAATCAAGACAGTCTGGTATTGGAAAAAAAAAAACAAAAACAGAACACAGAATCAATGAAACTAAACAGCGAGTCCAGAAATAGATCCACACAGATCAACTCATTTTCAGCAAAGATACCAATGCAATTCAATGGTAAAAGTCTTTTGAACAAATGATGCTGAAAAAACCTGAGACATCCATATTTAAAAATTAACATAGGCCCACACCTCTCTCCATATAAAAATTTTAACTCAAAATGGATCACAGACCTGAATGTAAAAAACCTCAACTTATAAAACTTCAAAGAAAAACGTAGGAGAGAATCTTTGTGACGTTGGTTTAGACAAAGACTTACTGGATGAAACATAAAAAACCATAAAAGAAAAAAATTAATACACTGGATTTAATAAAAATTAAAACCGTCCATTCTTTGCAAGATACTATTAAGAAAATGAAAAGCCCCTGACCAGGAGAAACATCTGCACTTAGAAACTGCTATCGGAAATAAAACTCTAAACACTCAGTAATAAGTAAACAACCCAATTTAAAAATGGGCAAAAAAAACTGAACTCACTTCACCAACCAGACATAGCAACAGCTTACATAAGCACATGAAAAGATGTTCGACACTATTAGTCATTAAGGAAATGTAAATTAAAACCACAATGACATACCACCACACACGTACTCTGATGACTAAAATTTTAAAAAACCGACAATACCAAGTACTGGGGAGGATGCATGTTGTTGTTGTTACCTGCTGTCAAGTCCGCTTGGACTTAACGCTGACTTTGTGTATAACAGAACGAAACACTGCACAGTCCTGCACCATCTACTCCATGATCACTGGTATGTTAGACTCCATTTTTACATCTAGTATGTGAATCTATCTCATTGAGGGCCTTCCTCATTTTCATTGACTCTCTAACTTCACCAAACATAAAGTCCTTTTGGTCTTTTCCTGATGAGGAGGATGCATATGATTTGAAATTCATACACTGCTGGTGAGAATGGAAAACGGTACTGCCACTTTTGAGAATGGTTTGGCAGTCTTATAAACTTCAAACTTACTACTAAAAAAAACAACAACAACCATCGCCATGGAGTCAATTGTGACTCATAGCAACCCTATGGGACAGAACAGAACTACCCCATAGGGTTTCCAAGGAGGAGCTGGCAGATTTGAACTGCTGACCTTTTGGTTAGCAGGCCAACACTTAACCATTGTGCTATCAGGGCTCCTTACTTACTTTAAGGGTCAGTAAACCCACTCTTAGGTATTTCTCAAGAGAAACAAATATCAATGTCTATACAAAAGTTGTATGTGAATGTTTATAGCACCGTTATTCATAATCACCCAAAACTGGGGAAAATCTGAAAGTCCATCAACTGGTAAATGGGTAAATTGTGGTACACCTGTTGCTGTTGTGTGCTGTCAAGTCGATCCCGACTCAGAGCAACCCTGTATAACAGAGTAGAACTGCCCCACAAGGTTTCCTAAGCCGTAATCTTTATGGGAGCAGACCGAAAGGTCTTTTCTCTCACAGAGCAGCTGGTGGGTTCTAATCGATGACCTTTCAGTCAGCAGCCAAGCCCTTAATCACTGTACTACCGGGGCTCCTTCGTGGTATATCTAAACAACGTAATTCAATTTCCAAAACTATGAGAAAATGGACTGGTGGTTGTTAGGGGCTGGGGGTTAAGGGAGGGGACTACCTAACTACAAAGGGCCATGAGAGAAATTCTTGGGATGATGGGATATATTCTTTTTCTTGATTATGGTTACAAGACTGAATACATTTATCAAAATTCACAGACATGTACACCTAAAAAGGATGAATTTTACTATCTCAAATACACTCAACTTTTCAAAAAATTCTCAAATTTTAGGTTATTTCCTCTAAAATATTTTAAGATTCCAGTTTTCCACCTGAAAACTCCTATCATCATGTACTTCTAAAAAGCATTCTTAGAGCCTCATACAACCAAGCTTTATTAAACCTGAACTCTGCACGACAAGGTAGCTGGGTGTTCTATATTACTAGACAATCTGTTTCTACTGCATGGAATATACAACCAGTCAGATAAACTTCAAAAAGCATAAAGACAGGTAAAGCATTCTACCTCTGTTAAAGTGCTTTAGGTGCTTCATAATTATCTACAAAGAAAGTCATTAAGAAGAATAACCAATATGGAAGGTTTCTAAAAGCAAAGGAAACCTTACAAACGAAAAGGAAGTTCCATGGATGTGATACAGATGGGTAACTTTAAAAACAAAACAAAAACCTCATCAATCCTCACTCCTATATACCAAACCCAAACCTGCTACTGCTGAGACGATTCCGACTTATGGCAGCCCTCCAGGACAGAGTAGAACTGCCCCCATAAAGTTTCCATGGAGTGACTGGTAGATCTGAACTGCTGATCTTTTGGTTAGCAGCTGTAGCTCTTCACCACTGTGCCACCAGGGCTCCACACACTCCCATATAGCACTTCCCAACAGAGGAAATTAGGTGAGCAACAGAACAGAAACCTATGTCAAGGGAAAGCAAGCTTACACCCTGGGGTCCCTTATACCAAATAAAAAGTTCACCTGTCAAGCTAGCTGCTGTTTGAGAACAGCGAGTCAAATGGAACCACAGACATCTAAGATAATATAAGTCTGTAACGGTTATCATTGTTTATGTACTGTTAACAGAGAATATTTCATAAATATGTTTGTATGGGGAAATAGGAGAGCTGGAAATTGAGAAGACACCATTCTCATTTCATTAGGAAATATACATGTGTCTACCATGCTTCTGAAAGGTAGTGAAACCTGAATGCAGGGGGGAATGAAAAACACCCCTTCTTTCTCTACATTAGAGGTAATGGAATCCGAAAATACAAAGCACAGAAGCAGCCATACTACAAAGACTCAGGGCAATAACCCCAGTCATCTTCCCACTGTCTGGTTTGTCAGAGAGGTGGTAAAATTTGATGGGAAAAGTACAAGGCAAGACCAAGAGTCCAGTTCAGGATCTATCACAATAAACCTGCCCTATGATCTTGGGGCAGTCACTTAACCTCATGAAATGTTCTTTTTCTCAGCTATAATAATTGGATAAAATGGTCTCTAGGGCTCATCTCTAAAGAGGTATTTCACCCACAAAACAAGGTGGGTTAGGGCATGGTTAGCATACATGGGTGGCTGACATGTGACCATTACACCTCTATCTGACAAATTAAGATATCTGACTTTAAATATCTTCTATTTTGAATCTGTTCTAACGTTGAAGCAAAAAGGAACAAATCAACTATTTGAGATTATCAGGGCTACAGAAACCAAAGAGCCCTATGACAGACAGTGTGTAAACACACTGCCACCACCACCACTTAGGAATTTCTTAAAAAATTGGATTGTAATGTTCCTGTCTATAAAAACTACTAATTTGCTGGAAAATGCAACAATGGACTCTGTAACGAAGTTGTGCTTGGGTGGAAACGGCAGCCACTGGTTTTATAGTGTGTGTATAGAAATGGACGTGCTTATCTACTGAGGATGGAAGGCAAACATGTAGTATCTTTCTGAGGGGCTCTTCTCATGTCTGTAAAATAAGAAGACCTTCACACAAAGATGCAGGTGGACATGCACAGGATCACAGCACTGTTTACAATAATCAAAAATTATTTTTACAAATTACAGCTTAGTAAAATATTTATTTAATACAATATAGATAGGACTAAGCCCATCTATTAAGGGATTAAATTATTCTACATCTGAATCAAACGAATGCTATGTAGCCATGAACACTGATGACATAAACCAGTATGTAAAGTTATCTATTACAGTAAGTGGAAACATCTGTAACAATAAACACAAGGGTCCTATTTATGTAAAACTGTAAGTACATGGAAAATCTGATATGCGTATATGCATACGGAAATCTGGAAAGATGTTCATAAAACATCAAAGTAAACAGTGGGGATTCCTACAGTTTTAAAAACCACTTATATTTCATTGAGGGAAACTATGCTTTCCATACATATTTATTATACACAAATATCGCGGCTACTATAGAAGTGAATGTATACTGACAACCACACATAGGCCAGGGAAAGTTTACTCCCTTTTATATAGGGTAATTCTTGTTGAGATATGGAAGTGTATTTCTGTAAGGTTCTTATGCCATCTGTGCCATGATTAAGAGTAGGATTACACAGCCAATTAACGTAACTGTTGTCTTTAAGTAGTACACCAGTAAAAAGTTAAACTGGCAAAGTTGTGTGACAGCTGCATTTACAACAACAAAAGAAAAAGAGCGGATGAGGCTGCTTCTGTACAACCAAATATGTCATGGGTTTTGGTTTCTTGGTTTGGAGGTTTAGGGTCATGGTGTCATGGGGCATCCCAGCTAACCAGTCTACTATCATTGTTCAGTGCTTCTGTTCTATTTCCTAGTTCACTGCATAGTGCCTGGGGTCTTAGAAGCTTGCAAGTGGCCATCCAAGATACAGTTGGTCTCTATTTGCCTGGCTCAACAGATGAAGGATAGTCAGGAATAGGAGGATATGCAACATGTGGCTAATTGCCTCCATGAACAACTGCCTTCTTTGCCATGGGACCAGAAGACCAGCAGAGTGCCCTGCTACCATTACTGAATGTTTTGATCAAAGATTCTATAGAAGAGTCAGTCTTTTTTCTATACAATCTTTTTATTCCTTATCAAAAGGGGGAAAAATGCAGAACAGAATTTCAAATGCTCATGGAATCCAGCATTTCTGGAGCCATGGAGTCTGGTTTAGCCCATGAAACTATTACCCTGAGATAACTTTAAACCAAAAATATCCCCTAAAGTCTTCTTCATAGCCATCCGACTCATAGCGACCTTAAGGACAGAGCAGAACTGCGTCATAGGGTTTCCAAGAAGCAGCTGGTGGGTTCAAACTGCCAACCTTTTGGTTAACAGCCTGAGCTCTTAACAGTTGCTATGAGTCGGAATTGACTTGACGGCACGCAACTGCAACAACAAAGTCTTCCTAAAGTCAAACAATAGTTTAGCCTAACTAGTAAAGAATGTCTGTCTTGAGCATTACACTCTTTTAAGAACTACAGGATCAAACTGACAATAGCAACTTGGAAGATAGTAAACTTAGGGGACAATGAGTTTGTGTTAACAGGGGAGGAAAATTTCAGGAAAAAAGGGTGAGAATAGCTGCACGACATGAAGGATATAAGCACTGTCGCTGAATTGTACATGTAGAAATCGCTGGCGTATGTTCTGCTGTGTATATTCTCAACAAAAAATAAATCATATATAGAGAGAAGTCCAGGCTCAAATAAGCTCCCCGGTGAATTTTACCAGATATTTAAGAAAGTAATGCCAATTCTATATAAACTCATCCAGAATACTGAAGATGAGGGAACACTGCCCAACTCATTCTCTGAATTACCCTGATTACAAATTAGATAAGCACATTACAAGGTAAGAAACCTAATAAACAACAGCCTTCATGAACATAAGTGCAAGCATTCTTAACAAAACAATTCAACATAGATTATTGCCAAGATAACACATCAGGACAAACTGCCCCATAGGATTTCCAAAGAGTGCCCGGTGGATTAGAACTGCTGACCTTTCGGTTAGCAGCCGTAGCTCTTAACCATTACACCACCAGGGTTTCCAAAAAGTAAAAGGCATCCAAATTCAAAGGGAAGATGCAAAACAGGCTTAATTCGCAAACAAGATAGCCCATGGGGAAAATCCCACAGAGTCTACAAAAGAGTCACCAGAACTAATATGTGACTTTTGCAGGGTTGCTGGACACAAGATATACAAAAATAAATTGTATTTCTAAAAATTAGCCACAATCATAAACTGAATTTGAGAAACAATAATATATATAGCATAAAAAATACAAAATACAGTAAAACTTGGGAAAACCAGAACCTGTGTATGGTGGAAACCTGTCAGAGAAGGAAAACTAAAATATTATCCACTGAAACCAGTGACAGAAAAGTGATAAAAACTGCACGCGGTCAAAGGCGGAAAACTTGCAAGACCTGGAAAAACAAGGCACTCTGTCAAGTTCTGGCTCTCACAGTTTTCACTGTACTTAACAATAAATTTGACAAAAGATACGCAAGGCTTGTACACTGAAAACCACAAAACACTACTAAGAAAAGACCTTAATAAATGGAGATACTGTGTTCAAGGACTGGACTGTTGAATCCCATGTTGTTAAAATGTCAGTTTTTCACAAATTTATCTACAGATTCAATGTATTCCAATAAAAATCCCAGTAGGCTTTTGTGTAGAAATGGACAAGCTGAGCCTAAGATTTACATGGAAATGCAAAAGACCGAGTATAACCAAAATAACTTTGAAGAACAAAGTTGAAGGGCTTGCTTGCCCTTATTTTTCTTTTAAGTTTTATATGTATATATATATTTTTTAACTTTTTAATTCATTTATTTTTTTAATCGTGCTTTAGGTGAATGTTTACAGCTCAAGTTAATTTCTCATACAAAAATTGATATACTGTTATGACACTAGTTGCAATCCCTACACAAAGTGACAGCACACTCCTGCTTTCTACCGCTGGTTTCCCGTGTCCATCGAACCAGCTCCTGTCCCATCCTGCCTTCTCCTCCTGCCTCCAGACAGGAGCCGCCCATTTGATCTTGAACAAAGAAGCACACTCTTCACGACTATTATTTTATGTCTTATAGCCCAGTTTAATCTTTGTCTGAGAGTAGGTTTCAGGAATGGTTTTAAGTTCTGGGTTACCAGAGCGTCCAGGGGCCATGGCTTCAAGGGTTCCTCCAGTCTCAGTCAGACCATTAACAGATTTTTTACACGTAAGGCTAGGAGAAAATCTTAGTGATCTTGGGCTTGGCAATGATTTCTTAAAAACGAAACAAAATGAAGTTATAAAATATGAATAAATTAAACTTTATTAAAATTTAAAATGGCTGCTCTTCAAAAGACACTCCTATGAAAATGAAAACAAAAGACACAGAATGGGAGAAAATATTTACAAAACATGTATCTGAATTTAGAATAAAGAACTCCTGCAAATGAATAATACTAAGTTGAACAACTCAGTTTAAAAAATGGGTAAAAGGTTATGAACAGAGAAAGAAAATATGCAAATGCAAAATAAGCTCTAGCTCATTAGTTATTAGGGAAACGCAAAGTGAAACCGCAACGAGATGCCACTACACGCCCACCAGGATGGCCACAATTACAAAGACTGACCACATGTCCGTCTTAGCGAGGATGTGGACGAGCTGCAACTCTCACACACTGCTGGTGGGAATTTAACATGATACGGATACTTTAGTGAACAGTTTGGCAGTTTCTTCAAAAAATTAAACATAAAACCCACTGCCATCAAGTCGATTCCAACTCCTAGCAACCCTACAGGACAGAGTAGAACTGCCTGATAGGATTTCCAAGACTGTAAACCTTTAAAGAAGCAGACTGCAACATCTTTCTTCCGTGGAGCAGCTGGTGGGTTCGAACCGCCAACCTTTCAGTCAGCAGCCACGTGCGTTAGCCACTGCACAGCCACTCCATTTCTAGGTGTTTATCTAAGAGAAGTGAAAGCACACAAAGACTAGTTCACCAGTGGATACAGAAGCTTTATTTGTAATAGCCCAAAATGGAAAAAAATCCAAATATCCATCAACAGGAAAGTGGATCAACAAATTGTTGAGTGCCCATACAATGGAACACTATTCAACAGAAATAACCAAACATAAATGAATCTCAAAACAAGCATGCTGATTTAAAGAAGCCAGACTAAAAAAAGAATATACACTACATGGTTACATTCACATAAAATTGTAGAAAATGCCAACTAATCTATAGTGACAGCAGATTAGTGGCTGCCTGGAGACAGGAAGGGATGGAGGGCAGTGAATTACTTCATATGGTCGTTCTAGACAGTCTTGGAAACCCTGGTTGCATAGTGGTTAAGACCTCCGGCTGCTAACCAAAATGCTGGCAGTTCGAATTCACCAGGTGCTCCTCAGAAATTCTATGGGGCAGTTCTCTGACCTATAGGGTCATTATGAGTCAGAATCGACTCGACCAACAGCAATGGGCAGCCATAGTCTTTGCAACTCCCACCAAATGACTAGAACTATGCAAGTTAGGCACTTGTGGTCCACCAAAGGGATTCGACAGCTTGCTAATAATGTAAATCAGGTACATGGCACCCTTGTAGGGGCCGGACCATGCAAATAAGCAGTATGGAACCCTAATGAGGGGGTTGGTCAGTTTTGCCATTCCGCTAGGCTGAAAGGGAAATGGAGACGTGTAGAGAGAGACAGACGAGCTGTAACACAGAAGACGGCCTGAGTCTGCGGCGCAGCAGGAGCAAGAGCGTGAAGCAGCAGCAGCAGAGGCAACAGCCGGCTTCCGGGCACATGGAGCAAGAGCTGAGCGCCTTCATGCAGGGCATCTTCTGGTGGAGCGGGGTGACCCCGGGCACTTGCTGGCTGAGCTAAAGAACTTCGTTAACACTTGCCTGAGCAGGGCAGAGGCCAGGCCAAGGGGCACAGGGCCAGAGAGATAGGCCTTTGATCACTGCTGAGAAGGGGCTGTCCTGATCTAAGAACTGTATCCTGAGTATTTCCTGAACCTGAATTGTAACCTATTACTTCCCTAACAAACCCCATAATCTTGAGCATGGTCTATGAGCTCTGGGTGGCCACTCTAATGAATTAAACCCAGCCGAGGAGAGTGCCATGGGAGGGACAGGCTGTGTCAGAATTGGTAAAGAAGTTGGAGAGAGGAGGTATGCCTGACCTCGGCCTCACGGCAATCGGCCTTGGGCTGTTGATGTTGGTGACTCTTCTCTTCTCCTTCCCCTCCACCATGCCGTTTTTATACCAAGGGCCAAGAGGAAACTTTTAGGGGTGACAAATACATCCATTATCTTGACTGTGGTAGTGGCCTCCCAGGTTACACTTTAAATGTGAAGTTTATTATACACCAATTATACTTCAATGAAGTTGAAAGCAATTTTTAAACAAAGTAGGCCAAATGCTATTCTTTTCCTCCTGATAGCAGAGCAATACTTTATTTTTCTTAATACAGATTAATTAATGTAGAAATGATACATTTGCTTACAAAATTTACTTTAGACAGGTTTACTCTTTATCATCTTTTTACATCAGTAGATAAAATCTGTTTTTTTTTTTTTTGCTACTATTTGAGGATGTATTCCAGAAAGGCTATGAGTAAATCACATTTGTGTACAGAAAAGTATTTTCCCACTAGCTTATAAGTATTTTGAAAGTGCTTTATCTTCATTCCTGTGTAATTAAAATTGGCATCAGATTCTAACATTTTAGCTGTAAATTTGCTATCAATGCCATCATCACCATTACACACACACAGCATGTTCCATAAATCATAACGTGCATCTCTTCAGAAACAATCCACACAGCCAGGGTTTCACCAAGGCACAAAGTGGTTTTCCTGATGACTGGAAGAGATCATAAATCTGATTTCTGTTTACACTGGAATACAACTACAGCTTCCCATAATTTTTCAGTCACTATGCTATAGGAAGCCCTGGTGGCATACTGGTTAAGAGCTATGGCTGCTGACCAAAAGGTCGGCATTTCGAATCCACCAGGCGCTCCTTGGAAACTCTATAGGGCAGTTCTACTCTGTCCCATAGGGTCGCTGTGAGTCAGAATCCACTTGATGACAAAGGTTTTATGCTACTGGTTATCAGTACAGTATTGGTAACCCTACTCTTCTTATCTTCACACCATGTATGATCCTGAAGTTTTTATGTTAGCCCAAGAAAAGATAAGAAAGGAAAGAAACACAGCCACACTGTTTACACAAAGGTCAATTTATATGTAGTTAGTTCTTTCTTGCTTCGTGTCATCCATGTTTCATTGTGGTGGGGGGAACACAAGGAGAAGTGGGTCTTCTTTCACTGCTTTTGAGTCCCTGGGTCTTAAAAGGCCAGGGCTAAGAAAAAAAGTCAATTAACTTTCATTTGCCAGAGCCTTTGCTTATTTTTAATCTAGAGTTTGGGGGTTTTGGGCGGCTTTTGGGGGCAAGGAGGAGAAGAATGATGAGAAGGTGGGAGCTAATGATTAAAAGGAATTCTGAGTTAGATGAGGAAATCCTAAATCATATAAGACAACTGGAAATTGGCTGCTAATTGTTCTGCATTCATCACTCTTATGCTGCTTTCTGCGGTAAAGCGAAAGCAGAGCAGGCCCACAAGCGCTGCTTTCTCTGATTTTAAATACAGGCAGCACCAAGAATTAAACATTTATTCACTCATACAATAAAAGTTACTCCACAACTTAATGCAAATATTCTGCTAAACCAAGGGTCATATTATATTCACAGAAACACAACTACGGAAAAAGTGATTACCTACGATACAGATATTCTCTCAACAGCAGCCCATCAGTTCAAACAGCCTATTCTTTAAGGGAAAGAAAACACAAAGTACACAAGAGCACGTATCATACTTTCTTAAAAATTAAATCTACAACCCAGATAGGTTCACGCCATTAAATAGAGATCAGGGTTTTAAAATGAAAGACTGAGTAGCAGCAAACAACACCATAAAGTCATTACAAGGTTAGCTCTTAACACCTTCATTAGCATTAGGATTGGAAAAGGTAAAACGACAAGAGAGCTACATAAAAAAGCCCAAGATGTATTTGTCTGCCAAAATGTTAAGAGTTTGAAGGCTCTCTCCACTTCACCACACTGCCTATAACTAAGAAGTCAAAGAATAAGAATTACTGTAAATTTGAATTTCACTTTATAGACTGTACAGTGGAATAAGAGTTACAAACAGAACTTTCACCTTTAGAGCACTTTTTTATATATAACTCTGTAGATCCTGGATAAACAATAACAGAACAGGAAAAAGTAATTTGGATCTGCTTACTCGAGAAGATCACTGAACTGAAAACGGAAACTTCCAGTGACAGCAAATCAAAACTAAAAAACACACTAAGGATTATATTGGTCTGTGTGATAGATATATTTACAACAATAACAACAACAAAAAAAAGAGTAGCTGCTGAGGCTGATTACAACCAAAAACTTCATGGGATTTGGTTTCTTGGTTTGGAGGTTTAGGGTCATGGTTTCATGGGACACTCCAGTTAACTGGCCTAATAACCTCCACTAGATGTGTTGTGCCTGGGGTCTTAAAAGCTTGCAAGCAGCCATCCAAGGCACAATAATTGATCTCTACGCACCTAGAACAAGAGAGGAAGAAGGAGAGTCAGGAATAGGAGAAGGATACGCAATGTGTGGCTAATTGCCTCCATGAACAACTGCCTCCTTTGCCGTAAGATTGGAAGAAATAGATGGTGCTCAGCTACCATTAACTGAACATTTTGATCAAAGATTCCATATAAGAATCCTGATGAAAAGGGGGAAAATACAGGACAGTTTCAAATTCTCATGGACTCCAGACTTCCTGGAGCCATGGAGGCTGCATGAATCCCTGAAATTACTGCCCTGAGATAATCTTTAAATCTTAAACCTGAAATATTCTTAAAATCAAACAATAGTTTAGCTTCACTAGTAAAAAACATGTGTCCTTTGAGCATTATGCTCTCTTAATAACTAACTATCTATATGGGATCAAACTGACAACAGCAACTCGAAAGATTAGATAGGAACCTTAGAGGGCAGTGAGTTAAATTACATGGGGGAGGAACGACTCAGAAAAGGAGGGTGAGAATAGTTATACAACTCAAAGAATGTAATCAACGTCACTAAATGGCACACGTAGAAACTGTTGGTGTATGTTTTGCTGTGTATACTCCCAACAAAATAAAATTTAAAAAAATATATGAAAATTATATTGGTCACCAAGAGAAACAAAGCAATATCCTCATACCAATTTTCCAAGAATGTTGGGGATAATAAAATCAATTCTTAAAATACACTTTCAAAACCACAAGATAACAACAATGATTTATTAAGTTATAATCACTTGGTCTAACCATTAGGATTAAATCTGACATTAAATTTTGCACAAGTGACCCATCTAGGGATCAACCTGGTCACTGTGTACCAAGTTTACTCACTTTTGTATAGAACATTTTCTGCTGAGGTTACAAAAGTGGCCACGTGACATTTACTTAAAAACCAATTTTGTAGTTCACCATTAATCTCTATTTTCATCAAGAGTATTTCTTCTAAAGTTCATGCTCCATAATTAAATGCTTATTAAAGGCTAGTAAATTAATTTAAAATGCAACAAAATATTCCAATTCATTAGGATGTCTTCTCTCATGAAACTCATTATTAGGTCAGGGTTCAGGAAATACTAATAAACAATTCGGACCAGCTGAAAGGGAAATATCTAAGACTTCACTCTAGAAAACGAATAAAATCCCAATACCTAAATTATGAATCAGTTCAAAATATTCTCTAGGCCTCTTCTTAGAAATCTTTTAGTAAAAGAATTACAACCTTCATGCACTTGTCGATTTTAATCCACCTTTTGCTCCTTAAACTATATTCTGAATTCAGACTACTCTATTCCCTCTATTTGACAACCCTTTCAAGATACCTGTTTCTAAAATCTTACACTAGCAAGCACAGGGCAGAACAGAGCTCAAAAGGAAGGCGTTCTTTAGGAGCCTCCTAAGAGGGATTGCTTTTTTTAAAACAGACACTGCTTCAGAAGAATTCTATTTTGCAATCAATTGTTGTCTCAGCTGTGAGTAGAAAAGCAGGTAGGAACTTGAAAGGGAGATAATCAAAGGAACACCTAAAGAGTAACAACAGAGGCTATGCAAAGAGCAAAATTACAAACTAAAGATGAGGAATAAACTAGTGTGGCAGTATTTCTAGTATCATTTACCAAATGGTTTCTTTGAATGGAATACCCATTTGCAAAGAGGGATAACCAATATACAACACAATTATTTCAAGGAAAAAAAAAACAGATTTTACATGACAGAGAGGGAAAGCGAATTGCACTGTGTATTGAAGAATACAAAGGCAGCGCAGTAAGATTCTGCCCTCTGATGATTTAACAATAAATGTCACTGTCCCTGTCCCTAGGAGCCCTGGTGGCACAGTGGTTAAAGCGCTTGGCTGCTAACCAAAAGGCCAGTGGTTCAAAGCCACCAGCCACTCCATGGAAGCCAAGATGTGGCAGTCTGCTTCTGCAGAGATTTACAGCCTTGGAAACCCTATGAAGTGTTCCACTCTGTCCTACAGGGTCGCTGTGAGTCAGAATCGACTCAAGGGCAGTAGGTTTGGTTTGGTCCCTGTACCTAAGGGCTTCACAGTCTAGTTGGGGCAACAAACTTCAACAAAAAATTCCAACATTAAGTGATTAAGTGCTATGCTAGAGTGATGATGCACAGGATGCTTCAATGACCACAGGAGAATCTAGGAAGTCTTCCTAAAGGAACTGATATAAGCCAGGTCTTGAAGTGAAAGTTGGAGTTTACCAGGCAGCAATGAGAAAGATTCTTCAGGCAATTCAAGTAGCGTTATGTGGCAGGCAGCATGGTTACCTGGAAGAACACGTTCAGGGAACACTAAGCAGTTTTACCATGATAAGACGTGGCAGAGATGGGGCTGGTAAGACAGGACAGAGCCAGACTACGGAGACTCTTGTATATCATGTTAAAGAAACACTGCAATATTTCCTTGGGCAATTAGGCTGCAACCAAGGTTTTTAAGCCTACAAGCTGAACCATCAATTTGTCTTCTAGAGGTATCTCTATGCAGCACAAGAGAGACTAGAACCTGGGACACCAGTTGCAAGGCTACTGCAATGATTCAGGTACAGGTCTGGGCTACAGAGACTGCAATTAGGTCCGTACTGAAATACAAAAATGATATAATGAGAACCCCCAGGTTAAGGTGGTAGCCTCGGGAATACAAAAAGAATAAATAGGATTTGGTACCCGACTAAGTGCTATGGACAGGTGTCTAAACTGACGTCCACTGACTGGAAGGTTGTATAGATGACAATGCCATTATCAGAGAAAAAGACGGATGAATAAGAACAATAACCAATCCTGGGAAGTTGGAAAAGATCACAATGCAAGTGCAACTCTGCTATATGAACTTGGGTTAAGAACGTAACCTCTAAACTTGAAGCCTCATTTCCTTATTTGTCAAATGAAGATTTATCTAGGTATATACATCATAACCTTGCAAGGATTACATGATACAACGCATGGAATGGATTTAACACAGTGCTTATTACATGCTAAATGCCCATTAAATGTTGGCCCTTGTCAGCATTATTACTAGGTTGACAGCAGGGAGATCACTGATGAAACCTGTGATGAACTGTGCCTTGCTATTCTTGTGTTTCCTAGTGGCATAGTGGTTAAGACCTTGGCTGCTAACTAAAAGGCCAGCAGTTCGAATCCACTGGAAACCCTATAGGGCAGCTGCACTCTGCCCTACAGGGTTGCTATGAGTCAGAATTGACTGGATGGCAACACGTTTGGTTTTTTTTCTGGTTTATTGTGTTCCCTTCGGGGTCTGAGTTATATTTACAGCACCTAGCATACTTGATATTAACAGTTGTTCAATAAATGCTAAGCAGGAAAGTTGTCCAAGGTACACCTGTTCTATTCGAACCAAGCTTTGCCTTAGGGCATGAGTCAAATATTGACTATTTCAGTAATAAAATACTTTCTTTAAAAAAGATGCATCAGAATCATTCTTTTAATGAAAGGATATATGGAACAAAGGTCTACCAAGTAAGAATGCTTATAGGTCTGTACCACACCTATTTGTACTTAAAAACTTGTCTTCCACACCACCAGGTGTTGTGATGTGAAGCCCTCATCTCAGAGATTCGGTACAGGAAAGTTAGCAGAATGTAGTTTTTTGGTCAGCCTACATTCAATTTTATCTCTTTGAATGGGAAAACTAGGGATTAAACATTTGTTAACATATATATAAAGGAAGGATTTCAAAATAAAAACATTAACTATAAAACTTCTGCTACACATAAACTCAACATTGCCAAAAAAATTTAGCAGAAAAAACGTTTACTATTTAGAGATCTCAAAATGTATAAATATCTACTTAAACATCATGGAGGAAGAGGAGGCGTTACATATGTTATTTTCTATGTATTTTTAGACAAGTAATTTAACACTGTAATATTTAACCGTCATCTAATTATACTATATACTGCCAAAACTGACATAAACCAGTCCTGCAGGACTACAAGAGTCAAAAATCATGTAGTTCTATGAATTCTAAATTTTAATCGCAACCCAGTTTTAAATCCCAACCCAGCATAAGCAGCTATAAATCATGCCTTACTATAATGTGGAAACCCTGGTGGTGTAGTGGCTAAGAACTACAGCTGCTAACCAAGAGGTTGGCAGTTCGAATCCACCAGGTGCTCCTTGGAAACCGTATGGGGCAGTTCTGCTCTGTCCTATAGGGTCGCTATGAGTCGTGATCTACTCGAAGGCAACATGTTTGGTTTTTTGGTTACTATAACGTGGTTATCTTTTATTATTCAAAACATAATTGTAGTAGCAAAAATTGTGTACAGCGAAACTTGTAAGAAATCCTAGGCATTAAGGCAGCCCCTCCCCCTGGCCCCACTTCCAAACATTACTGTGTAACATCGAATCATCCCAGAAGTGTCAACCCAGAAGTGTCCACAATCCTCACAACTCTTCAATAAAGAAATAACGCAAAATTTCATGTTGCTGAGATTGTCCAAGATCAGAAATGACAGATTTTCTTATATAAAGATTCTGATGGATTCTTCATATAAGATTTATAGTCCTCAATCTCTAAAGGGTGGGTAGACAGAGGCACTGCCAGACAAATAAATCATGCTGGCCCAAAGGGCAAAAAAAATTCAACTCAGAGAAGATCAAGAGAAAGAAGTTTCTACCTTCCCACTTCCCCCATCCCATCCTGAGCACCAAAATTTAAATCCCTTTCCTACAAATACACTTCAATGATGCACACTAAAAGTACTTGCTGAGACGAGCTGATAATGCACAGTTACATATTTTGTCCCAGTTTCCAAGAACAAACTGGATGTCTTGTGACTTGCTCAGTATTTTCTTAATCAGAGAAGAAACCAGAAATGAAGCCAGCAATGCGTACAATGAAAGCAGAATCTACATACCAGAACACAGGCTGAACAGCTAATGATACATGCTCCATTTGATGCTGCCCAAGAGACAAGTGCCTTCGACTGCACCACTACCTTGTGAAAGTCAATCACTCATAAACTCACTGCCTCTCACCACAGTGATTTTAATGGTGGCATGCAATATCCTTTCCAAGAATTGTCTAATTTTCTAAGTAAGTCAAACAATGAACAGCAATTCAAAGATTTTGATTTTAAGGCAGTCAGCATATATTGCATATCCTCAACCCATTTTTATGGACATATTTAACCAAGAGACAGGATGAGAAACACTCAACTTTATAAAAGAGATGCCATTAACAGGCAAAAGAAATCACTTGGTCTATGAAGGCTTATGTTAACTTACTGCATTTAGGGTATCTGATTAGGCTAATAATAACAGGATAATTCTGAGCAAAGCAGCTACTCAACTGGCATTATATTATTACCCTCCTCTAACTAAAATGGCCCTGGAAGAGAGTGATGTGCTCTACCCTGAGATGGCAAAGGTGAATGGGGAAAGAATCAAAAGAAAAGGATACAATTAAAACATCTTACCCATTGCTGGCTAGTCAGTTTCAACTCATAATGACCCTGTAGGACAGAGCAGAGCTGCCCCATAGGGTATCCAAGGAGAGGCTGGTGGATTCCAACTGCTGACCTGCCAACCTTTTGGTTAGCAGTCTGAACTCTTAACCACTGCACCACGAGGGCTCCTAAAACATCTTGCTACCATATAAATGTCTATTTAATTAAGTCACCTTTCCATTTCTTCTATTCTACTAACTGGGTTTATGAAATCAAACAAATTACTTAACTTTTCTGAGCCTCAACCTCAACTGTGAAAGCTGTAATAACAACTACCTCTTCTCAGGACTGCTTTGAGTATTACACTGAGAAAATGGATATAAAACGGCATGTAAAACGTCAAGCACTATGCAAATATGTAATATTAGAGGTTATCATCTTAAGACCTACAGTCAAAATGTTCAAGCACCTGGTACAATATTTTGCACATGAATGCTCAAATATTTGTTCATTCATTCAGTCATACTTTAAAAGTCAGGCCCCAAACTTCAATTCTAGAAAATGAGGATTGTTTCATGTACCATTTATATATTTATTCACAACTAATATTAAGAAATCACTCACGCCTTTAGAACTAGTCATTCAATCCAAAACACAAATACAGTAGAAGAAGAACATTAACAGCAGTTATATAGTTTACGGTATGCATCCTGTGCATACAGGCCCTGTGAAAGTATTCTACACACATTCACTCATTTAAGCCTTGCAATACCCGAAGGAGGAGTTATTATTCACAGTTTTCAAATGAAATCCCAAGCAAAAGTTCAAGTAACATGCTCAAGTTCAAAGGCTAGCAAATGGCAGAGCTGGTGGTACTCTAATCTTGGGCAACACTAAAGCCCTAGCTCTTTAGCTACTTACTAGTCTCCAACAGAACAGCCACACGCGTCTAGTGAGCACTTCCAATGAGGTCCATCTGAGTCGAGATGTTCTCGTAGTGTGAAATACACACCAGATTTCAAACTTAGTTTAAAAAAAAAAAAAAAAAAAAAGGCAAACGATCTCACAATAATTTTATATTGACTACATGTTGAATTGGTAATATTTTGGATACAGTGGGCTAAGGAAAATATATTCTGAAAATTATTTTTACCTGTTTCTTTTTACTTTCTTACTGTGGCCACTCAGAATTTAAAAATTATACATGGCTTGCAATATCTGTATCCGGCAGTGTCATACAAGATATCTTGCAATATAACTAAGAGCGTAAAACAACTTTAAATTCACAAACGCAACAAATGTAGAGAATACAGATATTTTCCTACCTTTACAAATTTCTGTATTAATACTAAGTATTGCCAATAAACCCAAAATTTTGAACTCCCATAAGGTAAAAACATAGTTTCACTTATTCTGGAAACCCTGGGGGCGTAGTGGTTAAGTGCTACAGCTGCTAACCAAGAGGTCGGCAGTTCCAATCTACCAGGCGCCCCTTGGAAACTCTATGGGGCAGTTCTTCTCTGTCCTATAGGGTCGCTATGAGTTGGAATCGACTCAACGGCAGTGGGTTTGGTTTGGTTGGTCCATTTATTTAAATTTTAATTATCCAGAATTAGACCATTTTTTATAAAAAACTCTGTTAAGAAAATTGCTTTGGTCCAACTACAAACGTGATACACGTTCACGCACCCACACAGATACTATAGAAATTACAGAAAAGTACAAAAAAGAATACATGACACTGCCAGTGAGGGCTCACATCTTGATCAGTCATTCCTTCTAGGCATGTACATGAGGTTAAATTATGTGAAATATTAAAGTGGGATTATATAGCTTATCAATTAATGATTTGCTTTTTTCCAATGATTGTATTATGAGCACTTTCCTTTATCATTACATATTCTTCTGAAGGTTTAACTTTTTATTTTGAAATAGTTACAGAGTCACAGGAAGTTGCGAAGATTATACATAGGGGTCCCATGGAACCCAGTGAGCCCACAATGGTTGCACCTTCTTGATCACGGTACAATATCAAAACCAGGAAATGTAACATTAGCACAATGTGTGTGTACAGTTCTTTACCATTTTACGACACATTAGATTCCTATAACCATCACCGCAATCAAGACACAGATGTATCTCACCCCCACAAAGATCTCCCTCAAGCACATCTCCACTCCCCCACCCCTAACCCCTGGCAACCACTAATCTGTTCTCAATCTCTATAATGTTGTCATTTCAAGAATGTTAATAGAATTCTACAGTGTGACCTTTTGAGACTGGCTCTTTTTTTACTCAGCACAATGCCCTTGAGATTCATCCAAGTTGCTTTATGTATCAATGGTTTGTTCCTTTTTATTGCTGAGTAGTATTCCATGGTATGGATATACCATTTACGTACTGAAGGATACTTTAGTTGCTTTCAATTTGCAATTATTACAGACAAAGCTGCCATGAACATTTCTGAATAGGTTTTGTGTGAACACAAGTTTTCATTTCCCTGGGATAAATGCCCAGGGGTGCAACTGCTGGGTTGTATGTTAAGTGTATGTTTAGTTTTGTAAGGTACTGCCAAACTATTTTCCAGGATGGTTGTACCACTTACAGCCCATTTAAATTTCCAGCAGCAAGATATGAGAACTCTCAAAACATTTAATAGCTACAAAATATTCCACCATGGCCATTCCATAATTTTTAACAATTCCCTCCTGATTCCTACATAGGTATTTTTCAATTTTTTGTTATAAGTAATAATTAATGAACTTAAACAGAAATTTTTACATGCAGGTCATACAAACTATTAGAAGTTAAACTGTTGGGTGACAGGGTACAAATACTTCAATGGCATTAGATACCAATGTCTACCAGCCTCAAGAAAATTGAAATCAACTTATGCAACCACTAAGGGTCTATGAGAATGCCACTTTCTAAGCCTCACTGAATTTCTTTTTAATCTTTCTTAAAATTTGATTTTCAAAAAAATGTTTTCTTATTCTATATGTCTCATGTTTATTCACTTAACTTGTAGTTCTTTTATGAATTACTTATTCATGTTCTCTGACAACTTTTTACTACAGTGTTGGTTTGCTGATTATAAGAGCTCTTTATATAAGTTAAAAATACTGGTTTATCTCTCTAACCCTTGTTGCAAAGAAATAGATTTTTTTTAATACAGTATGTCTCAAATTCAATCCAAAATGTTAGTAAGGCAAAATAATAGTTGATTTCAGAATGTGGAAAGATACAGGTTTAGCTGACACACTACCCTCCTAATTTATAAATATTCCTATACTTTGCACCATGTACACACTGATTACGGAGTTCCCTCCATTGCCAAATCTATATTAAAAATATGGTTCCTAGAATATGGATTGCTCCCTTCTCTTAAGTTCACTCTGAAATGCCAAGACTAAATGTTCCCCTAACATCAAAATCCATCTTTAACTTCATTAGAAGGCCTGGCTGGCTTCTCCTGAGGAGCATTTCAGGGCATCTAAAGCAGCAGTTCTCAAACTGCGCTCCCCAGACCAGCAGCATCAACAGCACCCGGGAAGTGGCTCAGAAATGCAGATTCTCATGCCTTATTCAAAACTATTGAATCAGAAACTCTAAGAGTGGGACCAGCAATTTTGTTTTAACATGAGTTCCAGGTGATTCTGGAATACTACAGTTAGAGAACTATCACTCTAAACAAATTTAGTATAAAAACAAAGCCTGGGCTTCCTTGTATGCTTAACTGTTCTTCAATGGAGGTGGTCTTAAGCATATTAAGTATTCAATGACATACCCACTGCCGTCGAGTCGATTCCAACTCATAGCGACCCTATAGGACAGAGTACCACCCCACAGAGTTTCCAAGGAACGCCTGGTGGATTTGAACTGCCAACCCTTTGGTTTACAGCTGGAGCACTTAACCACTGTGCCACCAGGGTTTCCTATTCAATGACATATTCTGGTTCTTTCCCAAGTGAAAGCAATAAAGGAAGCAAACTGGATTTTAACTTTATTTTCTACCGATCGGAATTCAGAAATTAAGTGTTCACAAAAACTTTGCCTTAGAAGATGAATTCAAAATGAACCAATAGGCCAGGATATGTCTTTGAAGTCAGAAACTTGGTTTGTTTCGTATCACACACACAGCCTATCTCATTTCCCACCCCCACATGAACTATCCCTACACCGTTTTGAAACATTCGATTAAATTGCATATTAAAGCGCAACACCTGGATGACTGTTGTTACTCACATGTTTGTGGTCCAATGAATAAGTAAATTGCTCAATAAGGAAAAAACTAATTCTGGGTGCAGGGCTATGGGTGACCTCTGGTTATTTGTTTTTGTTTTGTCCCCAAATTTTCTGTAATAAGCCTGTAATACCTTCATAACTAAAATAAAGGACAAAAAAAGCAGTGATCAAATATAACTGTAAAAGAAAACACAACCTACAGAATGTATTTTTAGATTTCATCAATCTTTGCTGAAAATCTCCCATCTTCAAGGACCTTATTATAGTTGAAAATTAGAAATGAACTATCAGTATTCACCCAGTAACAAAGCTGGTGTATTAAACTAAAGTAGCTGTTTGCTTATCCACCTAGTAAGCATCCCATTTCCCCCCCAAGTAACAGACCCTGCAGATGACTTAGGCTGGGCTAATGGCAGTATCGCATCCTCCAGTTAACAAAGAATGTTCCAGAGGTTGGGCGAGTGACTGCGGACCAGATTCCTACAGTTCTTTTGATTCTCAACGTCAGGTGGTATGTGGACCAATTATTATTTTCCCTTTGCTTAAGGCAGTTTGAGTTGGATTTCTAATTCTTACAAGCTTGACTATTCGTGTAGGCACGCAGAATGATACTAACAGCTTTTAGCTTTGTAAAAGAAATGAAGGAAAAAGTGAATAAACTTCACAGCCTGCCATATTATGAAATCTGATCTGTTCTTAGAAAGCACAGGTTTGTCTTCTCCCTTTGACTACTGCCATGCACTTTGGTACAACCCTATACACTGATGAATCTGACATCCTATACCACCCCTTAATTTCTTGTCCTTCCCAAAGGCTATCAAAAGTTTCACCCTCAAGTTGTAATGCTAATGCTCTTAAACTGCAGAGGAAAATGTCTTGAACAAGTTTTAAGATTTTTTTTTAACAGATCCCTTCCACTACTAGTTGCTTTTCCCAAACAGAGGACAATTTAAACAGGTCTTCTAAATTGGCAGACGGAGGGGAAAAAAGAAGGAGGTAACATCTAATCCTATTTGAAAATAAAGAAATTTCACCTGTTCACCTTGTGATTTCAACTATTCACGACTTCTGTGTAACGCAGTAGTTTATCTGCATTGCCTTTACTGAGAACTCATTTTTGGCACCATAGTCTGTGTCAATCTCTGCACGCAACTGAAATTACAGCTAAATAAATGAATGAAGTGAATGAGTCAAGACTTCAACTACTCTGTTGAGTAATGAATCCAAATTACTCAATAGACTATACACCACATACAAGGTACAACTATCAAGTTATGGGTGTGTAGAACTTATACAACAGCCAGCCTAACATTTCCAACAATACTCAAAATGTTTTGTAACCATTTTAAAACTGACTTTAGGTGCCAGCGTGCAAGTACACACATCTAGTTCTGGTATCTTATTTTTTACTTCTCAAAATTGCTTTTATACAATGTAACTGATCCTCTGCTTTATTCACCATACTTTTCAATGACGTTTGGCTACCGGAATCACCAAACGAGGAAGCAGAACAAGACAAAGAATTGTCACAGTTAATGTCATTCAGGTTGAGTGTACCGAAGGGCTGAAGCTCGATTCTCCACTAAGGACTTCAAGTGCATTGTTCACAGCCTCCAAATTCTGTGTTTAAGTTTTAGTATTTGTTTAGAGAACAAAACCAGAAGAAAAGGAGTATTACTTTTAAAACCATACTCCATAAAGACAACCTTTTCCCTAATTCAGTAACATTAAACACAAAGGAGGCAAAATGAAAGAATATTTTTTATTAGAAATCTTACTAGAATAGTTTTAAAGAGGACTCCAACTGAAACTCCTTCCAGCCTTCACTTACTCAGCAGACATTTACTGAACCCCTACCAAGTGCCAGGCACTGTAACAGAGACTGGAAAATAAAGCTATGAAAAGACAACCCCTGTTCTTACAAAGCTGACAACATAACAGACAGATTAGAAATCCCGGAAAAGTACAGTGTGTTAAGACAGAGGTATGCCTACCTGGGGGGTGATGGAAAGGCTTCCTGAGGTGTCATGGCCTTTCAGAACTGGCAGTATATACAGCTACCACTTTCTTTTTTTTTTTTACCACTGAGGTTCACTGAGAAGTTACTATCTCACTGATGGTATGTGCTGCCGGCAGGCAGGGCCCTATATAATGGTTTGAAACGAAGGGGGAAAAAAAAAGGTATCTGCCACAAATTACAGTTTTTAAGGGTATTGTACGAGGTGGGGCTGAATCATTTAATTTTTGGTAGGAAAAACATGAATTTTGAAAATTTTTATTTGGTACACATATGTAACCTCTGGACTCTAGGGATAGAATTTGCGTTCACAATGTGTACACATACATACCTCTGAACTCTGAGGGTATAATTTGAGGAATGAGGCATAAAACAAAAATCCATTACCTACCAAAAATTCAAACACACTCAATGATTCAGCATGCCTTCCATTACTGAAAACACACAGTATCAACAAAAAACTAAAAGGAAAAAGCAACTGGGTCACAAAAGGGTTAAAGGGTAAATAAGAGTCAGCCAGGACACAAAAGGAAGGAAAAAGCATTTCAGAAGAAAACCCAGAGGAAAAGCACACAGAAGGCATAGAAGTGAGATACCACGGTCCACTCTTCGAAAATCCCCGCCAGTTTAATATGAAACACACACACCGTATGTGTGGAGGGCAGATGGCAGTGTGTGGCAGGCTGCTTCTAGATACATCAGAGACGGGAAAGGGCCAAATCAGAAGGCCCTTATGATGTACAGGGATTTGGATTTTATCCTAAAGGCAGTGACAATCATGAGATAATTTTAAGCAGGAAAGGGTCATGATCTGTTTTGCATTTTAGAAAGCACTTTGATATATGAATTCAGGTTTCCAGCCTGTGAAATCTGAACTGCCTTTAAGTTGTTCAAGTGGAGATGCCCAGGAACCAGCTGGATTTGTAGAGTGGATGGGTGGGTGGGTGAGTGAGTGTTTGTGAGAGTGAGTTGACTGAGTGTCTGCATGCGTGCGTCTGCATGCATGGGGTGGTGGTGGGTGGCTGTCTAATATACAGTATCTGGGAATCACCAGTCTATGGGGAGAAATGAAAAGGTGTGAATGACATCATCTGAAGAAAATAAACAGTTAAAACAGGGACGGGGGAGCCCAGGGAGCAAAGAACTAAAAACAACTAAAAAAAAAAAAAATCCCACATCAGCGTGTACAACAAATCCTAAGACCGGAATCACAAAGGCCCAGTTTAAATCCCAGAGACTTAGTGTGGCCTTCCCTGATGAAACCAGACAGCCTGTCTCTGCCTCCCCTGAACAGTACAGTACTTATCATCTCTACCATGGACTCATCCATTCCACGTCTACCATGAGGCTCACATCACTGGGAGCTTGGCTATTTTTATATGTCTTATCTTTTCAACAAGTTTGTTAAGTTCCTTGAAAACAGGACTCTTTGATTTATTTAACCAATGCGTTGAAATATACACGATTGATCAACAATACTACTGATGAAAGAAAGTTTACTCTTTTTAGGTACTCTACAAAGTTTCACAGACCAGCCTTTCTTCCTTTCACAGAATGATGTAAAGAATTATGCTACTGCTGGGAGAGGACAGCTGTAGACAGGTAAGTTAACTAATGAGCAGAGGCTGAAGTGAAGAGAGGTCCTGTCTCTAGAACGTTTAAGAAAGGGTTCTGCATGCAGAGAGTTGAACTCTAGGATATTCCTGGGATAAAACAGCACTCTTAAAACAAACAAGTACACATAACACCACGGATGACTCTCACAAACATAACATGGAGCGAAAGAAGCCAGACTCAGAAGTGTACATGCTGTACTGCCACACTTACACAAAATGCAAACAAGCAAAACTAATCTCTAGTGTGACAAGTCAGGAGGGTGGCTGCGGGTGGGGGGAAACTGTAGCAGTGACGGGAAGAGTACATAAGGGATTCCGGGGTGCTGGTAATTTGTTTCTTAATCTGGGTGCTGGTTACACGGGTGTGCTCACATTGTGAAAATCCATCAAGCCTTAAACATATGATCTGTACACATCTCCATATATGCGTTATAATTAAAAAGTTTACTTAAAAACAGACTTGCAAATACAGGGGTTGCACAACACGATAAATGTAATTAATGTCACTTAACTTTTTTTTTTTAATGGTACACTATACGGTCACTATGGGTTGGAACTGACTCGACGGCACATAACAGCAATGATACTCTAAAAAAATGTTTAAAATGGCAAACTTCGTGTTACATATGTTTTACCACGGTAAAATTAAAACAAACAGGTTAAAAAAAAAAAGGAGGGGACACTAAGTGATGGGGAGCATAAAGTAAGATGCTACAGAGAAAAAGCTTGGTCATGGGGCAAAAGAGAAAATGAGAGCCAGAAAGACTGTAATGTATCAGCTCAAGTCGTGAAGGAAACGTTGAGAGACCCACTATTACCTAAAACAGTAACGGACTGAATTAGTGCTAGTAACTATGTTGGCAAATTACAGCTACTTGAGAGTAGAATCCACATTTTTATTAATCTTGGAATTTCTTTAGCATGTACTGAAGTACACAATAAATCTGCACCAAGTGAATAACGGAACAATCCACTCATAATCTCCCGTCCCAATGACTAGTAGCATACACTGGCAAGTCAGCTGGCCAGGGTTTAGTCTTCAACACACAACTAAGAAAAGTTCAGCAGCCTGCGCACAAAAACTCAAACTCTAAAAATTGTCCCAATCCCATGAATTAAACAGTCATAGATAACCCTACAGATATTAACTATTCCCTTGCACCAAAGGCAAGCAGCATTACCGTACTTCCTGAAAGGCAAATGCGTATCTCAACACTGCCTATGGTCACCCCACCTCGTTCCCATCACCTATAAAAGTTCCTTATCCAGCTCTAATTTCTTCACAGCACTTGTCGCTAGCTGAAGTTGTATTATTTTTCTATTTACTTGTTTATTTTCTCTCCTTTCCATACTATTTTAAGCTCCATGAGAGCAGAGAACTTGTGTCTTTACACCACGGTATGCCCAGAGCCCAGGCAGTTGTGTGCTCAATAAAAGCCTGTCAAATGACCACAACTACCAGGTAGTTTACTTGCAGATCACCAGTACACTTAAAACCAAGTCAGTATCAATAAATCAGTTAAGTCCAAATGAAGTAACAAATACAAAATAAATCCTTACCCTGTTTCTAGGTAAGAGTGGTCTTTAAAACCATACTAACTTTTGCACCAGCTTTGAGGTCGCAAAGGTGTGATGAGGTCTGATGATGTGAAAGACAGAGGTAATTTTTCTACTTATTTTGTGGAGAATTTCTATAAAAGCCAAACACTTCAACTAAACCAACGTGACCTATGGGGCAAAACCACACTTGTGATTACCAGGAAATATGGGTAAAGGGACTGGCCCAGTTTAGGTACCTCCTCTTCTTTCTGGGAGCTTTCCTATTAAAAAGCATGACAGGAAAACATCCTTTTGAATCTTCCAGCAAAGACCAAAACTTTCACATTTAACTAATTATGTTGTGTTTTTCCCTAAAAACAAAGCAAAAACAGTTACTTCTAAAGTACCTCATGGCGACATGCTTTTGAGTTGTCAGAGTATCTAAATTTAAGGGGAGGTGGAGACCAAGGTTACAACTACAAAGAAACGCTACCTAAACAAGGGTAGCATTTTACACACAAAAAAACGCCTCTTCAATCCTTCCAATTCGATACCGAGTCCCAACTCTGATTTTAAGCTAGGTTTTTTTTTTTTTTTTATGCCTATACATCATCTTATCACACACCTGAAATAATTTCCTCACTTTTACTTGTCCGCAAAAGCTCTAAGAACAGTTAACTTTTCAGAAGGGTAATGTACAGGTAAACAAGGGTTAAATAAAACATGATTTCAACTGAACCTTGTGATAAAATCTGCAGCTGAAAACTAGAAAATTTCTAAATCTGCTGTAATTATCTAAAGCAAAACAGTTTCCAAGTTTCCAACTATGATTTAAGCAGAAACTGAAGATCAAAATGCTGCACTGTTACCAAAGAAATGCTCATCAATAAGGGTTGCAGCAATATCTTGGTAGTTTGCATTTTACAATAAAGGTATTATTGCATTCAAAGAAGACCACAAAAGTGAAATATATTTAATCATCGTCAAAACCAGGAAGTCACTGTGCCCATCACTGAAGAACTTCAATTTAATAAAACAATAATCAGGTAAATACATGCATTTGTGGGGTTCTTCTTTCTTCCCCTACCCCCCTTCTTTTAAAGCTGGTATCCTTTCTAGAGACTGGCAAAGCAGGCTGGGAAATACTACATGGGCTATTACCTAAGGAAAGGGATGGCGTTTCTTCCCCACCCACCTGCTACCTTACACACACACACATAGGCTCACGCATATACGCGCACATACATATATCAGTATTTTCTACCTTGAAAGGCTTAGAGTACACGTCAGCAGGCTGGACAGGCAACCTTAGGTTAATCACCAGCTGCAGTGACTCCTGAAAGTGCTAATGTTATAGTCTTAAAAGTATGTCACAAACAGGCTTGAGGAAACCATGTAAAGTGATGGAAATTTTCTAAAACCGGACTGTGGGGATGGTTGCGTAGCTCTTTAAAATTACTAAAAATCACTCACTTAACGGGTGAATTTTATGGTATGTTTTTTTTTTAATTAAGCCTCAATGTTGTTAGTTGCCATTGAGTCAATTTTGACTTGTGGCAACCTCAATAACGCTGCAGAAATAATAATAACCAGGAAAGGGTAGGGTGGAAGATACAGTTAGAACAAAAAAAACATATCGAAGAACCAAAGAGACCCAACACATAACTGATGATACAACTTAAATATAGATCTCTACTGCCCCCTGAGGAGCCCTTGGTGGCGCAGTGGTTAAGTGTTCGGCTGCTAACCAAAAGGTTGGCAGTTTGAATCCACCAGCTGCTCCCTGGAAACCCTATGGGGCAGTTCTACCCTGTCCTACAGGGTGGCTATGAATTGGAATCAACTTGATGGCAATGGGTTTGGGTTTTTTCGGTTTACTGCCCTCTGAATCTCCAAGAAAACTATTAAGTGTACCCTCCCTCGCCTAACAGGCTCCTTAGGATCTTCTGACCTTCTTTTCATTCTGCTCTATGCTGCTGCAAAAAGAAAATTACAGATCTCATTCAGAATCACCTTCACGGTTCCACCTGTAGAATTAAACATGTCTCATACACAGGGCAATAGTAGTGAAAAGTCGGCAGATGACTTCGTAGAAAGCAATTCTACTTGTCCAGAAGAAAGGGAGGTGAGAGGATTCTTCTTATTAACTCTGTGAGCCAGTCTGCTCTGACCTCCCATATCACTCTTGAGCCTTTACAACATGGGTTATGGTCATTTTGGTACGTGTCCTAGCTACCCTTCAACCCCCAATGCCTTGAGCAGTATGTTTCACATCCTGGGAATTTAAAAAATGTTCTTTAGACGAATGGCAATATTTTCCTAATCAAATTGAGGAATATCAAATCTGTGTCCCTCTGGACCACCATTAATTCAACCTTGGTTGACTAGTAGATGATGGTGATACTAATAACAAGAATGATGAACAAATTCCAAAATGTCCACTGGCCAGTGAACCAGCTAAGGCTATTACATTACAGGCAATACCCAGGTTTTGAGCTAGTTCCTAAGCCTGTCTTCAAGTTGAGTTTGTACGCCAGTCCGAACAGTTAGGTAGGGTTCACATTTAACACCAGTTAGTCAAATGTTTGTCTTAGCATATAGTATATCTTTCCATGCATAAAAAACATTGAAAAAACACCTCCAAATACACTAAAACATTTTTAACAATACAGTAACGATAACGTTTTGATGTGTGGGTCACAAAGCAGCACCCATTTGTTATCAGGAATCACTGTATGTACCCAGAATTTTTAATATAACAGGCTTTATGAAAGCTGGTTCTTAACTGGGGGTTGGTTTGTAACTACAGGTTGTATCCAAGTTCAAGTAGGATGTGTGTAAGCCGGGAGTGCCTGCATAATACAAAACACCAACTCAGAGCACTAAAAAGAGTTTCCGTGGCAGTCGACAAGTTAGGAAGCCCTCTGAAATAAGCCCATGGATTTAAAAATCACCAATTTTTGCCCATTACCCGGAAACCCTGGTAGTGTAGCGGTTATCGAGTATCCAAAAATCAAACCAAAACAAGCCTAAGTTGTGCTACACAGCAACAGTTTTCTATTGCCATCAATACCAAGTCTGACTAATGTTATGTGAGCCATATACATCGCCAAGTTCATATCAAACCTCTGCAGTACCAGAAAATGACAAGAAAAACTGCAGTAACTCGTAGCACAGAGAAATGAGCCAACAGTTAAGACACTGGACCTGTCAAATTCACCTCTTCAAAGCCCCGCAGCAGCACTAATAAAGTCAAAATGTTATTTATGTTCCAATGAATGATTTCTATAATAGATGTAAAACATCGAAGTATTAATTGCGACAATAATCAAGATGAAACAAATTGAGGCTATGTAAGAGTATCACGAACTGATTAAGTCCTCCAACAAACCACTGAAATTTGCGTTCAAATCCTACTTAACGCCAGATATCCAAAACATACACGAAGGCCCTTAAAGACAGTAGATGAGTACCCTGTTCCTGAATAAACTCTACAATTTTTTAGTTACTAGTAACTCAATAATTTGTTTAAAAGATTGAATTTTATTGTCATCTGTGGCCCTGAACAAACTTTAAACACCTGTCCCAGAACCCAGTGCCATCGAGCCTACTGTAAGCTTTTAAAGTCAAAATCTTCCACAAGCTACTGAGAAACTGATTAATCAGATTTTTATACACGTCAAAATTGATATGCATTTCATGATGAGATAATTATTCCCAGCAATAAACCAAATGTAAACTTTTGGGTTTGGTTTAAGTTTCTCTTCACCAGAAAGATTCTCAAGTTCTCAGGAGTTTCCTTGTCATTTACTTGAACATCATCTACGGTAACACTCAAAGCAAAACCACAATAAAGAGGTTTGGCCTCTGAGGGATTCTACATGTAAAAAAACATTACTCATAAATAATATACAATCACTATAGATCTAAATAACAAATCCATTTTTAAGCTTTTACGCCATTTGGTGGAATTCCCTATTTTAGATAGCAAGACAATTTTTGAGCACTTTTATTCACAGATCTCACTACTTAAAGAGTTAGCATTCACAGGACTGTTCTACAAGTAATTGAACCAATTAACCCCAGAGTTATACTTTTAGTTTGCCCAATCTCCTATTTAACTCCAGATATAAATAAAGCAATGAAACCCAAACAGGGCACTCTTTTAGCCAAAGAACAACGTCCGACTGAAACTCTGGAGAACGACTGCTCCATACTGGAAGGTTACCAGTCCAGAAACAAGCACCTGATGAAATGAGACTTTTGGCAATCAACTTTCAAGTTGTCTTAAAGGATCTACCAGGAACTCACTTTCTCTCTCTCCCTCTCTCATGCACACCCCCACGCCTGTCCACTTAACGACACCCACCAACAACAGTTAGCTTCAGACTCTGACACCACTGAAACGAACTCTAGGTACAAGTTAAGACAAAAAATGACCAAAAGACTACAAAATCAGTCTTGACATTTTATCCAATTATCTCTAAGTGTTAAATCTAGAGTTGTCCAACTGGTTTTGACACAAGATGCAGCTTAATACCTTCATCTAAAAGAAAACGAATTCTTTCAACATTCTTTTCATAATAATAATGCTTGAAACACAACTTCAGTTGAGCCACTATACCCATCTGCAAAATCGCCCTCCGTCACCACTCTGCATAAGCTCATCAGAAAAAAGACTGACAGCTCAGCCCTCCACGAAAATGCACTTTATCAAACCCCAACTTATTATCAAGCACAAGAAAATAACAGACATCGGCGGCTCAAGACAGGAAAAGCAGAACCAAAGTTACTGTATTATCACCACCAAATTTCTGGGAGTGGGGGGAAAAACAACTCAAGACAAGCAAATTAAAACCATTCTGCACATGGCAAAAACAAAAAAAGGTCTAACTTCCTAACAATCCCTACCAAAAAGCTTTGCTTCCTCTCTTTTTGTTCCAATACCAATAAGCCAATGGATACAATTGTCAAATACATCTAGTGTCTGTTTAGAATAAAATGAAAACCTGGAAAAATTCCCTCCCATAAATCATTCAGTGAACACGAGGCTTTGCACCCAACACTAAATACACAACCAAAAAAAAAAAAAAAAAGCCACCATTCAGCGCCCCCCCATGCAGAAAAAGCCGTAATCAACAAGTTGGAAAGAGAGCAGAAAGTATGGCTCAATAGTCTCTCCCCACCTTAAAAAAAAGTCACTAAACAAAAGGTAACGTAGATCTTCAAGTACCTGGTGGAGGTGCCTTTCCTCACATCGCAGATGCTGCATTTAAAGGCTTCAGCGCTGTTTCTGAAGGTGCAGACGCTACAATCCCAAAAGCCTTCATCTGCGGCAGGTTTCGCTTGTCTTTTTGGCCTTCGGAGGAGTGGGGAGTGGGGGAAAGGGGAGGGAAGAGACAGGGAGCAGGCAAAAGCGGGGAAAGACAGCAAAACACAGGCGCTGGTGAGCCGTCGTAATTTCGCAGGCACCCAGGGCTGGAAACTTCGCTCGGGCGACCACCCACCCACCCACCCACCCTTCTCGGGGCCGGGAATGAGACCGAGCGAAGGCACCCCGCAGCCCCGGAGCCCCGGAGCCGAGCGGGATCTGCGCGCACCCCGGCGGCGGTGGCGGCGGCGGCGGCGCCCGGGAAGGGCCGCGGCAGGCGCAGGAAGCAGGCGGACTTGTGGACTTGAGCCTGGGGCTGGGGGGGCCGGATCTGGAGGGGGAGCGCAGGGGCAGCCCGAGGCCGGCGGCGGGGAGTGGGCCAGCTCCTTCCCTCTCCCCTCCCCTGCTCGCGCCCGCCCTCCTCCCCACCTGGTTAAATCTCCCTTTGTCTGGGAGGAGTGGCGGTGGCGGCGGCGGCGGCGGCGGCGGCAGCGGCGGCGGCGGGCGGCTGAGGAGGAGCCGCCATGGCTGCGGCGCGCACGGCCGCCGGCCCCGAGCCCGAGCGACACCGCCTCCCGCCGCCGCCGCCGCCGCCGCCACCGCCCGCCGCCGCCGCCTCCCCCCGCCCCCGGGTCTCCATCTTAGCAGCGCCTCCCCCCGCCCGGGTGGCTCCGGGGCCTAGTCGTCGCCGGCCCCCGCCCGCCCCCAGCCCTCCCGCCCCTTCCGCCCCCTCAGCTCGGAGCAGGTACCTGGTCGGGCTCTTCTTGTCGCCCATGGTCATGGATGGGCTGTACCCCCGCCCCCCCCAAAGCCGAAACTGGCGCTGCTCGGAGGAGAAACGCCGTCCGGGGAGTCGTCGCGGACCGGCCCCTCCCTCCCCCGCGTCCGCCCGCCCGCCCGCCCTCAGCCGCTGGGGCTCGAGCTCCGGCCGCCGCCGCTGCCGCCGCCGCCGCCGCTGCCAGTCTCCGGACGAGACTAGTCCCCGCCAGCGCCGCCTCCGCCGAGTGACTGACGAGGGGCGGGGCCGAGCGCCGCGCGTCACGCGCCGTGCAGCCAATGGGAGGGCCGCGGCCGGCGCCGCGAGGGCGGGGGCGGGGCGCGGGGGAGGGCGGGGCGGGGCGGACGTGGGCCGGGCCGTCGGTGTGCGTGCCCGGGAATGTGTGCGCGCTGGGGGCGCGCGTGCCTGCCGGTGGCCCAGCGGCCCGGCGCGGCGGAGCGTGCGAGCCTGGCGGGGCGCACGTGGCCGCGCCCGGGAGCTGGCAACGGGTTTCGGGCCACGGACGGCTGCCCCTCGGGCTGTCGCCGGGTCCCCAGCCCCGAAGCCGCTCCGGAGAAGTAGTTCCGCGCAGTTTGCGCGCGCCGCAGGGGCTTGCAACAGTCGGGCCGCTCGCAACGCCTCGAGGCTTGCAACGCCCCGGCAGCGGGCAGGGCCACCGTTGGCGCGGGTTTCCTCCGCACACCCCGGCTCGCCTGCCACGCGGGGCTCAGTGTCTGCCTCTCCCGAAGTCCCTCCCTCCAGCCTGTACGCAGGCCAGAAGCCCCCTCCCAGGTCCCTGACTGGAGGGAACTGAGCAGAAAGGGTGTGGCGCTACTAAATGCCCGCAAGGCGGGTCCCTGAGCACCGGTGTGCTAGCTCCCCTTTGGAATTCCCAGAGCCTAAAATGGGGCGTTTCCCTAGGGAGATGGTTGTTTCAAATCCTGGCGGCCACATGCCAGCAATTTGACCTTGGGCCTCAGCTCTTTCATCTCTAAAATGGGGAAAATAACCTTCCTCTTGGTGTACTTTGAGGAAAATTAAGAGATACAAGGCACAAAACGCACGCAGGTCGGTTCCTGGCTCCTAAGGGCCAATACATCGTATTGGGTTGGGCATTATTAAAACTGGACCTGTGTTGTGCACCATTTCCCCTGCGTTAAAAGATTCTTGAAGGCGAGGAACAGGTAGTACCCTTCACTTTCTGCCCTGCTTCAAGAATGCTTGCCAAATTGACTTGAACGTGACTCCAGACCCTTTGCCCTCAGGCACTGGGGAGTCGCGGTAGGGTGAGGACCCCAGATGATGAGGTAAAAGACGTGGCTGGGCTAGGGCCCTGGGCGGGGGAGGGACAGGACCATAGAACAAAGCTAGAAGCTGGGGGGTGGGGATGGGGGTGTCCAGGAAGATAAGACAGGCTTTCAGCTGTACCGAGATAGGCCTGGTTTATAGACAAACACAAAGTGGGTTGTTATCAGGACTGTCCCTTGGAAGGGAAGCATACTGGAGCATGAAACCAGGGAAACTCACGGAGACTGAGCACCCAGGGAGCAGGAAGTTCTAGGATCAGTCCAGGGATCAGAAGAGAAAGAATAAAAGAGGGAGGGAATGTGTCAACGATAAGCTTGATCAGCACATGCTGTCCTCTCCAGCAGGCACACCCTGGAGGGGCAGGAGGAGGGGTGCTGTTTAGCAAGGGTCAGCAACCTCCCAGGCCTGCTGCAGCATTAGGAGAGGGGAGAGAAAAGGCAAGGGCCGTAGGGTAGAGGGACCGGGACCGGAGAAAACCAAGACCGGTGCACAGGAGCCAAGCCCAGCACCTAAGCCTTGGCCTCTGGTGTCTCCTGGCATGCTCCCAGGACTCTGTCCCTGGTGTGGAGGTACTGAAAGAAAAGGGGCATTAAGAAATCCCAGCTGGAGGGGTGGCCTCTGGGGAGAAACATTAGGTAGCTGGGGTCCACAGGTGGTGGGAAGGAGACTGGCTTTTATTTATTATTGTAATATGCACAGATCTTCAGTGTGCAGCTCAGTGAATTTTACACCCTTGTAAACACCATCCAGATCAAGATATAACCCAAAAAAACCAAGCCCCCTCCCAAAGCGTTCTCCCCACCAGAACAAGTTATCTGTTGTGTTGACTCATGAAGAGCCCATGTGTGCTCCATAGGGTTTTCGATGGCTGATTTTTTTGGAAGTAGATTGGCAGGCCTTTTTTCCAAGATACCTCTGGGTAGACTTGAACCTCCAACCTTTTGGTTAGCAGCCAAACCCGTTAACTGTTTGCACCACCCGGGGACTTCTTCCCTCACCAAAAATCCAAACTAAACCCGTTGCTTTCGAGTCAATTCAGACTCATGGCGAACCTATAGGACAGAGTAGAACTGCCTCATAGGGTTTTCAAGGAGTGGCTGGTAGGTTCGAACTGCCCAACCTTTTGGTTAGCAGCTGAGCTCTTAACCACTTCAGCCACTCCACTGAGTACTAGTTTTGCCTGTTCGTGATCTTCCTATACATGGGTCGTGTAGTATGCACTCTTGTGTCTAGCTGGCTTTTTTTGCACAACATAATATTTTTGCTATTCATGTTGTTGCCTGTATCACTAGTTCATTTTTGTTTGTTTGCTTAAATGTGTAGAACTGCAAATCCACCACAATTTATCCATAGAAGACTGAGGTTTTTCAATTTATCCATAGAAGACTGAGGTTTTTTTTTTTAGAATACCGTTTTATATTAGCTCTTCAAAAAAAGAATAGAGCGTAAAAATCTTTTTAAGAGGAAAAAATTTCCAGAATAGGAAACTAATTTCTACGAACTCATCGGGCCCATACATCACCATGTAGTTGTAAGGGCTCTAATTTCGTTCAGATGTTGTAGGTAAATATATATTGAAAGTCTCCTCATCATTATGGGGGCCAGACAGGACGACTTCTGAAATAGCACGGCTCTAGAGCAAGTATGGTTCTAGGCAGAACATACTGTGTGGTTCTAGAGTGGTGGCATCTTAGTTATCTAAACCAAACCCATTGCCATCGAGTCAGTTCCAACTCATCACGACCCTATAGAACGGAGTAGACCTGCCCCCATAGAGTTTCCAAGGAGCACCAGGTGGATCTGAACTGCTGACCTGGTTAGCAGCAGTACCACTTAACTACTACGCCCCCAGGGTTTAGTGCTGCTACAATAGAAATATCACAAGTGGATGGTTTTAACAAACAGAAATTTATTTTCTCACAGTTTAGGAGGCTAGAAGTCCAAAATCAGGATGCTGGCTCTAGGGGAAGTCTTTCTCTGTCGGTTCTGGGGGAAGGTCCTTGTCTCATTTTCAGCTCCTTTTCCTTGGCTCCATGGCGACCTTTAGGTGGTATGGCATGTATCTTCCCCCATCTCTGCTTTCTTAATCTACTCCTTTTATATCTCAAAAGAGGTTGGAGACTCAAGACACACCCTACACTAATACTGCCTTATTAACGTAACAAAGAAAACCCATCCCAGATGGGCTTATAACCACAGATATAGGGGTTGGGATTTACAACACATAGTTTGGGGAGACACAATTCAATCTATGACAGGTGGTTTCCAATCAGAGCTGTGTAGGGAACTAGTCTTTTTCTGAGGTGTTGTCTTAGACTAGTGTGAGGTGACAGGGAAGGAGTGTTGACAGGGAGCTCTTCCTCTGCTCCTCTGTTTCCCATCTTGAACTTCTGTTTCATGTTTCATCTGAAAGAAGGGTTAAAAAACCCACAGTTCTAAAGTAGCTATTGTTTAAAGCGCTCCCCAAGAAACATCTGGTGTAAATGATTTCGTAGATACCTAGGACAAAAGACCGCACCTTGACTCCCTCCTCCTCATTCACTCCACTTCAGTAACACTGGCTTCTTCTCTGTTCCTAGAACATTCATGCTTCTACCTCAGGACCTTTGCATGTACTGTTCCCTCAGCCTGGAATGCTTTTCCCCCAGATAATCACATTGTCAGTTGCCTCACTTTTCTTCTGGGTTTTACTCAAAAGTCACATGCTAGTGAGGTTTTCCCTGGTTGCCTAATCTAAAACCTCATGCCTCATGTCCCCCCTTTCCTGCTTTATTTTTTTTCTCCTTAGCATGTATCATTGTCTAATATACTACGTATTTAAATTTATCTTGTTTAGCAGATTTCTGCCCCAGCAGAATATAAGCTCTGTAACAGCTTTTTTCCCCCCACTGCTAAATGTTCTGGAGCCCTGATGGCACAGTGGTTAAGAGCTCAGCTGCTAACCAAAATGTTAGAAGTTTAAATCCACCAGCTGCTCCTTGGAAACCCTATGGGGCAGTTCTACTCTGTCCTATAGGGTCACTATGAGTTGGAATCTACTCAATGGCAACGGGTTTGGTTTAGCTTTGGTTTGCTTTACATCCAGTGCCTAGAACGGTGCCTCGTATACATGTGTTGAAGATAATTTTTTCATTTAACAATAATTTATTGAGCAGCCACTATGTGCCAAGCCCAGTGTCAGGGACTAGAAAAGCAGATCAATAAGACAGACTTGATCCCTAATCTCGTGGAGTTTACATTCTAGTTGAGGAGCCAGACATTATACAAGTAATTAATTATAGTTGTGACCAACGCTACAAAGACTAAATACAGGATTCAAGGTGAGGGGGTCCCAAAGGAAGAGAATATTGATGCAGCTGATGATGGAGGGCTTCCCTGAAAAAGTGAAGGTTGCCTAGGAGATAAGAAAGAAGAGTGTTCTGGGGTATGGTGTTTTGGAGAACATGAAGGCAGGCAGCTGTGGCTGGAGCCTTGTGAAAGAGAAGAGGTGAGGCTGGACCTGAGATACTGCCAAGATCCTGTATGGCAGGTAAACCCTTAGGAACCTAACTTAACCCCTTGCCGTCAAGTTGATTTGGACTCACTGGAATCTTTACCCTGAGTGCTATGGGTGCCATCAGTGGGTTCGCCAAGATTATCTGTCTACCTGGGGCTGTCTGTCATCTGCCTTAATGAATGAGATAAGTAGACTCTTTGGGACTGGGGTTAAGTGGGGAGACCTTTAGAATGGCCTGGGAGCTGAACCAGGAAAGGCAGCTTGGGTGGGCTTCCTCCTTTCTTTCACCCAAAAGAGAAGTGAAAGCTACTGATGTGTGCCAAAGGAGGGGTCTGGGAAGTTAACCAACTCAGCCTTTAAATTTGCAAGTGCAAATTTCCAGGTAGAAAACCTGAATACTTGGTAGGATAGGAACTTTGAACCTTAGGAATACTGGATAACAAGTGAGGGAAAAAAGCTTTTCTCCAAATACCTCAGGGCTTAACCCACCCCACCCATGTTATGTCTTCTCACAGTCTAAGTCCCAAACTGACCTAGGGTGAAGTTTTCACCAACCTGCAGTGAAGTGAGAAAAATAACGAAAAAATATATGAGTACTTTCCTATCTCCAGGTAAAGTGCCAATGGTTGATTCTTGGGAAAGACTTTTATTATTATTATTCTGGTCTATATCTTTCCAGTTATTTCTTTTCTGGGGGGGTGGGGTAATTTGAATGTCCCCTCTTTAATGAAAAGATGGAAATAGTAGATTATAGTTGCCTTTCTTACTATCGACTCGACAGCACTGGGTTGGTTTTTTTGTTTTGTTTTTTTCTTAGTATGTCCTCAATTGGCAAAATCACGAGTTGCCAAACGTTCTCCCCTCACAGATTTTTTTTTTACTGACGTTTTAATTCTCCAAAATCTAAATAACACCTGAATAAAACTTTCAAAACGAGTGTGGTTGAGGGAAAAAGGACGGAGAAAATTGTATCGCTAAAACCAACCAGTTGCTATGGAGTCGATTCCAACTTAGGGCGACCCCACGCGTGTCAGAGTAGGGTTGTGCACCACGGGGTTTTCAAGAGCTGATTTTTCAGAAGTAAATCACCAGCCCTTTCTTCCAAGGTACCTCTGGATGGTCTCGAACCTCAATATTTTGATTAGCAGCCAAGCACCTTAACTTTTTGCCCCACCTGGGGATTCAGGATGTCAATAGGTAAATGAAAAAGCCACTCAAGAAGGACCAAAGCTAGGGAGGTTAAGATTTCGACCATAATTGCCAAGATTTAATACCCTACTTTGCACTGAATGTTTCTTCAGTGGTTTAAGAGTGAAAATTGTTTCCCAGAACAACTAACTACCCGGAGTGTCTTAGGAGCTGGGAAGAACCTGGCTCTTAAAGACTTGGGGCTTGTGCTGGTATCACTGGGAACATCTGGAGAGTGATGCCGAAGCTAGGATTAACTGCTGAAGAAGCAACCACAGAGTCAGAGAGAGGTGAGCCTTGGATTGGAGTGATAGTGACAACCGTAACCAGATTTTGCAACCAGTTACAGTGTCATCTGTGCACATGCTTATCGAAGATGTGAAGTTTTATTGATCTGCTTTTTCTAGAGTTGGAAATAGCACAAGTCAAAATTGGCCTGGGTTATACCTCACACCATTTACAAAAATTAACTCAAAATGGATCATAGACCTAAATGTAAAACCCAGAGCTATAAAACTTCCAGAAGAAAACATACGACAAAGTCTTTGTGACCTTGCATAAGGCAAAGATTTTTCAGACGTGATCCAAAGAACGTGAGCCATGTAAGAAAAAGTTGACAAATTGGATTTCATCAATTCAAAACATCTGCTCTTCAAAAGACTGTTAGGAAAATGAAAAGTCAAAGACTGGGAGAAAATGTTTGTAAAACATACATCTGATGAGGGACTTGTATCCAGAATATATGAAGAACATATTCGGGACGATAATAAGGAGACAAGTAATGTAATAAAAACACGAACACAAGGTGTGAATAGACATCTAACCAGAAAAGATATACGAATGGCTAAGAAGTACCTGAAAAGATGATCAACATCATTATTCATTAGGGAAATGCAAATTAAAACAGCAATGAGATACCACCAAATTTTTTTTTTTTTTTTTTTTTTTAATTAGAATGGCTTAAATCAAAAACCCTGACAACCCCAAGTGCTGGGGAGGAGGGGAGCGAATCATACATTGCTGGTGGGACTGCGATTGTTATAGACTTTCTGGAAAACAGTGTGGCAGCTTCTTATAAACCATATGACCCAGCAGTCCCACTCCTAGGGACTTACCAAGAGAAATGAAGACATATGTTCCCAGAAAAACCTGTGCTCACCCCACCCCCCAAAAAACCCTCTAGCTTTATTCATAACCACCAAAACCGGGAAACACCCCAAATGTTCCTCAGCTGGTGAATGGATAAACAAATTGTAGTACATCCATACCGTGAAATACTACTCAGCAATAAAAAGGAAAAAATGACTGACACAGGCAATAAGGTGGATGACTCACAAATGTATTACCCTAAGTGAAAGATGCCAGTTTCAAAAGGTCACATACAGTGTGATTCCATGTATATGACATCCTAGAAAAGGCAAAACTATGGGGATGGAGAACAGATCAATGACTGCCAGGGGTTTGGAACAGAGCAAAATTTGACTACAAAGGGGCAGCAACAGGAAATTTTGGGGGTGATGCATGTAGTCTATACCTTGTTTGTGCAGAATGTTATCAGACAAAATGCATTTGTTGAAAGTCATAGGCCTGTACACTAAAAAGGGTAAACGTTACTGTACGGTAGTGCCTGCTTATCCGAAGTTTTTCTTTCTGTAGTTTCAGTTACCCATGGTCAACCACAGTCCCCAGTGCTTGTGTTCAAGTAACTTTTATTCACTTAATAACGGCCCCAAATTGCAAGAGTAGTGATGCTGGCAATTCGAATATGCCAAAGAGAAGTTGTAAAGTGCTTCTATTTTATTATTAGCTATGAGTCGGAATTGACTCAACGGCACTGGGTGGGTGGGTTTATGCCTAATTTATTAATTAAACTTTACCATAGATACATATATACAGGAAAAAACAGTATATGTAGGTTTCGGTACTATTCATGGTTTCAGGCATCCACTGGAGGTCCTGGAATGCATCCCCCGTGGGTAAGCGGGGACTAGAACCAAGCCAAACCCATTGCCATGGATTCCAACTCATAGCGACCCTATAGGGAGAGCTACTGTATGTAAATTATACCTGAATGAATCTGGTTTTTGATCATTCTGGATTGAAATGTTCCCCCAAGCCACTACATTCCATATTATCTGCCCCTTTAATAGCAATGCCCACAAGAGCTAGCTTAGCATTTTGTAGTTTTACTGTGTGCCTGGCACTATGAATAATCCTGTGCTTTCCCCAGTGTTCCTGTGTGCAGTCATTCGCCCAGTTATTAAGGCCGTAATCCTTGGAGTCATCCCTGACTTCTCTCTTTCCTTCATACTCTACATCCGGTGCATCAGCAAATCCTTTTCACTTGACTTACAATATACATTGTGAATCTGACCACTTCTCATGAGCACCTCATTCTTATTGTCACTATCACTCCAATCCAAGCTAGGATCATCTTCCAGCCTCCTAACTGGTTTCCCTGCTTTACCTCTTGCTCCCTGTATATGTTAGGGTATGCTGGTTTTACACTTTTAAGTAATACAACTCTCAAATCCTAGTGATTTATCCCATCAAAGGTTGAGTTCTCATTAAGCTACGTGTCAGGTTAGCTCAGCTCTGCTCCATGTCTCCTCACTCTGGAACGCAGGCTGACCGAGTGTGACCAAGAGAAAAAGCTCTGCAGGGCTTCGCCCTGGCAATTAAATGCTTTGCCTGGAAGTGACACATGTCACTTACACTAACAACTCATTGGCAAGAGTCACACTCCTTCACCCAATGACAAAGGACCAGGAAATGCAAGTCGGGAGGTGGAAAACTAGAAATATTTGGGCATCAGCTTAATGAGTACCACAATTCTTTAAATTCTCTTCTCCACACAGCAGCCGGAGGGATCCTCTTAAGACATCCATGATAAAGTCACTCCCTGCTCAAAATCTTCCAATAACCTCTATGGCTGGATTGGCGCAGTGGCTGCAACAATAGGGCTCAAACATACCAAAGATTTGGAGGACGGTGCAGGACCAGACGACATTTCGTTCTGTCGTACATAAGGTCGCCAAGAATCAAAATCAACTCAATGGCATCTAACAACAACTTCCATGACACTTAGATTAAAATCCAGAGTCTTGACCATGGGCTTCAGACCCAACAATTTCATCTCCTTTCAACACCCTCATTCCAAGTCAGCTCCAGTCACACTGGCGTCCTGCTGTTTCCTGGCAGTCCAGTCCCTCAGAGCCTTTCTACTTTTTCTCCTTCATATGTTCCCATGGCTCCTCCTCTCCTATCATCACAGCGACAGCTAAATGTTCCCTCTTCAAAGAGGACTTCCTTGACGAAAATATCTTACATAGCATAATCATCAGGGTCTTGCCATCCCCTTTCCCTACTCTATTTTTCTTTATACCCTTATCACAACCTGTCATTACATGACGTGTTATTAGTTTGTTGCCGGAGTCTTCCATTAGAATTTAATTTCTATTACAGCAGTGACTTTGTTTTGTTCACTTCTGTATCCCAACTGCCTGCATCAGTGCCTTGCACATATAATACCGGTCGCCATCAGGTCAATTCTGACTCATGGCGACCCTATGTGTGTCAGAGTAGAACTGTGCACCACAAGGTATATATATATATATATGTGTGTGTCTATGTATATAGTCCTGGTGGCATGGTGGTTTTAGCATCATTATGAGTCAGAATCAACTGGACAGCAATGGGTTTAGTTTTTTGGAGGTTATATATATATATACTTTTTTATTATTATTATTGTGGTGAGTATATAGATAACAGAAGTCCCTGGGTGGTGCAGATGGTTAAGCACTGGGCTACTAATGGAAAGGTTGGCATTTGAAACGCACCCAGAGGCCCCTCAGAAGTAAGGCCTGGCCACCTGGTTCCAAAAGGTCACAGCTTTGAAAACTCTATGGAGCAGTTCTACTGTGCACGCTTGGGATCGCCATGAGTTGAAATGAACTTAACGGCAACTAACAAAAAAAACAACAATATAGGTAACAGAAGGTTTGCCATTTCTACAATCTTCACATGTACAGTTCAGTGACACTAATTACGTTCATCGTGTTGTTCAACCATCATCATTAATCATCCCCCAATTTTTCCATCGCCCTTAACAGAAGCTCAGTGCCCCCTACGCATTGTATCTTCCTTTCCCCTCCCTCCCAACTACCTCTGGTAACTACTAACAAATGCTGGTCTCTACACACTTGCCTATTATAGGTATTTCATGGAATTGGGATCATACAATATTTGTCATTTTTGACTTAGTTATTTCACTCACCCCATAGGCTTTGTTTTTTCCAATTTTATTAATACGTACATTTATATTTCAATAGAACTCAATTCTTGGCTCCCGATGACCACTTTCTTTTTTCCCCAAAGTAATCCCTAAATAATTATCAATAGTTTGTGTATGTCATGTAAAAAATATTTTTCTTATTGTGCTTTAGGTGAAACTTTACAGCTCAAGTTAATTTCTCATACAAAAATGTATACATGCATTGTTATGTGACCCTAGTTGCTCTCCCTATAATGTGACAGCACACTCCTCCTTTCCACCCTGGACTTCCTATGTCCCTTCAACCAGCTACTATCCCTTTCTGCCTTCTCATCTTGCCTCCGGACAGGAGCTGCCCATTTAGTCTTGTGTAACTGCTTGAACTAAGAAGCACACTCCTCAAAAGGATCATTTTATGTCTTACAGTCCAGTCTCTTCTTTGTCTGAAGAGTTGGCTTTAGGAATGGTTTCAGTTCTGGGTTAACAGAGAGTCTGGGAGCCATATCTTCTGGGGTTCCTCCAGTCTTAGACCATTAAGTCTGGTCTTTTTTCTAGAATTTGAGTTCCATACCCCACTTTTCTTCTGCTCTGTCAGAGACTCTCTGTTGTGTTTCCTGTCAGGGCAGTCATTGGTGGTAGCCAGGCACCATCTAGTTCTTCTGATCTCGGGCTAATGGAGACTCTGGCTTGTGTGACCCCTTTTGTCTCTTATTACCCCGTAAGGTTTTTAATGCCTGTTTTTTTTTTTTTTTTTTTGGAAGTAGGTTGTCAGGCCTTTCCTTCAAGGAGCCTCTGGGAGGACTTGAACCTCTAACCTTTTGGTTAGCAGCTGGGTGAGTTAACTGCACCACCCAGGGACTCCTGGCACATAGTAGGAATTCAATAATTATCTGTGGAAGCAGTGAAGCGCTCTGAAACAACCCGATGAGGTAAGAACTGTTATTACTCCATTTGACCTATGAAGAAACAGAGTCAAAGAAAATGACTTGCCCCAAGTCAGGGACAGAGTTAGAATTCAGAGTGAGCATCTGACTCCCCAGCTCCATCCTTTAACCTCTTCCCTGTGCTGATTCCACAGGAAGACTTTTATTGAAGAATGAGGCAGGTTGGAGAGTCCCTGTGGAAGGCAGGCAGAGGCAGAAACTAAAGTGCTTCTTTCTGACAGAGGATACAGGGTCCTCTTAAAGACAAGGCGGGTTTCCAGTCCTAGTTTGCGGGCCCATCTTACTGTAAGTTCTCCCCAAAGCAGACAGGCCACATGTGCCAGAATCCAGGCAATGAATGATGCACCCCAGCATTGTGCAAGTTTGGGCCTTACAAACAGGCAGAGTGAGGGGTTCCTTATCGTGGTGTGAGTCCCTGCATTTATTCAACAATATTTTATTGATTCCTTGGGCCCAGAAAGTGCTTCCCCTTATTCTTTTTTTCCTAAATTTTATTTTGTGGTTGTTGCTGAGAATATACACAGCAAAATATACACCAATCCAACAGTTTCTAGGTGTACCCTTTGGTGACATTGATTCCATTTTTTGAGTTGTGCCACCATTCTCACCCTCCTTTTCCAAGTTGTTCCTCCTGCATTTAAGATAAACTCACTGCCCCCATAAGGTTCCCATCTAATCTTTGCTTTGTCTATTTGGTTTGCCCTTGTTCTTGATGCTTGAATTTTACCTTAAAATCAGAGTTAGAATTTTGAGGTTGCAAAAGACAGTCAAGACTATCTACCTAAGAAAAAATCAGTTATCCTCGAGTCAGTTCCAAATCATGACAACCCCCTGTGTGCAGAGTAGAACAGTGCTGTAGAGTTTCCGTGACTGTGACCTTTCTGCGACTGCTGGGTGTGTTCAACCACTAACCTATCAGTTAGTAGCCAAGTACTTACGCATTAAGTGTTTCACCACCCAGGGACTCCGCCATCCCTGTAGGTATGTCTTTAGATCAGAGCAAAAACCCCAGTGCTGCGGAGCTCACAAAAGGTGTTCACACACATGGTTGCCCACAATCCTCAGAGCCACCTTCTGTGTGAGTTGCTATCAGCCTCCTCTCCGGATTAAGACACCGAGGCTCAGAGAGGGAGTGTGACTCACCCGAGCTCCTAAGGCCATTGAGCAGACTTAAAGAGCAGGCGTCAAAACATGGTTTTCTGATTGGAGATTCTCTGTACTCCACCACAAACTGGATCCCTAGAACTCAAACGTCCTGGAACTCTTAATCAGATTAAGAAAGAGGGTCACTCACAGGAACATATCACGTTGAGGTGTGTTCACACTTCACGAGATGGCGGTAGCTAAAGAGGGGCAGCCCCGTGTGATAATAACCACCACCATTTATGAAGTGCTGACTCAGGCATGGTACTAAGCACTTTAGGTGTTTAAACTCAACTCATATTAGCAAGGAAACCCTGGCAGCGTAGTGGTTAAGTGTTACAGCTGCTAACCATAAAGGTGAATCTACTAGGTGCTCCTTGGAAACTGTAAGGGGCAGTTCTACTCTGTCCTACAGGGTCACTGAGTCAGAATTGACTCAATCGCAATGGATTTTTTTTTTTTTTTTTTTTAATAGCAGTAAGGAGCCCTGGTGCCGCAACCATTAAGGTGTTTGGCTGCTGACCCAAACATTGGCAGTTTGAACCCCCCAGCCGCTCCCCAGGAGAGAGATGTGGCCATTTCCATAAACATTTACAGCCTTGGAAACCTCTGGGGCAGTTCTGCTCTGTCCTACAGAGTCCCTGTGAGTCAGAATCAACTGGATGGCAGTGGCTTGAGTAATATTAGCAATAACCCTGTGAGGTAGGTCCTAAGATGGTACCCCCTTTATAAATGAGGAAATGAAGGCAAAGAGAAGTTAAGCCACTTGCCCCGAGTCATGCATTTGAAAATCAGCAGGGCTGGGATTTAAGCCCAGGCAGATGAGAAAACTAAAGTCAGACTCTTGTCCAACATCCCACAGCTGGGTGTGGTGGAACCGGAATTCCAAGTTCTTTCTACTTCATTGCCTTTCTACTGAATCTCTGGAACTCATGAATCCTGAAAGTCATTAATTGGAGGAAGGAATCAGTCTCACCTGGTGTTGCAAGAGTCTGTTTACACACAAAATGGGTTTGTGGGCAGAGAAGCATCTGATACAGAAGTTAGGGCCACTTAGAGGATGAAGGGAGATGGTAAAATTGAGCCAGAATCCTGGACGGCTAAAAAGAAGAGAAAGTACAAGCTACAGAGCTTTGAAGAGCACCGCACCCTCATCTCCTCCTAATACCTTCTCCTCCCTGTCGCTACTGCCAATAGACAGAGAGGGGAAGCGACTTGCCCCAGGTCACACCACTAGGAAGCCACAAAGGCAGAAGGCAGAATTCACTCAGGTCTCCCTGACTCCTAAGTCCATGGTCTTCTTATTTTCATATTTTTAGTTTCAGCAGATATTTATAAAGCACCTACTACATGCCAGAAGGAGTCCTTGGGTGGTGCAAATGGTTAATGTGCTCGGCTGCTAACTGAAAGTTTGGAGGGTCAAGTCCACCCAGAGGTACCTCAGAAGAAAGTCCTGGCAATCTACTTTCCAAAAATCAGCCGCTGAAAACCCTGTGGAGCACAGTTCTACTCAAACACACATGGGATTGTCATGAGTTGGAGTAAACTAGATGGCGACTTTTTTTTTTTTTTTTTTTAATGTGCCAGATACCAGGAGATGACGATACTTTGACAAAGGACCCAGAGGTCATTGGCTGTTGGGACTCACAGTCGGGGAGAAACAGGCATGTAAGCAGAGCATCAGAGCAGGGCGGCGACGGCTGCTGTGGCAAGGTGATCGGTAATCATTACTCTACGTTCTTTTCTTCTGGTATTTTCCCCTTCCCCAAGCAGATTGCCAGGCCCGTGTTTACTGTCTCGAAAAAGAAATGTGACAGAGTAGAAGTCAAAAAGGCCTGTCAGTCTCTCCCTCTCATGTTCCATAGATCTAAACTCTCAAAGTTCGGGCAGGGGAACTTAAAGGGCGCGGGGGATAGATTAATGGCTGGAAGAAGAAAGGGGAGCGGAGTGCTTCTTCCAGACAAGGAGATGATGCTCAGATGCTGTGGGGAGGAGAGGAGGTAAGGAGTTAATGAGAGTGAGAGAGAGTGAGAGAGGGCTGTGGGCCAGGGAGCAGGGAGGCCACCCACAGACAGAGCCTCAGGGAGGTGGCAAGACCACAGAGCCGTGGTGCGGCTGGTGTGGTGAGTCTGTGCAGACAAGCCAAAGGCAGCCTTGCAGAGACTCCTGGGACTCCAGCCTGAGGTGGATGTTGCCAAGGTGGCTCCTGGACTGGGAGGGGCCATGAAGAGGAAACCAGGGACGTCCCTATGGCAACCTGTGATGAACAGATACCCTGTGACCGGTAGACCCCCACACACACTGACACTAGATAATCTAGAACATAGATACAACTCTGGAGAAAGGGGAAGTGCCAAGCTGACTGAGAATGGGTGAGTCAGGATGGGGGCTCAAAATAACCAAGGGGAGAGAGATAAAAATAAAGAAAGATATTTCTGGTATGCCTGAAATTCATACCTGCCATGTTGTGTGAGAGGCAAACCAAGGTGCTCTGAGAACATTGGGTGAGCCAGTATCTTCCAGGTGGACAAGTCAGGCAGGGCATCCTAGATTGGGGGAACAGCATGTGTGATGACACTGAGCAGCACTGGCTCGAGGACTGTAAGAAGAGCTGTATCAGAACCTAGAGACCATGTGGAGTGGTGGAGGTGAGAATCCAGAGAGGTAAGCTTGTCTTGAAGGATCTTGCAAATGAAGCTGATGAGTTGAATTTTATCTCGAAGACAATCATAGGCTATTGGCAGATTCTCATCAGGGAAGTTGCAGGATGAGTACTGAGTTTTAAAAGATCTCTTGGGAAGCAATGCAGATGGTGGTGGCTTGGATCACAGTGAGAAAGGAGACAAGAAAACAGTAAAAATGGTGATGAACTGGAAAAAACAAGTAGATAAAGAAAGACTGAGAGGTACTCAAGAGAAGCATCTACTGGACTTAATTCATAATTGGACTTTGGGGGTGAGGATGAGGAAGGAATCAAGGATAATGTTCAGGTTTCTGACCTAGGTGACAGAGTGGGTCATGGTGTCATTAACAGAGATAGAGCCAGAGGAGGAGAGGCAGTCTGGAAGAGGAGATAATGGGTTTAGTTTTGGATACGATGAATTTGATATGTCACTGAGAATGCTTTTGGCTGTGAGTAACAACAGCAAAACCACATACAAACAATGAGGAAATATGTTATTTAACATAGCTGGAAGCCCCAGTCCCAGAGAAGGTGCATCAGCTGGTCACCAAGGACCCAGGGTCCATCCTGCTCTTGTTGGCGTCAACCTAAGTAAGGTTGGTTCTGTCCACGGATGCAGATGGTTGACACCGCTCCAATATTGACTCAGCTCTCTGGGTGGTGCAAATTGTTAAGCTCTCAACTACTAGCTGAAAAGTTGATGGTTTGAACTCACCTAGAGATACCTCGGAAACCCTCGTGGCGTAGTGGTTAAGCACTACAGCTGCTAACCAAAAGATCAGCAGTTCAAATCCACCAGGCGCTCCTTGGAAACTCTTTGGGGCAGTTCTACTCTGTCCTACAGGGTCGCTATGAGTTGGAATCGACTCGACAGCAATGGGTTTGGGTTTCGTTTAGAGATACCTCAGCAGAAAGAACTGGCAATGTGCTTCTGAAAGGTTATAGCCTTGAAAACACTATGAAGTAGTTCTACTCTGCACACATGTGGTCTAAAGGGGTAGCCATGAGTTGGAATCGACTTGACAGCAACTCCGATATTTTAAGACACAACAATATTTAGAAGAAGAAAAGGAACCATTATTCGTATGTCCTTTTAAGAGGGAAGAAAACTTTTCCCACTGTCCCCAGTGATCTTCCCCATCATGTCTTACTGGCAGAATCAGGTCACTTGCTCACTCCTTAAACAATCCCTGGCTTTGGCTAGTAATCAGGGATGGAATGGCATCTGGGGAGTCCACCATCACCACCTTGACAAGGTGACTGTGCACAGACAAATGGAGGTATGCTGGAAGCAGTTGGAAATATGGGCAGGCTGTGGCTGGAGGTGCTACCTGAAGGCATGGCTGTGGATGAGCCCATCCAGGAAGATGTGCCAAGGGAAATAAAGAGGGGGCCAAACACAGAACTCCAGAAAACACCTCTATTTAAGGGGATGCCTGAGGAAGAGAAGTTGCGGTTTAATACTTGAAAACTTGACTCCGGATTCAAGAGTCAAACAGCCTTTGGCTGGAATTCCGGTCCTGCTAACCAGTTGACGTCAGGCAGATTCCAGCTCTTGGCAACCCCGTGGGTGTCAGAATAGAACTATGCATCATAGGATTTTCAGTGGATGATTTTGGGGCACTAGATCGCCATACCTTTCTTCTAAGGTACCTCTTATTGGACTAGAACCTCCACCCTTTCAGTTAGCAGCTGAGCCTGTTAACTACTCCCCCCCCCCCCCCCCCCAGGGACTCCGACCTTGACCAAAGCACCTGAAGATTGGTTCTGGTCGAGGTGGGCCCCATAGGCATATCCTGACCTCCTTTGTGAACCAAGTAAGCTCTGTCATGAGCTCAGAATCAATATAGCACTGAGGGGAAGCATTACCCTTTGGTCTGCCTGCCCAAACTTAAACATTTGCACCACCCAGGGACTTCTCAGTCCTGCTATTTATTAGCTACGTGACCTTAGGTAAGGATCCCTTAATCCCCCAGAGCCTTAGTTTCCATATCTGTAAAATGGAACCAAAGAGTTGATAAGAAAATACATACAAAGCTTTGGCACAATCAGTCCACAGCAGCTGCTCCATAGCTGTTGGCAAGAGAGAGAACAGCCTATGAAAGGGTGTGAGAAGGAGGGGCCGGGAAAGCTGGAGAAAAAGAGGATGGGATGCCATCATCCAAGCCTTGAGGTGAGAGAATTTCAAGGAGGAAAGCGAAGGCAATTATGTATGTCATCTGTTGAAGAGAGTTCGGGTCAGAAGAGGACTGAAAAATGCACTTTGAACTTAGCAATTAGAAGGTGACTGGCACCCTTGACAAGAGCACTTTTAGTGGACTGCTGGGGTTGGAAGGCCAGGAAGCAGGGGGTCACCAGACAAACTGGAGATCAAGTTGCCTGGTTGCCAACATCAGCGTTCTTTTTACTACGCGAGGAGCGGCTTCGTTTAGAAAATTCCTGTTTAAACCCTGCTTTAAAAAATTTTTAAAAAAATACTCATTTGGGGAGCAGTAAACAGTAGGACCCCACAATCTGTGAATGAAATGGCTCTTTCTTCATCATTTTTTATTTTTATCTTTTTACAGATAAAGCCAAGGTGGTTGTTTCTTTCCATTAAAAAATAGGTTGCACCTTTTTGGAGGGTTTGTTTTTAAGGTATCATTTTATTGTTATATGGTTCTTTTTCATATAACATGTTTTACAAAAATAAAAACAAAACAAACGAACAAAAACAAAACCCAAACACCATATGCGCCTTGCATTGAACTAAAAAAGTTCAAGCCCCTTCCTCTGTGTGTTATCTTTGAGGCAAACGGTGGGACGAGGAAAACCCTAGAAAAACTATGCAGTTTGGCAAATCCTTCTTTACTAAATGACAGCAGTTGCTTTTGAGTCCGATTTGGTCACACGGATCATGATTGTCAGGGCTGCCATTAAAAGTCTAATGTTCTTCCTGTCGCAGAATATCTCAGAGTCACCCAAACGTGGGCAGCAGCTAAGCACGGTCAATTCTGTGGCCTCCTACGTGTTACCCACCTCCCCCCGGCTATCTCAACTCCCAAGTGAATGATCCCTCATCCCTAGCAACAACTGCAGCTGCTACTGTTTCTTGACTCTGGCGAGGAAAGTGGGCTTGGGGCCAAGTCTACTGTCCAGGCTCCCCATGGATCCCGGGTGAGGAAGATGCTAGTAGCCAGCACTACACACTCTCCCACCGTCAGTGACCCGAGTTCATCACTTCTGCCGAACATCTGGATTACAACACACAGGGTTCAAAGGTCCAGCCAGTATGTCTGCACCTGGGCTCGCTGTTTAAATGGAGCTGACCTCAAACAAAACACCAGGCCTCCACGCTGTTATTTATGCGGAGGGTTGGATGCCAAATATAAATATTAACTTCGGCATCTTCTCCCCACAGGCCTTTGTGACTGAAGGGTGCATATTAACCATGTACCGTGCATAAAAAGCTACCCAACTCTTCCCTGAGTACTGAACTCTTCTCCCAAACAGGCTGATTGCCTTTCCCACAACCATTTTTAATGTTTGTTTACTTTAATAAGATCATTGTTCCCTTCCACCTGGAAGCTCTCTGCAGCCTCTTGTGTTTCAAGGCATCAGGTGGTGGGCAAACTGCAGAGGTGGTGTTTCTCATTCCCGGGAGAGGACTGTGAGCTAGCACCATATGTTGTCAACACCTCTCAGAATCCAGGGCTGGGGCTGGGAGCACAATCAGGGAAGAGGGAGACAAAATGGCTCCTGGAAGTGGAAGTGAGTTCTCCATCTCAGAGTCCCTGGGTGGTACAAATGGTTAAGGCGTTCAGCTGCTAATCGAAAGATTAGAGGTTCAAGTCCACCAAGAGATGCCTCAGAAGAAAGCCTTGGCACTCTGCTTCTGAAAAATCGGCCACTGCAAACACTACAGAGCACAGCTCTACTCTGACGCACGTGGGATGGCCGTGAGTCAGACACAACTCTACAGCAAGTGGTTTGGTTTTCTTCTCCCGTCTCAGCAGCTCTCAGTGATTCTTCCTCTTTGAAGTCGGCGAAGGAAGACAGTGAATGTTTGGGTGGCGATGCGGCTGAGAGCAGCCGGGGGCAGAAGAGGTGTAACAGTGCAGAGAGAGGCTAGATCATGAGATGCCTGGGCAAGGGACTGGACCTGGTTTTTCTGTCCTAGAAAGAGGCCTAAAGATAGAAAGGACATGATTTAATTGCACAAAGTTTATTGACAAATTGTCTTGATTACAATTATTATCCAGTGTCTTCCGTGCTGGGGTAGGGGGGTAATGTACAGAACATTATGGGGTAAAGAGAAGAAAAGACATTAATCTTAATAGTTTCACAGAGAAAGTAGTGTCTGAATGGGATCATTCAATCAACCCTTCATCCAGCAAATACTTAGTGAGCACCTACTATGTGCCAGCATTGTGCTGGGTGCTAGGTACAACAGTGAAGACAATGTTCTCATTCTTTCATGGAGCTAGGCTGCATGCCTACTGGGTACCAGGCCCTGGGAGATGCCCTCTTGGAGATAACAATTTATTGAAACAGATGAGACAATCAGACAAGTAACTTCAAAAACACAAGTAAGTGTTATGATCAGGGTAAAAAGGGAAGCTACAGGATGATAAGGAGTCCTGGTGCTGCAGTAGTGAAGGGCTCAGCTGCTAACTGAAAGGTAGGCGATTCAAACCAACCAACTGCTCTGCAGGAAAAAGATGTGGTGGTCTACTTCCCTAAAGATTATAGCCTTGGAAACTCTATGGGGCAGTTCTACTCTGTCCTGCAGGGTTGATGTGTGTCAGAATCGACTCACGGCAATGGTTATGGGCTGATAACAAGGGAACTTGATCTAATCCAGTAGTTTTAACAAGGGGCAATTCTACTCCTCAGGGAATATTTTTGGTTGTGACAACTGGGTGAGGGGGATTGGTACAACTGACATCTAGTTAGGTAGAGGCCTACCTACTGGGGATGCTGCTAAACAGCCTGCAGGGCGTTGGAGAGCTACACACAACGCATAATTATCCAGCCCTGAAAGTCAATAAGAGTCCTTGGGTGGTACAAATGATTGACACACTCTGCTGCTAACAGAAAGGTTGGGGATTTGAGTCCATCCAGAAGCACCTCGGAAGAAAGGCCTGGTGATCTACTTTAGAAAAGTCAGACATTGACAACCCTGTGGAGCCCAGTTCTACTCTGACACACACGGGGCCCCCAGGAGTCGGAGCTGGCTCCACGACAACTGGTGGTTTTAAAAGTCAGTAGTGCTGAGATTGGGAAATGGTGGTCTAATCCTCGGGCCGGGGAGGGCTTTGGGGAGGGGTGCAGCTTGGTTTGAGAACTGGATAACACCAGGAGTCCAGAATGCTGGGAATAAAGTCCAGCACCTAGTCAGAGGCAACAGTGGAGGAAAAGAGAAGATCAGGAAGCTGGAGCTGAGAATGCAGGGAGGTGGAAGGGAGAAGAAACACAAAACCAGCCTGTATTCAGAGCAACTAGAGGGCCTTCTGTGCCATGTCATCAAGTGTGGAGGGCATTTAGAGGGCACGATGGCGAATACAGCCCCCCCGCCCACACACACATACCAAAACCAAAAACCAAACCCGCTGCCGTGGAGTCAGTTCTGACTCATAGTGACCCCATAGGGCAGAGTAGAACTCTCCCATAGGGTTTCTAAGTAGTGGCTGATAGAGTCGAACTGCTGACCTTTTGGTTAGCTGCCAAGCTCTTAACTAGTGTGCCACCAGGGCACCACATACACATACAGTCCCTTGGAAATTTTAAAAGCCAGTGATATGATGCAATTTGTATTTGGAAAATCCACCCTAGCAGCAGTGCAGAGGATTAGAGAGGGGAGACACTGGAGGCAGGTGAGAGGCTTTGGCAATACAGAAATGTTGACTTGAGGCTATGGTGGTGGGGAAACTATAGCAGACTCCCGAGATAGAGACATTTGTTATACTTGGTGATTATATGAGTTCCCTTGGGCTGACATAACGAAGTACCACAAAGTGGGTGGCTTATAAGAACAGAAATTTATTACCTCGTAGTTCTGGAGGCTAGAAGTCCAAATTCAGGGTGTTAGCAGGGCAGCACTCGGAGGCCTCAGGGGAAGATGCCTTCTCATCTCTCTTGGCTTCTGGGAATCCCAGGTTCTCCTTGACTTGTAGCTGCAGCAGAGCTCAGTGGTCACATGGCTGTCTTTCCTCTGTGTCTCTTCTCCTTTCTTATAAGGACACCATTCGGATTGGATTAGGACCCAGCCTCCTCCAGCAAGGTCATGTGTTAACCTACCTGGTAACATCTTCAAAGACCTTATTTCAAACAAGGCCATATTCACAGGGTTAGGACTTCAGTATATCTTTTCGGGGCTGACAATTCAATCCCCAACAGTGATTAACTGGATGTTGGGAGAGAAGGAATGGCTTAGGATAACTGAGATTTCTAGCTGAGGGCTAGTGTGAGTGGTGAGAGGTATTATAGAGAAGTAATTTGCAGGGGAACACAGTGAATTCTACAGAGCCCTGGTGGCACAATGGTTAAGTGCTCAGCTGCTAATCAAAAGATTGGCAGTTCCAGCCCACTCAGCAGCTCCATGGAAAAAAGACCTGGAGATCTACTTCCATAAAGATTACAGCCAAGGGGAAATCACTAACTGGGTAGTCGGTAGATAAGCAGTAACTTTGGAAGGGAAAGAGTACACATTATAGGGGAAGTCAGCGCAGTGTGACCAAGGCAAAGTCATAGAAGCTTCACAGACACATCCAAACACTCTGAGGGACCAAATAATTGGGTTGAGGGCTGTGGGGACCATGGTCTTGGGGCATAACATAGTTTATAAAGAAAATGTTCTACATCGTATTTTGGTGAGTAGCGTCTGGGCTCTTAAAAGCTTGTGAGCAGTCACCTAAGATACTCCACTGGTCTTACCCCAACTGGAGCAAGGAAGAATGAAGAAAACCAAACACACAAGGGAAAGATTAATCCAAAGGACTAAGGGACCACAACTACCACAGCCTCCCCATTCCTCGGAGGCCTTAGAGGAAGATACCTTCTTGTCTTTCTTGGCTTCTGAGAGCCCCAGGCATTCCTTGGCCAGGGGATGGTGCCTGGCTACCACTACTGTCCACTCTGACAGGGGTCACAATAGAGGTTCCCAGACAGAGAGGGAGAAAAATGCTGAAAATTCAGATCACGAAAAATGACCAGCCTTACTGATCTGATGGAGACTTGAGGAACCCTGAGACTGTGATCCCCAGATGCGCTTTTAACTCAGAACTGAAGGCATTCCTGAAGTTCACCTTTCAGCCAAAGATTACACGGGTCTACAAAACAAATAATAACACACTTAAGGAACATGCTTCTTAGCCCTGTTGTGTAAATGAGACCAAATGGGCAACACCTGCCCAAAAGCAAAGACAAGAAGGCTGGAAGAGACGGGAAAAAAGGCGAATGGAAACAGGGACCTCAGAGTAGAGAAGAGGAGAGTGTTAACACATAGTGGGGATTACAACCAATGTCACAAAACAATTTGTGTACAAGTTGTTGAATGAGAAACTTATTTGCTCTATAAACTTGCACCTAAAGCACACACACAAAAAAAGGGTTCCAGCCAAGGAAACTCTAGGGGGCAGTTCTACTCTGTCACATGGGGTCACTATGAGTTGAAATTGACTTGACAGCACCCAACAACAACATAGTGAGTTCAGCTTAGGAAACATGGTGTTAGGAGGTTCTGTGGAATATTCAACTGGACGCATCCTGTTCACAGAGAGAAACATGAGTCTGCTTCCAAAGAAAGTTCTGGGCTGAAGTCATCAATGTGGGGATCATGAGTACCCACAGGTGGTAACCAAAGTCTGAGAAGTGGAAAAGGCATTCATTCAGTCAATGTGTCTAGTGGAGAAGTCAAGGACAGAATGTCAGGGGTCAGACAAAGTAAAAGTGCAGAAAGAGAAGAGACCATGAGTGGTGGTGGGGGGTGATCAGAGAGGTGGACAGAGAGAGAGTAGTGATGCCCAGGGAGGGGTTCACTTAAAGAATAAGAAAATGATCAAACTGTCAAATGGAGCAGAGTTTAGGCAGGATGCAAAATCAGATGAAACTGTTGGGTTTGTTAATCAAGAGGTCACTGATGACCTTCTCAAAAGCAGTTTTCATTATAATTGTGAGGGTGGAATTTATTTAAAGACGCTTGATTATCCAAATATAGAGGGAGGAAATGGGAACAGAATGTCTCTATATCTAGGCAAAATTTGAATAGCAGTCATTTTCCAGGCTTGGTAAACAGAAAAGGAGCATACCAATTAAGTAGCAGAAAAGCAGATTAACAATAGCCAAAATCATAAGAATAGTGATTGTTTACCAAAAAAAGAAGTCTGGAGACAAGCAGCCCCAAAGTTGATTTAGCAGCTTAATGATGTCATTAAGAATCTTTCCTTTTTTCTGCTCTGCCATCTTAAGCACATTGACTTTTGTCTTCATGCTTGTATCCTCATCGTCACAAAATCGCAGCTGCAGCTCCAAGCATCACATCCTCACGTCCTAAAGCATGAAGGAGGAGTTCAGGGACCAAATGAGGCTTACTTCTTACTTCTCTCTCCTTTTATTGGGAGACTTTTTCTTACAACTCATTGGCTAGAACTCCATCATTTGCCCTCCTGTTATGGATTAAATTGTGTCCCCTAAAATATGTGTTGCAATCCTAACCCCTACACCTGTGGATGTAATCCCATTTAGGAATAGAGTTTTCTTTGTTGTGTTATTAGGCCATATCTGTATTTGATGTGTCTTAAACTTAACCACCTTTTTTTTTTTATTGTTGTTAGAAATATACACAGAAAAACACATCAATTTAACAATTTCTACATTTTTTTTACATGTACAATACAGTGACATTGATTACATTATTCAAATTGTTCAGCTGTTCTCACCTTCCTTCTCTTGAGTTGTTCCTCTCCTATTAACATAAACTCACTGCCCGCTAAGCTTCCTATCTAACCTTCCGAGTTGCTGTTAATAATTTGATCCCATGTAGTAAGTTTTTTAAAAGAGCACAAAGCTCACAGCAGACATTCTTTACTAGTTAAGCTAAATGTTGTTTGGCTTAAAGAAGGCTTCAGGGGGTATTTTTGGTTTAAGGTTTCAGGGTCAAAGATTATCTCAGGGCAGTAGTTTTAGGGGTTCATCCAGCCTCAATGGCTCAAGAAAGTTTGGATTCTATGAGAACTGAAATTCTGCTCCACATTTTATCTCCCTTTGATCAGAATTCATCTATAACATCTTTAAGCAAACATTCAGTAATGGTAGCTGGGCACCATCCAGTTCTTCTGGTCTCATGGCAAAGGAGGCAGTTTTTCATGGAGGCAATCTTCCATGTCTTCCACTTCCTCCTCCTACTCCTGACTCTTCTTCTTTCTCTGTTGCTGCAGGCAAATAGAGACCAATTGTTGTATCTTGGATGGTTGCTTGCAAGTTTTTAAGATCCCAGGCACTACTCAATGAAATAAGAGAACAGAAGGGCCAAACATGGTATTAGGCCAATTAACTGGAATACTCCATGTAACCATAATGCCAAACCCCCAAACCAATAAACCAAATTCCATGAGGTGTTTTATTGTACATAAGCAGCCTCAACAGCTACTATTTTTGTTGTAAACCTAGTCACTTTTGAGATATAAAAAGAACCGATTCGGCAAAAACAAGCAAGGACAAACGAGGGAAGATAGATGCCATGTGAAGATCGCCCAAGGAACAGAGGTTGAAAGAGACAAGTATCTTCCCCCAGAGCTGATAGAGAGAGCCTTCTCCTATTGCCAGTACCCTGAATTTGGACCTCTAGCCTCTTAAAAACCATGAGAAAATAAATTCCTGTTGCAATAGCACAAAGAAATTAAGATGTCTCCCTAGACCGATTAAGGGAAAGGTAAACGGGACTGCCAGAAATGGCTTGCACCAATCATGATTCCTCTCCTGGGGCTGAAGACCTGGCTACCTGAATAAATATGGTGCTCTGTTTACAGGGAAGAAGGTGGACTGGAAGTTGGGATGACAGCCAGCAGTGTCTTCCACAGGAAACCACCCGGTCAGAGGGTTTGGGGGAAGGAAGAAAGCAATAGAGGTCTTAGAGAATGGGACAAGCCCTCAGAGAGCTTTGAAAAGAACACTCAGCTTTTAAATTTGATATTCACAACAGGGACATTATTATATCTCCTATTTATTAAGTACCAACTTTGGGCAGTGGGCTGATTGCTTTGTAAATCTACCACTCACCACACCAAGAAGAAGGTAATAATTATGATGACGGTGGTGGTGATAAAGTACGTTTATTGAATGCTTGCCACATATCAGGCATTTGACATCCATTATTTCAGTTAATCCTCAACACATGAGTGAGATAGATGCTATAACATTTTCATTTTATAGAGGAGAAAACTGAGATGTATGGAGGTTCGACAACTTTTCCAAGTTCTTTCAGCTAGTAACACCAAACCCACGTCTCGCCATTCTTTACTACCTCCTTAGGTAAACAGAAGCCACTGGAGAGGTTTGTTATACCCTGGAAGTATGAGCAATGTGTACATAAGAATGGGAAATTTGCTGCCCTGAGCATTCTTTCTTTACCACTCCTGAGCATTCATTTTTCCACACAACTTTGCAACTAAAGCAAATCCAATGGATAGCCCATCCCTATCAGCTTCGCACCCTTGTTAACAAGCTAACTTGTTTTGTGTTGTACCTCTGAGGCCTGAAGAACGAGAGCGTCAAGCATGCTCACAGGGTAAGTACATAACAACAACAACAAAAAAAAAGTATATAACATGGTTACCAGAAATTCTCCATGCTTGGAGCAGCCACACAGATGAGATCTGGGGAATAATGATTAAATTGTGAGGTCACTGACATTGAGAAAAGAGGGGGCCTCCATCAAAAATGACAGACACTGTCTCAGACATTTAATAAGTTCTCAACTGAAATTTAGGTTCACATCTTATAAAAATGCCATGGTGGCAGGTCAGACCTCCTCCTCTAACTTCACAAGGCAAAGGAAAGAGAATCATTATCAATATCAATAGCCCAAGGCTGATTCCTATGAGGTGGAGGTCAGACATGCCTCTTCTTTCCAACCTTTTTACCAATTCTGACACCAGCCAACACTCTCACGGCACTCTCTGAGATGGCTTATTTTAACCTAGCAGAATAGTAAAACTGACCAATCGCCTTGTTAGGGTTCCATACACCTTATTTGCATGGTCCCCCCCCAAGGGTGCCATATACCTAATTTGCATTATTAGCAAGCTGTCCAATCCCCTTGGTGGCCACAAGCACCTTATTTGCATAGTCCCACCCAATCATTTGGTGGGAGTTACAAGATCATGGCTAGAAAAGTGATCCACTGAACTGCACATCTTGAGACATGAGAAGGACCCGCATTTATGAGTGTAGCTATGTTGAAGTTGTAAAGAATTTTGCTTAACTCGAATTCACGATCAACATCCATGGAAGCAGCAGTCAAGAAATCAAATGACACATTGCACTGGGCAAGTCTGCTGCAAAAGATCTCTTTAAAGTGTTAAAAAGTAAAGATTCCACTTTAAGGACTAAGGTGAGCTTGATCCAAGCCATGGTATTTTCAATTGCCTCATATGTATGTGAAATCTAGACAATGAACAAGGAAGACCGAAGAAGAATTGATGCCTTTGAATTATGGTGTTGGCAAAGAATATTCAATATACCATGGACTGCCAGAAGAACAAATAGGTCTGTCTTGGACGAAGTACAGCCAGAACACTCATTAGAAGAAAGAATGGCAAGACTTCCTCTCACATACTTTGGACATGTTATCAGGGGGACCAGGCCCTGGAGAAGGACATCATTCTTGGTCTGGAGAAGGACATCACATATTTGTTAGTTTGTCATACTCTGGGGACTTGTGTGTTGCTGTGATGCTGGAAGCTATCCCACCTGTATTAAATACCAGCAGGGTCACCCATGGTGCACGGGTTTCAGCTGAGCTTCCAGACTAAGACAGACTAGAAGAAGGCCCCAGCAGTCTACTTCTGAAAAGAATTAGCCAGAGAAAACCTTATGAATAGTGGTAGAGGGTCAGCAAAAGAGAGGAATCCCCTCAAGGAAATGGATTGACACAGTGGCTGCCACAATGGGCTCAAGCATAACAACGATTGTGCGATTGTGAGGATGGCGCAGGACTGGGCAGTGTTTCGTTCTGTTGTACACAGTGTTGCTATGAATCAGAACCGACTTGATGGCACCTAACAACAACGAGCTATGTTCTTGGCTCTGGGCTAAGCATTTTACGTGTACTACTTCCCTGAACGTCACGATGAGGTTATGAAAAGAAACTTTTATTATTATCTCCATTTTACAGATGAGGAAAATGAGGCTTAGAGTAGTTAAGCAATTTGCTTAAGGTTACCCAGCTAGCAAGTCACAGAGATGAGAGTTGAAGCCAGATCTGTCCCTAGCTACTGCCATACATCAGTACCTCCAGGTATCGGATGAACCTGGGTCAGAGCAGGAGGTAGGAAAGGGGTCTTGGAATTCGCAATCATTCTGTTTTTAAAATCCTATTTCCATTCTAGGAGTCCCTGGGTGGTGTAAATGACTAGTTTGAATCCACTCAGAGGCGCCTCGGAAGACAGGCCTGGTGATCTGCTTCCAAAAGCCCTATGAAACAGTTCTGCTCTGCACGCGTGGGGTTGCCATGAATTGGAATTGACTTAACAGCAACTAACAACAAAATTTCTGTTCCAAATATATTCTAAAACGTGTTTATTTTAGGATGAATAAAAATATGTAATTAAAATTGCTGCAGCACTTTGGAAAACCAAAAACCAAACCCAATTGTCATCAAGTCAATTCCAACTCATGGCAACTCATGTGTGTCAGAGTAGAACTGTTATATAGAGTTTTCTTCACTGTAATCTTTAGGAAACTAGACCAACGGGCCTTTCTCCCACAGCACTGCTAGGTGGGTTCAACTGCCAACTTTTAGATTAATAGCCAGTTGCAAACTACCTGTGCCACCCAGGGACCTTGCAGAATGTTGGCAAGACAGTTTAAGCGTACCCAGAAGCAAAAATAAAGAGGCCATAAATACTACGTAACCCCTTACCAAAAAACCTGTTGCCATCAAGTTGATTCTGACTCACAGTGACACTATAGGACAGAGTAGAATTGCCCCACAGAGTTTCCAAGGAGTGCCTGGTAGATTCGAAATGCTGACCTTTAGGTTAGTAGCCCTAGCACTTAATCACTACACCACCAGGCTTTCCATGTAACCCCTTAGCTATACCCAGTATGTCCCGTGGGTAGTGTAAGGGACTGCCAGTTTCCTCAGAAAGAAAGATCTGAAGACAAGCCAGCCTTTCTTTGGTTAATACTGGCCTCCTCTAGGTTGTGTCTTCATGTAATTGTTTTGCAAACGGAGTTTCAGTTTTTTTCCCCATATCCCAAGACTGCTAAGATTGCTTCCTGTGGTTTAGATCCGAGGGCTTTGGGGTGTGGAGGAGGAAGACAAGTTACGAGGTGGCAAGGAGAAAACCCCACCCTGCCACAAAAATTTGGAAACTTGGTTCTTAGGCACCAATGTCAACAACCCCTCTCTCCCTTGAGAATGACTTACAGAATTTGGATTCCTCTTGCCAATAAAGGAGCCCTGGTGGCACAGTGGTTAAACACTCAGCTGCTCACCAAAGGGTTGGCAATTCAAATCCACCAGCTGCTCCTTGGAGACCCTATGGGGCAGTTGTACTCTGTCTTATAGGGTAGTTACGAGTTGGAATCGACTTGACGGCAATGGGTTTGTTTCTATTTGGTTTTTGCCAATAAAGAGAATATCCAGAACCCCAAGAGTATGGCCCCAGACACCCTTTTAGCTCAGTAATGAGGTCACTCCTGAGGTTCATCCTTCAGCAAAAGATTAGACAGGCCCATAAACCAAAACGAGACTAAAAAGGCACACCAGCCCAGGGGCAAGGACTAGAAGGCAAGAGAGGACAGGAAAGCTGGTAATGGGGAACCCAAGGTCGAGAAGGGGAGAATGTTGACATGTTGTGGGGTTGGTAACCAAGGTCACAAAACAATGTATACTAATTGTTTAACGAGAAGCTAGTTCTGTAAACCTTCATCTAAACTACAATAATAAAAAAAAAAAGAGAGAGAGATTATCCAGAAATGGCATTATCACAAGCCATAATCAAAACCTAAAGCAGGAAATCTGGTTATATCCACCCAAGGCTGCCCCCAGCCCACAGGGTACCCATTGGATGTGAATTAGAAAAAGGCACCTCTTCGTCTGGGCAGGTACAGGCTTGTTGCCAGCAAGAATGTCTTGGCATGTGGAGGGCAGGCTGGATCTCAGCCCTCACTGTGCAAGGCACAATCAAACATGGCGGCCCTGATTCAGGGTTTGACTCAGGTTCCCAGCAGGCTTTTCAGTGGTTAAAAGCAGAAAGTTGGGGGAGGCATTCTCACCCCAGCTGAAAGGGAAAGGAGGAAAATTCTGAGAACTTTTTTGTTGTTGAATTGGTTAAATCCTGCAGCTTAACCTGCAAAGACTCAATTAAGAGGAGTTGTAGGAAAACCTTAGAACCATGAAATAAATGCCCAAGGCCATGTTCAAAAAGCTTTCAAAAACCGTTAGCACAAAACAATTTTGTTTAGTTCACAAAATTGGCATTGACTCAGCCAACACCTCTCCTATTAGCCTTATCTCTCAGCCTCATTCTCAACTCTTCATAGAACTGGAGGCAGGAAAACACAGTGCTTAAGAGGGCTAGACTGTGGAGTTAGGTTTGGAATAGGCCACGGTACTTTCGAGCTGTGTGATCTCGGGCAAGTTACTTAACTTCTCTGAGCTCCAGTTCCCTCATAGGGTTGTTGTGGTGGGTAAATGCAACAATAATGTATAAAGCACAATGCATGCCCCATGGAAAAGGGACAATAAGTAAGGGCCGTTATTAACCCAAGCAATGCTGGAAGAAAACTCAGGAGGAGTGATCTCCCCATTTTAACCCCCGCCCCCTTTTTCTGCCTCAACCCCTAGATACCATAGCCAGCATAACCAAAAAACCCATTGCTGTTGAGTTGATTTTGACTCATAGTGACCCTATAGGACAGAGTAGATCTGCCCCATAGGGTTCCCAAGGAATGCCTGGTGGATTCAAACTGTCAACCTTTTTGGCTAGCAGCCATAGCTCTTAACCACTATGCCACCGGGATTTCTATAGCCAGCATGGTAAGAACTATTAGAAGTGTTTATGATTGAAAGTAGGCACGGTCAACTTTATATTATTTATTGAACATCTATGTATGAAGCCCTGGGAAAAATATAATGGTGACTATAAAGATGGGGGAAATGGAAATGTCCCAAGTCCCATACCCTCAAAGAGTTCGCAGATTGCTAAGAAAAAAGCAGTAACAAAGGGGCATCCGCTATTATCAGTTTGGAAAATATTCTGGAGCTATCTGTCATTTCCTGCCTGCCCACCTACCACCTGGAAAGTCCAAGCCCCTCCTTCCCTGATGCTTTGTAACCTCTGATTCTTTCTCGGGACAGTTGGTTGGATCAGAGATAGGCACCTGACCCCACCAAGCCAATCAAATTCTCTCTTGGTAATTTAACATGGAGTGAATTAGAATTCAGAATCAGCTCGATGTTAGTCAGATGGTGTATGCAGAACGGGAAGTGGTGTAAGCTCAAGGCTGATGGCATTTTTAAGCTCCAATGTGCCAAATAGTAAGAGAATCTCAGAGGAAAGCAGAGATCAGAGACCAGGTGGGTCCGGAGAGAGATGAAGGAAGTGAGTTATCTTTGGTTCCTAGGGGTTTTCAGTTACTGTGGGGCTTGGCTATACGTTATTCGATGGCGTTTCATGAGTTTTCTCTTCTGATAGACACTTTTTTACTTGAAAAATCTTTGACCCCTGGTCACATACAAGTGCTAAGTGAATGGGCCCCACGGATTGGACATAAACAATTGCCAAAGGCCACTCATATATGACACCTTTAATCAAAATAACTGCTTCTTGAAAGCCTGATTAGATTAAATGTTTGGTTTTAATCCAAACAGTTGTTTGACAAATGATTCCATTTGAATAAATCCAGGAAAACAGAAATATCATCCCCTTTTTCTCATACCACCATGATGGTATACGATGGTAGACCATTACTAAGAGTTACCTGAAAAATACATACTTCTGGGGAAATACAATTGCAGAAGTTGTAGGTAAAAGAAGTGCAATTACAGATTTTTGAGGCTGAAGTCTTGCTTTCTGATTTCTAGGGAAGGGTATCAGCTTGCTCTCAGGTCTCAGGCTTGTAGGTGTGTCCTCGTCGTCGTCACGGCTGGCTTAGGGAACCCTTCGTACCAGCACCACCCAGTCATGCGGAAGCAGGGACATCTATTCAGCATCACAAATACAGCATCCATCCAAAAGATCTTAAAAGGAAAAGCACAAACACAATGGCTCTCACCCAAGCACCCTTTCTGAATACCCTGGGCTTGCAACATTAGCACATTGTACGTTAAGAACATTATTTTGCCATTGCCAAAGCCCCTAAAATTTAATTCAGGAAAGTCTATGAAAGGGGTATTGCATTTGTGGAATATGTATATTGCCTGTACGTCAATTGGCATCTTGGGACTGCTCTGGGGCACAGAGGTCAAAGTTTAGTGATGCATGGAGTTGTCATCCTAATGGTAAGTATTGATCAGGGGGCTCAAAAACAACCAGCAGGCACTCAGTCTTTTTCTCCAGTCAGACGCCAGGCTCCCAAGCAAGGAGCGTCTTTTCCAGAGAGCCTTTAAAAACAGTGCATGGAACACTCAAGCCCACAATCCAGAGAGGCACTAAGATAGCGAATGATGGCTTGAGCAGAATAGGTGGAAAATGATAAACAGCATCACGTGACATCTGCACAGCAATGATAGCTGGTAGGACAGTACTGAAAACCAATAAATAGCATATACTTTTATATATTCGTTTTCTATTGCTATTGCAACAAATTACGCCAAACCTAGTGACTAGAAAGAACACAAATTTATTGCCTTTTTCTTCTGTAAGTAGACTTGACAGGGTTCTCTGGTTTGGGTCTCACAAGGCTGAAATCAAGGTGTTGGCAGGGCTGTGTTCCAGAAGGAGGCTCCAGGGATGAAAATTTCCAAGTTCATTCAGGATGTTGGCTAAATTCAATTCCTTGCAGTAGTAGTGCTGAGGTTCCTGTTTCCATGCTGGCTGTTACCCTGTAGTTGTAGTGCTGAGGTTCCTGTTTCCATGTTAGCTGTCAGCCAGGGGCTGGTCTTTGTTCCTTGAGGCCGCCCGCATTCCTTCTCTTGATTGTCATGTGGCCCCCTCCAGCAACAGCAATTTAAGCCCCTCTCATACTTCGAATCTCTCCAGCTTCCACTTCTGCTGAATCTCTCTTACTTATCTAGTGCTGCTATAACGGAAATACCACAAGTGGATGGCTTTAATGAACAGGAGTTAATTCTCTCACAGTCTAGGAGGATAGAAGTCCAAATTCAGGGTGCCAGCTCCAGGGGGAGCCTTCTCTCTGTCACCTCTGGTGGAAGGTCCTTGTCATCAATCTTCCTCTGCTGTAGGAGCTTCTCAGTGCAGGGACCCTGGGTCCAAAGGACTCACATGCTCCTGACTCTTCTTGCTTGGTGGCAATGAGATCCCTCTGTCTCTCTGCTCACTTCTATCTTCTATATCTCAAAAGAAATTGACTCATGATACAATCTGGTCACTCCTGAGGTTCACCCTTCAGCCAAAGATTAGACAGGCCCATAAAACAAAATGAGCCTAAATGGGCACACCAATCAAAAGGCAAGGATGAGAAAGCAGGAGGGAACAGAAAAACTGGTAATGGGGAACCCAAGGTCTAGACGGGGAGAGTGTTGACACATCATGGCGTTGGCAGTCAATGTCACAAAACAATATGTGTATTAATTGTTTAATGAGAAACTAATTTGCTGTAAAGCACAATAAAAAACAAAACAAAACTCAAGCCCATTGCCATGGAGTTGATTCTGATAGTCACCCTATATTCTAGTAATAAGAACATAAAAGTAAAAATGGAAGAAGTAATTAAAAAAAAAAAAGATACAACCTAAGCTTGTAGATTTAGTCCTGCCTTATTAACATAACTGCCCCTAATCCTGCCTCATTAACATCTTAGAGGTAGGATTTACAACACATAGGAAAATTACATCAGATGACAACATGGTGGACAATCACACAATACTGGGAATCATGGCCTTGCCAAGTTGATACACATTTTTGGGGGACACAATTCAATCTATAACACTCTCCTAACACCAGCTAGAGATAGGAGAAAGTTCTCTGCTTTTAAGGGCTCCTTTTTAGGGTGGCTACGAGTCGGAATCAACTTGATGGCAATGGGCTTTTTTTTGGTTTTGGTGACTAAATTAGAGTCCCTGGGTGGCACAAACAGTTAAGTGCTGGACTACTAACTGAAAGGTTGGCAGCCTAACCACCCGGAGATGCCTCAGAAGAAAGGCCTGGCAATCTATTCCTGAAAGGTAATAGCCATTGAAAACCCTGTGAAGCACAGTTCTACTCTGACACTAATGGGGTTTGATTTCATGGCAACTGGTGATTAGACTGGGCCCACTCGGATAATCCAAAATAATCTCCCTATTTTAAGGTCTGTAACTTTAATTACAAGGAGCCCTGGTGGCACAGTGTCAAGCACTCAGTTGCTAACTGAAAGATCAGTGGTATGAATCTACCAGCTGCTCCATGGGAGAAAGATGTGGCAGTCTGCTTCCGGAAAGATTTATAGCCTGGGAAACCCTCTGGGAGAGTTCTACTCTATCCCATAGGGTCTCTAGAGTTGGAATTGACTCCACCACAGCAATGGGTTAATCTTAATTACATCTGCGAAGTTCCTTTTGCCATGTGATGTAACATATTCACAGGTTTCAGGGATAAGGGATATGGGCATCTTTCATGGACTATTATTTGGCCAGCAATGGGTTTTTGGTTAATGCGTGTGCCTTTTATATTCTGAAACGTTGGGATGCAGCTGGAGTCCTGATAAGGTCTGCACTACAATCTGACTAAGTGAGCAAAATACATTTGACGGTGCATTAGCTATCTAGTGCCGCATAACAAATTACCCCAAAGCTTAGCATCTTAAAACAACAAACCTTCATTATCCCACAATTTCTGTGGGTTAGAAATTGCGGGCAGCTTAGCGGGGTGCCTCTGCCCCAGAGCCTCCCAGGAGGTTGCAGTCAAGCTATTTGCCAGGGCTGCTGTCTCACCTGGAGACTAAACCTGGGGAAAGCAGGATCCACTTTCAAGCTCCTTCACATGTTGGCAGACCTCAGAAGAATCACTTCCAAGTTCACACATGCGGTGTGGTCGTTGGCAGCCTCTGCTTCTCACCACGTGGGTCTCTCCACAGACTGCCTAGGTGTCCTCCCAACAAGGCAGCTGGTATCTGAAGGAAAGACCAAACCCTAGAGCAACACAGAGTGAGCGCACCAAGAAAGAGTGAGAGAGCTTGAGAAGAAAGCCACAGTCTTTTTAAAACCTAATATTGGAAGTGATACCCCATCACTTTGTGCGTTTGTTAAAAGTGAGTCAGTAAGCCTTTTTTTTTTTTTTAAGCCCAGTCCACCCTCAAGGGGAAGGAGTCCTAGGAGGCTGGGGCCATCTTAGAGACTGCCTACCACAGAGGGGAACAGAAGGGTCACGCAGAGGGACCAATAAGCCTTCAGTGCGCCAGGGAGCTTTCTCGAAACTTCCCTTTTGATAAGGATCATTGGGGGATTTACTAAAAAACAGTCTTAGGTTCCTCCCCTGAAGTTGCTAAATCAGTGGGTCTGGAGTGGGACCTGCAAATTTGCTTTTTTAAACAACTGCTCCAGGGGATTCTTTCTTTCTTTTCTTTATTAAAACTTAAGATACATTTTGCCCATCATAAAATACACCCTTTGAAAGCGTACAGTTCAGTGGGTTTTAGTATAGTCCCAGAGTTGTACAACCATCACAGCTATCTAATTCCAGAACATGTCAGCACCTGCAAAAGAAACCCTGTACCATTAGCAGTCACCCCCCACTCTCCCTTTGCTCCAAGCCCCTGGCAACCACTAATCTACTTTCTGTCTCTATGGATTTGGCTATTCTGGCTATTTTATATAAGTGCAATCATAGAATATGTCACCTTTTGTGTCTGGCTTCTTTCACTTAGCATAATACTTTCAAAGCTCGTCCATATTGTAACATGTATCAATACCCCATTCCATTTGATGGCTCAATAATATTTCATTTTAGGGATACTGCAGTGTTATAGATTGACTTGTGTTCCCCCAAAATATATGTCGTACAAGTCCAGACTGACCTATTGAAGGATGAGAGACCATGTGGGGAGAAGGCCCAGTTGTCCCAAACATTCCAGCCGAGGTCTCAGAGATGTGAGTTCCATTCCCGCTGAGATGGTCCAGACCAGAAAACACACCCAGTTATCCCATAGAATCATGTTTGTTGTTTTAAGTCATTAGTCTTTTCTTTCCCTAATTTTATTGTAGCAAAATACATGTAATAGAAATTTTGCCATTTTAGTTAAAAAATATATATATATTGTAAATTTTTAACCTCTTTGCCTGTGGTTCTAATTCCATTTCAGAATGGGTTGTCTTTGTTATGTTAATGAGGCAGGATTGGTGTACGGTGTGTCTTCAGTCAGTCTCTTTTCAGATTTTTTTTAAAAAAAAAATTTTTTTTTTTTTTTATGTATATCTAGGATAGATTAAACAAGCAAGCCAACAAGCAGAGATGGGCGAAGACAGATGCCAAACCACATGGAGATCTCCCAGGAACAGAAGCTTAAGAGACAAGTTTCTTCCTCCAGAGCCAACAGAGAACAAGCCTTCCCCTAGAGCTGGTGCCCTGAATTCTAACTTCAAGCCTCCTAAACTGTGAGAAAATAAGTTTCTCTTTGTTAAAGTCATCCACTTGCGGTATTTCAGTTACAGCAGCGCTAGATGACTAAGACAACTGCTTTTTATTTATCCATTCATCAGTTGATGGACCCAGGGGATTCTTACCTTAAGGGAAGTTTGGGGAAGCCTGCCAACTAAGTCACAGAGGGAGATCAAAAGCAGTTCAAATGCCTAGGATGCTTGTAAAATGCAGGTTTCTGGGCTCCCCCAAATCTCCTGAATTAGACAGAGAAGGCCCTGGAACCTCTAATTTAAACTAGCTTCCCAGGGGGATTCCTTTGCTCACTGGAACTCAGGCTTGGAGCAGAAGTGAGGGGAGGTGGGTAGCAGGAAAAGTGATTTACTTCCTCGAAGAACATTATTCCTAAGGGCCGCCTTTTCAACAGTTCCTGAAGGCAATGTGATGAGATGACATTTCAGCATTTAGCATTAGGCCTGTGATAAAAAGACCTGAACAAAAGCTGCATAAACCCCAAACCTTGAGGCACACAGACGAGGTAGTCAAAGATGATGCCTTTAACTGCGCTTCTGTTTTATCACTCTGTATGTCTTGCCCTCTTGGAAAGTGTAGTGGTGTAGTGGTTAAGTGCTGCGGCTGCTAACCAAAAGGTCAGCAGTTTGAATGCACCAGGTGTTCCTTAGAAACTCTACGGGGTAATTCTACTCTGTCCTGTGGGGTCTCTATGAGTCGGAATCACTCAACTGTAGTGTGTTTGGTTTTGGTTTTATGTCTTGCCCTCTTGTCAGTCCCTCCTCACACCAACGTCTTTGGATATAAGAATTTAAATAAGCAGGTCTAATGTCATAGATCCTTTAGAGCAGAAAGGGACTTAGAGGTTTATCTTGTCCAGTGGCTCCAGATTTCCAAGCCCCCTTTTAACCACTTTTAACTGCTCCCCCTAGAGCCACTGCCATTGAGTCAATCCCAACTCATGTCAACCCTATAGGATAGAGTAGAATTGCCCCATAGGGTTTCTAAGACTGTAATCTTTACAGAAGCAGACTGCCACATCTTTCTTCTATGGAGCGGCTGGTGAGTTCTAAGTGCTCACATTTCAGTTAGCAGCTGAGCACTTTAACCACTAAGCCACCAGGGCTCTCCCTACCCGACCTTGAAATCTGTAGCTGCGAAGCTCTCCTGGTGTCTCTGATGGTCCACAGATTGGAGAACCACTAGTCCAGCATCCTCGTTTTTCAGAGCAGGACATTGATCCAACATCAGACAACTCAGTGAAAGAACACTGACTAGAAGTTACCAGAGGAAAAAAAACCTAGCTGCTGTTGCGTTGATTCTGACTCATGGTGATCCTATGTACGTTAGAGTAGAACTGTGCTCCATAGGGTTTTCAGTGGCTGATTTTTCAAAAGTAGATTGCCAGGCTTTTCTTCCGAGAAGCCTCTGGGTGGACTTGAACTTCCAGACTTTCGGTTAGCAACTGAGTGCGTTAACTGTTTGCACCACCCAGGGACTTTGTCTAGAAGTTAGGACCACTAAGTTCTTATCAACAGTATTTTAAACCTATGTTGCCAGAAAGTTCTAATAATTGGAGTAAAAACCATATAAAATTTGAGAATTCTGTAGCTGATGCCAGGGCACAAGCCCGGTACACGTATATACTGTCAGATTGCAATTCTGGCTTCCAAAGAGTGAATGTTAGCTGACCTATGTCAAATTCTGAAAGAACGAACAATGAACAAAACTGTCATTGCCAGGTTAAACCATTTGGGATCAGCAGTCATTGGTATTTCCATCGAGGCTGTAACTCTTGATGGTTTGATTAAGATTTGGAAACTAGTAATTTTGGACTTCAGCCATATCACAAATATGGATAAAATGCGCACTCACATACATTTATTAGAAACCCGAAATATAACAACTTTCCAGCTCAGTGCTTCTCCAATCTCACCGTGTATTAGAATCCCATGGGAGTGTTTAAAAACTACCCTTGTCCGCTCCTCAAGACCTCAAGAAGTAAAATCTAGGGCCGGAGCCCAGGCTCATGTATTTTTTTTTTAATAATATTTATTGTGTTTTTGGTGAAGGTTTACACAGCATTTTAGGTTCCTACCCAACAATTTCTACATAACTTGTTCAGTGACATTGGTTACATTCTTCACAATGTGTGAACACTCTCATTATTTCCTTTCTGGTTGTTCCAATTCCATTAATCTAGTTTCCCTGCACCCTTACCTTCTCATCTTTGTTTCAAAGTGATTGTTGACTGTTTGGTCTCATATAGGTGATTTTTTACCAGGCTCATGTATTTTTAAATAAATCTCCCCAAGTTATTCTAATGCCTATCCAGGGTGGCTAACCATTCTTCTTGTCTAATAAGATGAGAATAATTGGGGGACTTTAAATTTCACATCATATTCCTGAGAAAGATTTTCACCCAGGATGGGTTCATTAAGGATATCATTTCGTGATCCTACAGCGCAGGAATGATAACAAGTAATATTGGCGCTGCATTTTTATCGTTTACTAAGTGCTTTCACATACATTTCACAACCCAGTTATGGTTATGTATTAAGTTTCTGTCGTACGGTTTTTTATCGTACCTTTTCTGCTAGAAGCTCAAGGTGCTGGATTCTTCTGCCGATTCTAAAAAAGGATTCCGTTAACAAGGCCTTTCTTTTTAAAATTTTAAATGATAAAAAGGGGGAAAAATGTCAGAAAACAGGGCTGAAATCTCCTCTGGGAAGCTGCACCATATGGAATGGCGCTGGGACTCCTTGAATGAGGTCTGCTCAAATGTGGCTCAATACAGCCTCAAAGGTTCACAACCGCTTCGGGTTAAAGTAATAACGAGAAAGGAATGGGGGTGGGGTGGGGGTGGGGGGGGAAGAGTTCCAGACCAGTGCTTTTCAAATTCTCTGGTGCTTGTGAATCGCCTGGGGACCTTGTTAAAATGCAGATTCTGATTCAGTAGGGTGGGGGTTGGAGCTGAGATAACACCATTGCTGCTGGCCCACAGATCACTTTTTGAGTAGCAAGGTTCTAGAATTAGGATGGGCAGTAGGAAAGTGGTCGGGAGTTTTTTTTTTTTTTTGCACCAGGTTCTGCCACAAAGTCACCATGAGACTTTGGAGAAGTGACTTCATCCCCCGGAACCTTAGCTGAGGAGGGTGGTCCAGTTCAGAGATGACAGATAGTCAGTCCTTGGGACTGCTCTCCTGGGTGCTTGTGGAAAGAGGGAAGATTCTGGAGTCAGGATGGAATGATTTCTAGTCCTACAGCCCAGAAAATGCAGGCTAGTTGTCACATATGTGACAAACTGTGACCCAGTCACTCTTTCTCCTGGGCCTGATTATCAGAGTAATTAGGTTTAGAGGGAGTGAGACACTGTACAAATAAGTGTTGATGGCGAACAACCCTACCACAGCAAGAAGACCTGAAGCGCCAAGAGCCCTCGTGACAAGAAGAATGCTGAAAGAGAGGAAAGGAGTCACAAGGAGGTTACAAGGGAGAACTTAACCTGCTTCCTAATGTCCTGGTTCTGAGATTATCATCTGAAATCTTGGTCTCCCTTTGATTTCAGCTTCGGCCCTGAAAACTAGAATCCTAGTAGAGATGGGACCCCTGCCTGGCCCAAGCAGAAGAAAGGAGACTTCTAAGTGGTATCTGGGAGGGTCCCCTGCCTCATTCTCCCCTGAGGACCCTTGGCTCAGATATCCTTTCCAGCCCTGACTGGTCCTGACTGGTGCTGAGAGTGTGCTCCTGGACTTCTTAGCAGGCCACTTGGCCTCAGTGCTTGGAGTTTGGCTCCATCATCTCCTACTTGCATGATGGTGGTGGTGTTAGCTTCTGTCAAATTGGCCCCAACTCATGGTGACTCCACGGACGATGAAGGAAAACCTGCCTGGTCCTGCACCATCCCCAAGAATGGTTGCAGATCAGACACAACAGGCTGTGATCCATAGGGTTTTCATTGATTGATTTTTGCAAATAGATCACCAGGCCTTTCTTCCTAGTCTGTTTTAGTCTGGAAGCCCCGCTGAAACCTGTTCAGCATCATAGCAACACAGAAGCTTCCACTGACAGGTGTGTGGTGGCTGTACATGACGTGCATTAGCCAGGAATCAAACCTGGGTCTCCTGCATGAAAGGCTAGAGTTCTCCACTGTATTACCAACGCCCCCAGCTGCATGAGGAATGATTCTGTATTAATACGTTAAAAGGCCATTCAGTGGCAGCTGCTGGCAGACATGGACGGAATTTATGAACACTCTACTCAGAAGGCTTGAGGGTCACATGGCTGTCACTGCTCTTGAATTTTCCAGGTTAATGGAGATATTCCCAGAAAGAAAAATATATATTCTTAGGTGTAGACAATATGCCAGGCACTGTGCTAACAACTTTCATTTTTATCTCATTTAAGCAGCAAAACGTTGCAAATTTAGTGTTATTCCCATTTTACAGATGAGGAAACTGAGGCTCAGAGGGGTCAACAAAACTGTCCCAAGTCATACAGCTGGAGTGCAGATGGCCTTGCATATGATTCCCAGTTCATCTGACTACAAGTCCATAACACTATCCCTCATGCCTCCCAGGCCCTGCTGGGCAAGCGGAATCCTCAGGACCGGAAATGGAGTGAGATTGATGAAATACAGTGAATTTCATCCCATCTCTCTAGTTTTGGACAAAACAGGCTCCCAATACGTTGGCACAGTCCTGCAGCTCTTGGAAGAAAAAAATGTGGCCCTGGCTCTGCAGTCTCCAGGTGGTGGCAATCTAACTTTGGGGGTCCTGGGCTATAGATGGGTGACAGAGGAAGTGCCTGGACTCTGAATGGATGCCCTTAGCAACTATTTTATGTAACCCTCCCCCCACAAACCAGGCAGCTGATTCAATTGAAACGATTCAATCATGCTAGACACTAAGGCAGGTGTTGAGAGGTAGACACGGGGGTAGGGGGTGGGGTAGGGGGACAAGACAGATGAGGCCTCGCTACCCAGAGCTGACCTTCTGGGGAGACAGCCACAGAAGAGACACTTCATGTGTAAGGGATATGATGAAGGGGCTCTTGCAGGGCCTGGGAGCACACAGGGATCCAACCTCAGCAGGCAGCTGAGAAGGCCAAATGGATTGAATTAAACTTAATCAACTTGAAACCAACCAGAGGGAGAACCATTCCTGCTACCTGGAGCAATTGCTGCCCTGCCTTTCAGTTGAAGACACACTTTTTCCTAAGGCTGTAATAAATTCACTGGCAACGTGTCTAACTGCTGTGTGCCAAGCCTATCTTGGTCCAGGAAGAGAAACATCAGTTGTGTACGCATGTGTGCACACATGCACATGCCCACACGCACAAGGACACACATGCAATGCACACCCATGTGCACACATGCACACATGCACTTGTGCACACACGCATGTCCATGCACACGCATGTGCAAACAGCCCATTGCGCTCACTGGTCATATTTCACATCCTCCCTACCCTCAGGCGAAGCAGGGCGGACGGGGCTTCCTTCAGCGCATGCCCGAGAGATGCCGTTCATATAATGTATTTTAAAACTGTTTCCTTTGTTCTTAGGGGAATACACTAAAATATGAACAGTGTAGATCTGGGTAGTAGGATTATGGGGGAATGTCTTTTCTTACTTTCTTTTTTTATTATTTCTATTTTGTAGCTTTTTTATAATGAGCATGGATCACCTGTGTATTAAAAAAATATTTGAAAAGAAAAAAATGTCATTTCCCTTGCTACACTACAGGTGTTCTCTCATTCACATTTGCCCTGGAAGATGTTGAGGCCTGGGGTGTCTTTGAAACTTGCTGGCAGCTGTGAGGTATGGCGGAAAGGGCATTGGACTAAGACCCACAGAACGTGGGGTCAGTTACCAGCCCTCAAGAACTTTCTAACTTTGGGACATTGGGCAAATCGCTTAACCTGTCTGAGCTTTCATTTTCTCATCTGTAGAAAGGTTCCCAGAAGATTTGTGCATCACAGCAGGGTGATGCACAAATGTCACGAGGGACTGTCCTTATAGTTATTCATGTAACTGCAAGTTGGCCAATTTTACACTCATGAAAGGAGGAAAAAATCGTTCTGAGAATGGTAGCATGGTCTGTTTCAGTTTGGTACCTGGGTGTGGCAGCTAGCCTCAGAAGGCCCCCAGCGATTCTCGCCACCTTTATTCATGCCTCTGTGTTGTCCCCTTCCACACTGAGCAGGGCTGATGTGTACAACCAACAGGATATTGCAGAAATGACAGTGAGCATGGGTCTTAAAAGACATGTGGCAGCTGCCATGTTGTGAAGACACTCAAGTAGCACTATGGAGAGATCCTTGCAGTGAGGAGCTGAGGCCTCCTGCCAACAGCCATGTGAGTGAGCTTCCTTGGAAGTAGATCCTCCAGCCCATTCAAGCCTTCAAATGACTGTAGCCCTGGATGACATCTTGACCGTGACCCCGAGCCACAACCACTCTGCTAAGCCACTCCCGATTTCCTGACCACAGGGTAGATGTTTACTGATATTTTCAGCTCTTAAATTTGGGGGGTAATCTGCTATGTAGCAATAAAAAATCAGCCCATCGGCTTTGTAGCATCTAGGAAGACTTAGAGACTAGCACGTCTTTGGGAGGAGCAATTCATTTCAAGCCAATTTAATTTCCCTTCAAAATGCAGTGACCTGGCATGTGGATAAGGGGGGGAAGCAGTAAGTAACCTCCTCGACCTCAGGAGGGCTTTTAATTTGATACCACATGCCACTCTCATCAATGTGCAGGGAGGCAGGGCCTGGAGGAGTAGTTAATTGATTTAGCCCCAGGAGAATGGATGCAGGAGCTAATTCAGGACTTGAGGGAAAGGAAGGAATATGGATACCAGTATCAATACCAACATCAACACCAATAATACCCTTGACGAATACTCACATTAACACTGCTGATACTCATGATCTAGGCACCTTTGAGAGCCCCAAGTTCTTTAGCACTCAGCAATCCTCCTTTCTTTTAATAAACAAGGAAAATGGTTTCGGCTCCATGACAGCACTTTACCACCACCTGTCTGTCAGTTTGTTGTACTGTGGTGGCTTGTGTGTTGTTATGCTGGAAGCTACACCATCAGTATTTCAAATATCAGCAGAGGCCTCAACCAGCAGTCCCAGCCTGTCGAGAGGTTTCAGTGGAGTTTCCAGACTAAGGCAGACTAGGAAGAAAGGCCTGGTAATCTATTTCCAAAAATTTACTATGGCTCACAACAGAATATCGTTTGATATAGTGGTAGAAGATGAGCCCCCTAGGTTGGGAAGGCACTCAAAATACACAGTGGCCGCAACGATGGACTTGGGAAGGCACTCAGAATACACAGTGGCCATCAACTTCATGACCAATGATCGTAAAGATGACACAAGACCAGGCAACATTTCATTCTGTTGTACATGGGGTCTCCGTGAGTTGGAGCTGACTTGATGGCAATGAACAACACCACAGCACTTTAACAAGTCTCCCTCAAAAATTCCACAGATTTCCAGAGAGAGGTGCCTTCTCCTGGCCAGTAGGGGCTGCAGCCTTGGTCCCCACTGTCACCTGTCCCAGCTCGTCATCCTCTGCTCTTGAGGCTGCTGTCCCCTCCCTCCCTCTCTGTTACCCCAGACCACCTCACTTCCTCCATGTCCCAAAGCACCATGAAAGTCTGTGGGTAAATTAAAACAGAATATATAGCACCCTGGTCCTTGAGGTCCTCGCTTTTTTTGCTTACTCTGCTTAGACCTTTGCTCATCATTGCTCTCCTGACCTGTCTCCATTTTCCTCTAGACTTTCTCCTTTCAGCCCCTGTCTTCTTCCCATTCCCAGGTCTCTCTTCCTTCTCATAGGTTGCACAAGCCCCAACTCCAAATTTCTGGCATTGCTTTTCTGAAGACAATCTACCTCCTGCTGTGTCTTTACCTTTCTTTGCCAAGGTGATATATAGCCTAGTGGTTAAACACATGGGCTCTGCTGCTGAACATGCCAGCTTTGACTCCCAGCTCTGTGTTATCTCATTGAGTCTTTCCTATCCCTATTTTGGAATCCCCAGGAGGTGCAAGTGAAAGGCTGGCAGTTTAAGTCCACCCTGAGGTGCCTTGGAAGAAAGGCCTGGCAATTTGCTTCCAAAAAAATCAGCCATTGAAAACCCTCTGGAGCACAATTCTACCCTGACACGCAGGGGGTCGCCTTGAGTCAGAGTTGACTTGATGGCAATGGTTTTTTATTCCTATCTTAGAGGTGACAAAACCGACTTTCAGTGCAATTAGGTTTTGTCCAAGGGCCCAGGGTAAGTACGAAAGATCTGGGCGAACCCCCCGGCCTCTTCTAGCCAGGAAGAGGGCTAGGGTGGGACTATTGGTTGAGGGCTCTTGCAGAAGCTAAATTGAGCCTGCTCAAAGTTTGAGGAAGGAAGTGTATGTAGATGTAGTTCCCAGAGGGCTCATAAATAGGACCATTGCTCATCTATCCTGAGAAGTCAAGGGACAGACGTTCTCAAGGTAAGGGCACGGAGGTCACACACCCCTGAGGTCATTTCCAGCTTGATGATTCACATGGCAAAATTCCAGCGTGAGGTCAGCCTCCACACCCCCCCACCCCCCAATGTACTTTCACTTTGCATTATGATTTGACACTTGAGCCGATGCAAACCCAAATTGATGTCATTTCCCTCCTAATAAGCTCTTGGCCAGAAAACATCAATTTCTGCATCTAATGGGGATTTTTTTTTTCACCCAGTTCTTACAAAGTCATGTTGCAATTTGCCTCAATATTTTTCTCTCTTTTTTTAAGATAACATATATCAGGGCTTATCTTCTGGTTATAAAGGTAATACACATGCTCACTGCAACAACAACAACAAAAATCCGGAAATCCGGAAGCCCAAAGAAGATTTACAAATTATCCATAACGTCCTATCCATAGACAAACATTAAAAACTGCACTATGTTTTCTTTCTGTCTTTTCTCCATGTGTATGATAATTTTTATAATTGGATCAATGCCTTTTAAGATCTTTTCTTTAAGAATGGGTGGTAGGGACTGTACGTTCAGTAGAAAATGAACTTCAACAATGACTTGTAACTATCAAGCTGGCAGTGGGCTTTTACTGACTACTTCCTGTGCTTTGCCTTATTGAATCCTCACAACACTCTACTGGAAAAGATGCTAAGACATTGCCCATTTTATAGATAAGACAACTGAGGCTCCGAGAAGTTAAATAACATGCCCCAAAACAGACAACTATCTCACTGTGAAGGTGAGATTTGAACTAAGATCTTTCAGTTATCTCTAAAGATCTATGAGTTGGAACTGATTCAATGGCAATGGTTTTTTTTTTTTTTTTTGGTTTGTAAATATCTACTAATCTCTGTACTATGTATTGAAAAACCCGTCTCCATTCAATCAAATCCCAGCTCATGGTGATCCCATGTGTGTCAGTGGAGAACTGTGCTCATTAGGGTTTTCAATAGCTGATTTTTCAGAAGAACATCACCAGGCCTTTCTTCCAAAGCATCTCTGCGTAGACTTGAACTTCCAACCCTTTGGTTAGCAGCCAAGCGGGTTAACCATGTGCACCACCCAGGGACTCCCAGTATATACAGAGCCTGGGCTATGACCCTCATTGGCATCTATACCATGCTGCCTCAACTGGGAATGCCGTATGGCAACATTGGCATACTCCTTGTGTAACCGGGAATATTTTAATCAAACCTCAGTGTACTCAAGGAACAAATGCCATGCTTCTTCTAACCTTCTGCAACACTCTGCTTTTAAAAAACACAAGGAGAATGAAAATCTAAGGAAAAGGTCACAAGGTTATTAGCTAGCACTGCTACAAGCTTGTCCAAGCTTTCCCACAAGCTTTTGAGATTTTAGTGCTGGATGGTCATTTAATGTTTCCCCTAACACAAGGACAGCTTACAGATGTTGGAGTCCATACAGATGCATGCTGGAAGGTGACTGCCTATTCTTTCTATGGCCATTCATGAACACCTGTCGTGTGTTTGCCAAGCGTAACGGTAGGCACAGACTCTAAATGTAATCTGTATAAAGCCAGCACCTATGGGGTTCAACCTCAAACCAATGTCACAGTTAAAGCGCGTGCGCACGCGTGCACACGCACACACACACACACAGACAGTCCAGAAACAAACACTACTTCAGAATAGCTAAAAATGTTATACTGACTGCATCTGTTAGGGTGCTTTGGTTACAGGCAGCAGAAATTGACTCCTGCCAATCTAGGCCAAAAATGGTATTTCTTGGAAGGATATTGGCGAGTACACTAGAGTAAAGAGAACGCTAAAGAGTCAGGCCTGGAGCCATCAGGCATGCTGCATCTCCAGAAGGTTCCTGACAGCAGAAAACACTCAACAATCTCGCCCAGCTGCTGTGGCTGGAATGAAGACACTACAACTGTTCTCTTTGGGGCCTGAGTCCTTGAGTCAGATTTCAGAGAGAGAGCCTCCATTGGCCTTGTCGGCGGTCACGTGCTGGAGAGAGACCGGCGCCTGGCTAACCATTCCACCAGGCTGTTTTGAAGAGCTGTTAGCAGAAGATGGACTAGGGGCTAGGCAGCTGAGAAAAAACAAATGTCCCTGTGTTTCTTGAGAATGATGAGAGCCAAACACAGAGGTCGTGGCAACACTTAGGAAAATCTCTTTTTTCCTATCCATTTCTCTCACATGCTGAAAGTGCACCACAAAATTTATCTCTGCAGTTATGTGCAGCCCTTCCCCAAATCCAGTTCTTTATACCTTTGCTACACCAAATGTGCTCCAAGGACAAGCAGCACTGGCAGTACCCGGCAACTTGTTAGAAACACGGACTCTCAGGCCCCACCCCAGAACTACAGGATCAGAATCCACAGTCTAACACGACCCCCAGGTGTTTCCGATGTACGTTAAATTTCGGAATCACCCATTTATATCAATTTCCTCTCCCCATCTCTCTATTTCTTTATTATACAGACCAGCCTAAGTCCCTGGGTGGCATAAACAGTTCGTACTTGACTACTAGCCAGAAGGTCGGAGCTTTGAGCCCACCAGGTAGCACAGTGGAAGGAAGGCCAGGTGATCTGCCTCCATGACCAGTATAGCCGAGAAAACCCTATGGAGCAGTTCTACCCTGTAACACATGGGGTCACCGTGAGTCAGAGTTGACTCTGTGCAACTGGTTTGGTGTTTTGGTTCTCCTCTCCTCTCTCCATCTCTTTCCTATACAGACCACCCTAGTCTCTCACCCAAGGCTGAAAGAATCCCTCCTTTTCAGCAAGAGGGAGAAGATGGGTTGTCACTTACATGGTTGCCTGCAGTAGGGTGAGAGAGAAGACGTGAACATTTGCACGCTAATAATTTTTGTCCTGTAAACAAGGATGAACCAGACATAGTCTCTGACCTCACACAGCTCCTGTTGTACAGGGAGGGGCTGGCCAGGCAAGCCAGTGGATACTGAGGGCCTCAAAGGGGCATGGTACTGTTCTCAGGGGAGAGCTGGTACTAGCCCAGCCTGGTCTGGTGGAAGGTCCCAGGGGCAAAGGAAGAGAATGGAAACTTAAGTTGGGGTGCCTAGATAAATTTGGAGGACCAGCATGCACTTCGAGCGCCCTCCCAAATGCCATGCTAAGGTATAAAACAACAGAGGATGAATGACAGGATATTCACGGCTGGGCGGTTCTGCTCAAAAAAGAGCTGAGAGCAGGTCCCAGA